>NC_052634.1:35488660-35841327 GCF_016161935.1 Mauremys reevesii | reverse complement strand
GAGCCGCAGCCCGGGAGCTCCCGGCCGCCCTGGCAGGAGAGGAGCCCGGCGCTCAGACACCGCAGGCAGAGCCCGGAGCCTCCCAGTCACCGGGCGGGGGTGAGGAGAAGCTGCACCCGGCCCTGGAGCTCTCGGCCGCCCCGGGCAGGAGAGGAGCCCCCAGCGTAAGACACCACGCAGAGCAGAGCCACTGGAGCTCCCAGAACACCAGGGGGTGAGGGAGGGCCGCAGCCCCGGAGCTCCCGGCCGCCCCAGGCAGTGAGAGGAGCCCCGGCGCTCAGACACCGCAGAGCAGAGCCCGGAGCTCCCAGTCACCGGGCGGGGGTGAGGAGGAGCCGCAGCCCCCGGCGCCTGTGCAGAGTGGCCTGGCTCCCAGCCGCCGCCTGCGGGCGGGCGACGCCAGAGCCCCCGCTGCCATCGGGGACCTCGCATCGCTGTCAGACAATGTCACCAATGGGAGATGAGCCCGTCAGAACGTCAGTTGGGGAGGGCCCAATGGGGAGACCAGCTTTCAGTGAGACCCGCCCCGCACGAGGGCCAATGGGAGATCAGCTATCAAAAACACTCAGGCAGGCCAGCACCAGCCAATCAGGAACCAGCCCTCATCTCAAGAAACAGCCCTGCCCCCCACTTGTCCTGGTGCCCACAGCAGCAGCCAGCACCAGTGGCTTCGTGTTGCGCCCCACAGCAACCCCTAAAGCAGAGTCTCATTCTCTCCTCCACCGCTTGCTCTGCATTAGATAACGAGAACAGCACCCAAAAAGGTCGGAAACACTGCTGCTTTCCACAGCCAACCTCCTCCCCCCTCCGCAGCTCCGTTCCCCATGTCTGGCCACACGCCCCAGCTCAGGTGACCACACACTTCTGCCGTCAGGGCAGGCTCTGCCCAGCCCGGCTCCCCACAGCCTGCACCTAAAACATGTGGGGCCCAACCGCAAAAGTGTACTCATATTTTACCCCAATGGCCCCCAAACTGCCGCTTCTTTAATATATGCAAATAAGGTGCTGCCACACTCAGGCCACGCCCCAGCTCTCCAGTGGAGCCACCCGGCAGAGAACCATGATATTTAAATTAGCCAGGACGTCGCTCAGTCATTGCCCCTGCTCCTAGGCAGGTGGCGCCGGAGAGCTCCAGCTCGCTGCCCTCTCCCTTTCTCGCGTCCGCTTCCAGCCCCCCGCGTTAAAACGCACACCAACCAGGGAGCAGGAGTGGCGGAGCTGCTCCAGGGTGACCAGATGTCCCATGTTTATAGGGACAGTCCAGTCTGGCTGGACTTTTCTTATATAGGAGCCTATTACCCCCCCCACCCCGTCCTGTTTTCTCCCACAGTTTCTTCAATGTCACCCTATGGGGCAGGCTCTGTGGGGACGGACTTGGTAACACTTGGGAGCCATCAGCCGGATCCTGCGTGCCTGGGAAGCTGCGTCCCTCCAGAGGCGCTTGGGAAGCCAAAGGGGCCGTGGGTGAGTTTAGATGAGGTGAGTGTGGAAGTGTGGAAGGGGGAGGGCAAGAGGAGGTTTTGAGAGGAAAAAGGGGTGCTGCTGAGCTGGTAGGGGAGGGCAAGATCCCAGGCGGGTGTTGTGTGCAAAGGAGCTGTGTAGGCCCGGAAAGGCGTCCCTGCTGGGCAAGGGCAGGTGAGGAGAGCCAGAGGCTTTTCCCAGGGGGCTGCATTTGCTGCGGCCAAAGCCTTTGGGGGAAGCAGAAGAGGCCAGGGGTGCTGTTGCCTGCTGGGGCCCATGCGACGCATGTAGGTGTACGCTGACCATAGCTGGTCTGTGAGCTGGGGCCCTCCCCTGTGCTCTCCTTCTCATTAGTATAGTGGTGAGTATCCCTGCCTGTCACGCTGGAGACCGGGGTTTTGATTCCTGATGGGGAGGGTGAGCTTTGAAGGGGGACAAAGAAATCCCTGGCCTGCCCGCCACATGCCTTGCATTCTCCTTCCCGACGGCCACTTCCCTTCGCACCGCACTGATGACTTTCACCTCCAGAGAGACAGTTACCTCGCAAAGGACACGCTCGCCCTGTGCTACAAAGCTCTCCCGGGCCTGCAATGCGTGGGGGGCAATCGTCAGAGCGGCAAGGAAATAGGCTGGCCAGGGCCATGAGGACAATGGCCCAGACAAACGGGAGGGACTTGGTCCAGGGTGGAGGAAGACAGAAAAAGGGACAGGCATGGGATTGGCTTCCTGTCTTTTTCCTTTGCTCAGCATTTGACCTGTGACTGTAATGGGGAGACTTGAGAAAGACCTGTGGCCGCCAGCGAGGTAGGTGGCCCGAGAGCGCAGAGCTGAGCATTTTCCAGTGGGCTGCTGCCTGCACCCCCAGCGCCTGGCCATGATTGTATAGTGGTTAGTACTCAACACTGTGGCCGCAGCAACCTCAGTTCAAATCCACGTCCTGGTATTGCTTTTTGGTGGGGAGGGGCTATCCTGCAGCACGCCTCGTGGCTCAGTCTGATGGCGTCCGTTTGCAAGAGAGCCATCAGCCGGTCCACTCAGCACTGCTATTGTAAGTCCTGTGCACTAACCCATTGCACCTCTGGTGCCCACCTGAGGGTCTTGTCTCCTTGATTCATGGATGGATTAGGAGTTGAGGGGGTTGCATTAGCTAAAACAAATCCATATTAATGGCTGCAGAATTGCAGCAGCAGAGGTGGGGAGTCTCCTTCCATGTGATAGAGCTGGTTCCCCCTTCCGTTGTTGAGGGGAAGGTTGGTGCTTTGAGCCCACCCGGTGCTGGAACATCCCATGGGTGAGATTAACAAGACTCTTGGGAAGAGAAGAGAAGAGAAGGGAGGGAAGTCTTTTCTATCCCTGCCTAGCTCCATTGGTCTCCTGTGGCCCTTTCGGCTCTCTGCTCCCCTGTTGGGAGATGCAGAGACAAGCCCCCATCTGGGTGAGTCACCGAGAGGCTGTGTCCCATGGCGTGTGGGGGGAGAGGGGGAGGGGTGGGATGGGGCTCAAGGGGAGAAGGTTGTGTGTGACAGTGTGTGGGGGAGGGGGAGGGCGTGTTCCTTAGGATAGAAATGATGGAAAACACAGGGGCAGTGACAGTGAAGCCCCGTGTCTGAGTGTTATGACCCTGTGTGGTGCTGCCGTTCACCTTCCCCTCCTATGGGCTCAGCTTTCATTGAATCCAGCATTTTTTCACCTGTCCTCACCACAGAGGTGTCCCACATGCCTCAGCTACCGAGTGTCCCTCTTAGAGACGCTGAGGACTGGAACTGATTTCAGCTGCTGGACAGCTCTGCTAGGTCTTTATTCATTTGCACAGGAAAATGCTGAGTGTTTAAATTCATTTCAAGCCCTCTGCCCCCATTCAGTGAACTCCTGAACATACTGGAGATGGGTCTGGAAATTGATTTTCATTCGAAAAAGTTTTTAAAGGGAATCACTTGGATTGGAACTAGGAACTCATTTCCCTGCAAGGAAACATTCACCCACTAATCTACCCTCACAACAGAGAGTGTCCTGTATAGCCCAGGACAAGAACAGTTTTTAACCTGGGGGTTAGTAAACTTTCTCTATACAAACACCACAGTTTACAAACTCCCCACCCCCGCTCTGTGTCACCAGAGCACAACAACAACTCTCCTTGGAGCACACAGCTCCCCAGCTCCCTGCCCGTCAGTCTCTCCAGCATTGCTCCAATCCCTTAAAGCAGGGTCTCAACCTCAATTTACCTTAGGGCCAGTGCCAGTCCTCCAGTCCTCCCAGTGGGCCAATAATGTCACTCATACTGTCCAGAACCCGCCCCCCAAAACTCCACCCGCCTAAGGCTCTGGGAGGGAGTTTGGGTGGGGGGAGGAGGTCTAGGGTGCAGGCGCTGGGCTGGGGATTGGGGTGCAGGAGGGGTGTAGGCTCTGGGGGGAGTTTGGGTGCAGAAGGGGTGAGAGACTGGTCTCTGGGAGGGAGTTTGGGTGGGGGAGGGGTTCTGGGGTGCAGGCTCTGGGATGGAGTTTGCAGCGCTGTAACAGGCGAGGCGAGTGAGGCACTTGCCTCGGGTGCGCAAAATGGAGGGGCGCAGCTCTACCCCGATCAAGGACGCTTCGGCGGCAGCTCTACCACTGCTGCTTCTTCAGCAGCAATTCAGCAGTGGGTCCTTCCCTCCGAGAGGGACTCAGGGACCCGCTGCTGAATTGCCAACGAAGGATGAATGAAGCGGCGGTGGCAATTCAGTGGCAGGTCCTTCCCTCCGACAGGGACTTCAGGGACCCCCCGCCAAAGAGCCTGGAGCCGGCCCTTTCCTCGGGCACAAAAATTCCTTGTACGGCTCTGGGAGTTTGGGTGCTGGGTGCAGGCTCTGGGCTGGGGCAGGGGGTAGGGGGAACAGGAGGAGGGGTGGGGGTGCAGGCTCTGGGAGGGAGATTAGGTGGGCGGGAGGGTGTGGAGGAGAGGGGGCAGACTGTGGGAGGGAGTTGGGGGCAGGCGTGTGTGGAGGGGGTGCAGGCCTGGGAGGGAGTTTGCGGGAGGAGGGGTATGTGGGAGGGGATGGTGGTGCAGGCTCGGAGGGAGTCAGGGGTGGCGCTACCTGGGGCTCCAAGGCGGGTGGGCTGGGGGCTCCATGTTCTGCTGCCCCAGGCATCACCCCACAGCGTCCCATTGGCTGCAGGGGCTCGGGCGGGGCAGCCCGGAGGCACAGACCCACCCTGCCCTGCCATGGGGAGGGGCCGGCAGCCACTGGAGCGAGCAGGCAGATGCTGCTCAGCTCCGCTGCACTGAGGGGGCGGCGCCTGGGGGCAGCAGATGGGGCCAAGGGAGTGACCTGGTCCCAAAACTGCTGGAGCCCCACGGGCGAGACCTGGGAACCAGGACTGCCAGCCAGACAAACACCTTTAAGAGGAGGCGTCCCTCTGCCTGTCAAAAACTGATCTTCCTCCTTCAGTTCAGTGACAGCCTGAATTGTTCCTTATCCCGGCAGAGCCAGAGGACTGAAACAGCAACATCAAACCCCTGTGTAGCTCGCAGGAATGGACACAAACACTCCCTGGTATCTGAGGAGATGTTCAGCTTTGCCCTTGGTCAACTACAAGGCTAAAGGGAAAGGAGGTGGCGCCAGGTATAAAGAGTGAAACACGACACATCATAGTTATGCCCATGGTGGCTGCAAAATCTTTTGATGTACTTCTTCTTATCAGCAGTGTATTGTTTTCTCTGGAGCCTAGGCCTTGATCAAGAAATTTGTACTTTGCTAAAATAATCGACTGCCCCTGGTGAAGACAATGGACTTGACACCCACTGGGGTGTCCCTACACAGGTACAAGTACTAACAACAGTGGCTGCCTTTTAGCCATAGATTTTAAACAGGGCAATAAATTGAAACAAAGCCCTGTTAAATCATTTCTCAGCCCGAGTCCTTCACCCACATTCCCTAGAGCATTGGGCCACCGTGTGGACGTTTCATTTCTGACCTCAGTTTCACACAGAGACAAAATTTCCTTTGCACAGATCCATAAACAGCAAAACCTCCCTGTGTCTCTGGTCTGAGCCAGGGCATTCGATGCCAGTGAACCTTTTTCTCCTGCAATGATGACGGTCAGACAGAGGGGTCATGGCACTTGCATCCCTGCCAGGGAGATATTGGCTCCGCTCTTTCTTTCTGCTGCTGTTGTTAGTCCATCAAACATCAAGGGTGGAATGCAAGGCTGAGTTCACGCACCGGCCCTCTGAAAAATTTCAGTGCCCCAGAGAAATCCTGCCCCCTGCTATTGGAACGATGTGCTGGAGATTTGACTAGGAAAGGGACTGTCTGAATTGTCAGAGTGGGGAATGAACAACAATCTATAGCAATGTCGTTCACACAAACACACTCTCATGCTGCTCCAACCGGAAGGGAAATGGGCAGGAATTCTCACTGTTCAGCCAAGGACACACTTACACTGATGGGCAGCCGTGAGTGTGCTGGGGAAGCTGGTCTGGGCAAACAATTTGAAGTGACAATTTAGTGAGAACAAAATCATCATGCAGTGAAATAGCTGCATATCAAGTAGTTGTGGCTGAGTGGTTAAAGCAATGGACTAGAAATCTGTTGGGGTCTCCCTGCGCAGGTTCAAATCCTGCCAACTACACAAGCACTGTGCTGCTGCTGTTGTTATTATTGTAGTCTTAGTGCCTGAGCATCCACAGTGCGAACTAGAGATAAATCTAGTTTTACTCTGTCTACACTTAAAACGCTGCTGTGGCACTGCTATAGCACTTTGGAGTAGACAGTGACTGAGGGATTTTCCCATCCCTGTAATAGCTGCATGGACAGAACAATTCTTCCTTTCTTTAGCACTATCTAACCCGGGCTTAGGTCACCTTAACTATATGGGTTTGTCGGGGGTCACACCCTGAGAGACGCCGCTTTGCCAGTTCAGTGCCCAGCGTACACCAGTCCTTAGATCCCTCTGGGTATTTCAATGCAGGCACTGACCTGTGAGAGGAAAACATCAGTTCACAAACACAGAGACTGAATTTCCCACATTTAATCTCGCTGCACTTTCCAGAAAGTCACAAAATTCAATTCATTCTTGCTAGGACAGAGAAAAATAAGTGATACTAAGTTTTTGGCTTGATTAAATAGAATTAAGTGTTTAATTAATATAGTAAAATCTGTACTTATTCCTCTAACTAACACCATAGCGTGAAATAGAACAGAGACAAATCTTGTCAGTGACGACTAATTTCACAAATGATCTTCCCATTATTAATTTCCACATTGCCCCTATTGGAGGTCTGGGCATCTCCAGTGTCATTGCTCATGCTCACCTTCCCTAGAATTATTCTCGACATTCGACTTCCTCTGCATGGGGCTCAGGTCACTTGCTGGCTTTTGTAGGTGACAAATCTGAGGAACTGTCACAGATTGAAGTGTCACTAGAGGAGGTTTTGGAATTAATTGATAAACTCAACATTAACAAGTCACCGGGACCAGATGGCATTCACCCAAGAGTTCTGAAAGAACTCAAATGTGAAGTTGCGGAACTATTAACCAAGGTGTGTAACCTGTCCTTTAAATCGGCTTCAGTACCCAATGACTGGAAGTTAGCTAATGTAACGCCAATATTTAAAAAGGGCTCTAGGGTTGATCCTGGCAATTACAGACCGGTAAGTCTAACGTCAGTACCGGGCAAATTAGTTGAAACAATAGTAAAGAATAAAATTGTCAGACACATAGAAAAACATAAACTCTTGAGCAATAGTCAACATGGTTTCTGTAAAGGGAAATCGTGTCTTACTAATCTATTAGAGTTCTTTGAAGGGGTCTACAAACATGTGGACAAGGGGGATCCGGTGGACATAGTGTACTTAGATGTCCAGAAAGCCTTTGACAAGGTCCTCACCAAAGGCTCTTACGTAAATTAAGCTGTCATGGATAAAAGGGAAGGTCCTTTCATGGATTGAGAACTGGTTAAAGGACAGGGAACAAAGGATAGGAATTAATGGTAAATTCTCAGAATGGAGAGGGGTAACTAGTGGTGTTCCCAAGGGTCAGTCCTAGGACCAATCCTATTCAATTTATTCATAAATGATCTGGAGAAAGGGGTAAACAGTGAGGTGGCAAAGTTTGCAGATGACACTAAACTTCTCAAGATAGTTAAGACCAAAGCAGATTGTGAAGAACTTCAAAAAGATCTCACAAAACTAAGTGATTGGGCAACAAAATGGCAAATGAAATTTAATGTGGATACATGTAAAGTCATGCACATTGGAAAAATAACCCCAACTATACATACAACATGATGGGGGCTAATTTAGCTACAATGAGTCAGGAAAAGATCTTGGAGTTATCGTGATAGTTCTCTGAAGATGTCCACGCAATGTGCAGAGGCGGTCAAAAAGCAAACAGGATGTTAGGAATCATTAAAAAGGGATAGAGAATAAGACTGAGAATATATTATTGCCCTTATATAAATCCATGGTACGCCCACATCTCGAATACTGTGTACAGATGTGGTCTCTCGCCTCAAAAAAGATATTCTAGCACTAGAAAAGGTTCAGAAAAGAGCAACTAAAATGATTAGGGGTTTAGAGAGGGTCCCATATGAGGAAAGATTAAAGAGGCTAGGACTCTTCAGTTTGGAAAAGAGGAGACTAAGGGGGGACATGATAGAGGTATATAAAATCATGAGTGATGTTGAGAAAGTGGATAAGGAAAAGTTATTTACTTATTCCCATAATACAAGAACTAGGGGTCACCAAATGAAATTAATAGGCAGCAGGTTTAAAACAAATAAAAGGAAGTTCTTCTTCACGCAGCGCACAGTCAACTTGTGGAACTCCTTACCTGAGGAGGTTGTGAAGGCTAGGACTATAACAATGTTTAAAAGGGACTGATAAATTCATGGTGGCTAAGTCCATAAATGGCTATTAGCCAGGATGGGTAAGAATGGTGTCCCTAGCCTCTGTCTGTCAGAGGATGGAGATGGATGGCAGGAGAGAGATCACTTGATCATTGCCTGTTAGGTTCACTCCTCAGGGGCACCTGGTATTGGCCACTGTCGGTAGACAGATACTGGACTAGATGGACCTTTGGTCTGACCTGCACGGCCTTTCTTATGTTCTTATGTTAAGATTCCTGCACCTTGAGGTCTTTAAGCCACAATTTGAGGACTTCAATAACTCAGACATAGGTCAGGGGTTTGTTACAGGAGTGGGTGAGTGAGATTCTGTGGCCTGCATTGTGCAGAAGGTCAGACTAGATGATCATAATGGTCCCTTCTGACCTTAAGTCTATGAATCTATGAATCTCGTCCCAAATTTGGAAAACTGTGCAGTTCAGCATGAGAATAGTGACACTGTCTCCTTCCTGCACCTGCTCTACATTGCTCCACAGCAGCTTCTCCACCTGCAGTCACCCCAGCACGGCAGTGCAACCCCCAGTATTCAGCAGGGGCCCCTGGCAAGGACAGTGGGTGCAGCTAACAGCCCAATGTGCCTGGCAGTGAGGCAGCTGTAAAAAAGCAACCCACCCCCCCAGAAGTACAGAGACTGAATTCCTTAACTTTAACATCATGACCCCCTGTAGAAAGCCACACGTCAGTTGTATTTTCACAGGGAGATGCAAAAATCAAGTGACCAATTTTTAAGTTGAGTAAATAAAGTTGAGGAGATAGTTATTAACCTCACACAAATATACTAAAGATCCCTCAACATAACACCTGAAGGTGAAATATGAACAGAGACAAACCTTGTCAGCAAAGGCTCATTTCCCAAACGATCCTCAAAATGTTACTAATTCCCACCCCTCCTCCACAGGAGTTCTGTGCAGTGTAACTGTTCTGCAGGCAGCTTCCCATTCAATGCTGTTGTGGGACATTCCCAGGCCTGGAAATGTACCAACGACAGAATTTGAAGAGCAAACCTGGCTCCCCGCACCAGGTGGGATTTGAGTGTTTTGTCCCTGTTACTTAGTGTTTGTCAATAGTACAGATGCCATGGGCAGGACTCCAGGCTCTGCTTGAGGGATCCTGGCACAGGGGCTGGTGGGGGAGAAAGGATTGTAGCTTCTGACCTGTGCTCTGGAGAGGAGGTAATAAGTGAAGGGGCATTTCTGACTCCTCCCCTCCTCAGGGTCCCTGGGCTGGAATTCTACATTCCACAGGGCCAAATGAGGGGGTGATGCCACTTGGCTAATGAAAACCAGTGCTCCAGGTGAGGTTTGAACTCACAACCTCAGCATAGCTCCTCAGCACTGCCCTATAAGTACTGTGCGCTAACCAATTGCGCCACTGGAGCACCTATTAGTTAAGATTCTCTGAGACCCCCCTAGGCTGATAAAGCCAAGGAGTGACCCCAAAACATTCTCAGTGGGGCTGACAGCAGGTAGCGACAAGTGTTGTACTCGGTGGGGTGGATTCTTCTAAAGGGTTCCAGGCCCCAATTGACCCTTTTGTTCTTCCCTGTGTAATAACAGAGCTGGTTAAGACTCAATGGAGAGTCTTGCTGCAGACCAACAGATCTGAAATCACTGAGAACCAGCTCTAAGCATTAGTCCTGCTTTGGGACAGTGTCTCTCATGCAAGAAACTGTCCAGTCTGCGCTAGCAGTGAGGCTCCCTCACTAACAGCTGAAATCAGGAAGAGCTGTGTGAAGTGCAGGGCCCCAGGGGTGCCTGAACAGGGGGAAACAACACCCCAGGTGCCCAGAGGAGGAGAGGTGTGTTGGGCTCCAGCCTGGGACTCTTCCTCCAACCTGCCTAGCCCTGACTGTGAAGCCTGGCCCTGGCCCTCCTTCCTTTAAATGCCATGTGGGCAAGAGGAAGAGTGTTGCAGCTGCAGGGACCAAAGTTATGGACATCAGGTGAAGCAGCAAGAAGCAACCATATGATCAATCCACAGGAATCTCTAGCCAGACTGTTAAGTTCTAGGACCCCAACCTATAGCCGCCAGCCCATTGAACCAGCCAGACCAGAGACTTATCTCTAGTGGGCATCAGTCACCCAGCAGGAGGGAAAAACCTCACTCTAGTTGACCCTGAGAGAAGGTAGCCAAACACATTGAGCTCCAGTGCTTTGTAGCAAAGCAACATATTGCCATGAGGTCCCACTGAGATTTGAACTCAGATTCCAGAGCCCTGAGTGCTGCCCATTACACCATGGGACCTGCTGCTATTTCATTTTCTAGACCCCTGTGACTCTCCGCTGGTTTGCCCTCTGCACTTATTGCTTCCCACCAGCGGCTTCCTCTCGCGGGACTCTCTCCTCCTCCAGTGACTGTGGTCCTGCACTACCGGATCCGTGGGTCCTGCCCTGAGTCCCTGCATCCCCCTGCTTTGTCTCCATTCCCTGCAGGCTGCAAAAATGTCAGGGGAGTCTGCTCCTCCCTTCCCTCGGTGCTCCCACTCATATCAGCCAACTGCAGCCTCATCTCCTGGAACTCGGGCAGCTGTCGCTTGATCCGATCGTACAGTCACACACTGACTCGCTCCCCTGCCTGGATGCTCTTGTGGAAATCCCACAGGTGACACTGCAGGACTTGGCACTGTTGGTTTCTTTAATGTTGTGGTGTTTGCCCCACTGCCACAACAAAGCCGCCAACTCCTCCCTCACCGACTCCCACCAATCCCCTGGTTGCCATAGAACCCTCTGATGCTTTCCTGCTCTGCCAACACCTCCAGGCTTCGCCCCCCCGCTCCTTTATCTTGCAAGCTCTGGATGTTCAGCTTCCAATATCCTCTGCCCTGGGTCAGGGAATTGCCCACATTGAGCACACGGTGAGAGCTGCGTGATCCGAACTGTCCATTGGCACCACCCTGCACTGGGCTGTCGACGTGCTCTCCTTCACGGAAATCCGGTCAGTGCAACTCCTGGTCTGTCCCCGCAGAAAGGTGTATCCCCTCTGCGGCTGGTGTGAGCTCGGGTCAGAGGAATAGGAGGTTACTGCCCACCCTCCACTGGTTCACTGTGCAGAAACACGTTCTCTAAGCCAACCTCGCTATAGACCTGCACCAGGTAGTGCTCATCATAGAAGAGTTTCCTCTGACAGTCGGGAAAACAGGACCAGCAGTCCTCAGGCCGGTGCAACAATTGAAATCCCCCCCGACACCAAACACCGTGCGGTCCAGAAGAAGGGAGCCAGTTCCTTCATAGAACTTTCCTTTCATGCCTTAACTGGGGACCATACACACTAATATAGCCGTAACCAGTGCCATGGAGCACAAAGCCCACCAGTAATGCCCTCCCTGGTCCGAGCTCCAGCCCCTTCTGTACTCGCACTGCGAATGTGAAGAACAAGACTCCAACCCCATCATTCTTCCCTGGCCTGGAGGACCAGAGAGATGGGCCCTTCCCCCAATCACCCTCTGCCCATCAAGCTACCCTAGAGTTGTTAATGTGCATTTCCTGAACACCCACCATGGCCAAGCCCAGCTGCTCCAAGTCACTGAACATCAAGTGCCTCCTCCTGGGCCCCCAACTCCCTTCCACAGGGCCACTTTCACACATGCCCCTTCCCTGGCACTGCCCTCCCTCAGCTGCACAGAAGAGTTTTCATCCTCTATACCTGCCTGTCACTGCCCAGCACCCCCTCTAGCACTCTCTTCCTCCCATATTGGGTCCACCAATAACTCACTTAGGAGAGATAGCTCCTGTCCCTCATTGTTAAATGTCAGGCCAGCCAATTAGGGGCAGAAGCCCACAGTATCTTTTCCTACTGCAGAGCCCAAGCTCAGGGACTCACCTGGGGTGCAGGGACCACTGTGCTCCCAGAAAACAAGCCACCACTGTGCAAAGAGGGATGAAAGGGCCTGTCAAAGCCTGGGATTGAACCAGGGATCTTTAGAACTTCAGTCTAACGCTCTCCCAACTGAGCTACTTTGGCAGCTGTGTGGTAATATTTTGGCTTGTTGCTTCTCTGTCTGGGATGTTTTTGCAGCAGTTGCACAAAAAGGACGTCATTGGGAGCGGCCCATGAAGACAAGACTGGCTTTTGCCTGCCTTGCTCAGCTTGACTTGCTGCCTCACCCTGTTCCTGCCCTAGTGCCCGGTTGACCTGGTGGTGGAAGGGGGCTGGCCAGTGGCGCGGGAGGAGGTTGAGCTGGACCCTGAGCTAGGCTAGACCCTGGTGGTGAGAGTCTGGCCACCACTTGCCGCCCTCTGTTGTCCTGGCTTCCCACTGGGCATCATTTCGGGAGGGAAGTGGGGCTTCTGCCTCCTCCCGATTTTCACACCGCAGAGGAGTGCGAACAGGAAAACGAATGGCTGCTCCACATCCCCACCGGAGGAACCCGGCGCCCTTAGCTGCTCCCCCTGCTCCCCCCCCCCAGCAGAGCTAGTGAGGGGAAGCGCCCGGTGCCCCTAACACCCAGGTTGTTTTATCAAAACCCTCATGTGCCAGCACCGGGCCTCCTGCTTCTACACTGGGCCTGCAAGTGAGGGGGCGGCTGGCACAGCACCAAGAGTCTAACCTGTGAGGCAGGAGGCGGCTGACGCCCGCAGCCTGCTGGGGAGCTCCCAGAAGTTATTAATGGACAGAGACTCCTCAATGCCCTTAGTAACAAGGGCTTGGGGGTCACCGAGGCCAGTAAGGGGGTCACTATGTCAGCCGTGTAACCCTGGGGGTCAGGTCACTGTGCAGCTTTGATCTAGAGCTCGAATCCCAACAACTGACCAGCAGCCCACAGCCTCCCCCTGGGTTTGACCCACCTGGTTACTCCTTACAGGCTGACCTTACCCCCCTTCCAGCCCCGGATTCGCCCCTAATCATCCTACTTCCGCCAGAGCCACAGACGTGGAGGTGCTGAAGGAGGGAGGTGACGCTAGGTGGGGTTCTTCTCAACGATGGCTGGCAGAAAGGTGGTGCTCAGCTCTGTCAGCCACCTGCCCAGGTGCCTCGCTGCCAGGGGATACAGACATTTCTGTAAGGCCATTAAATGGGGTATTTGGCTTTTGAGTGAATGTGAGGAATGTGCAATCATGAGAGGGAATTTCCATCCCTCTTTCCAGTGCTTTTCTTTTAGGCCCCAGGGGCCTAATGGATAAGGCTTTGGCTTTGGCTTCGGCTTCAGCTTCCTAAGCCAGAGATGGTGGGTTCAAGTCCCATCTGGGGTGAAAACTCTTTCGTCTTGTATATTGCAAAGAAGCCTTGGTGTTATTTTCCCAAGGAAGCTGGGAGACGTTTGAACCCAAAGTATTGGATCTTGGGAGCAAGCCCCAGAAATGACATCTTCTATGTGACAAATGCTTTAAACCCATCAGTAGCAAACACTTAATACTAGTGTTTATCTGAGAATAGAAGGAAGGGGAGTGTTTACTCCAACACCTCAGTGAGTGAAACAGTTAGAAAGAGCAAGGCTGTCCTGAAAGAGAATGGATCTGTCTGGAAACAAAGCAGAACCTGAGAATGAGCAACAGTGTGAAAAGAAGAACTTCAAATGTGTGTTAGGTGTTAGTTAGGTTGGTCTGACAAATTTCAAGAAAATACCAATGCTTGTACACTGATGCGGACACTGGCTGCTTCTGGTGTTTTACTGAGAGTTTATTGAGAAATATTTTTCTTAACTAGGTTATGGAATATTAGGTGGGCTATGAAGGCACCATTCCTCCTGCTTTCGCCCTTGGAGATAACACGGCTACATGGCATGCGGCCAATGCTCACCTTCCAGTCAACTGCTAGAGAAGACAACACAGACAGGGATGGCTGCAGGGCAGACTGGAGCTCCATGGAGTTGGTGGGACCAGGTCTCATCAATGGGGAGGTGGCCACCCCAGCATGCACAAGGCTGAGCCAGCAAGTGTGGTGTGTGCTTCACTGTGCCCCTACTCACTGCACATGGTGGTGGAGGGCAGTTACTGAGTTCGGTTGGTCTGGCAAATTTAGAGCTTGGCTACAGTTGCAGATGTAGAGCACTGGGAGTTAAACCACAGCAGGGAAACCGCTGCCGTGTGTTCACACTGACAGCTGCAAGCGCACTGGAGTGGCCACATTAGCAGCTCTGGCAATGCCACAGAGAGCAGTGCATTGTGGTAGCTATCCCAGTGTGCAAGTGGCTGCAATGTGCTTTTCAAATGGGGGACGGAGGTGGAGTGTGACAGGGAGTGTGTTGTGTGTACGTGGGGGGAGCGACACTGTGTTTGGGGGATTGAGAGTGTGTCAGCATGCTGTCTTGTGTGTTCAGACAGCAGCAGACCCCCGCCCCCCATACACACTCACAACAGCAGCAGCATTCCACACTAATGGTTGCTTTGTCCCGGAGCAGATAAGCAGCCGGCTGTCAGAAACGGAGCTTTGAAAGGGGATATCCGCATGCCTGCACCCGATTTAAAAACAATGACCGGAGTGGGCACTTGACTTCAGGGAATTATGGGACATTTCCTGAGGCCAAACACAGTGCAGTGATGCAACACATCATCCACACTGATGCCCGGGTATTTCAGCAGGGCTCAGCGAGCTTTATACTTCTCATGGAGGTGGATTACCAGGAGTGCTCCACCTACAGAGCCCAGGTGCTCCATGTGCCTTGCCAGTGTGGACACCTCAGGCGTTAGGGCACCCGGGGCTGCTTTAATGCGTTCTAACTTGCAAGTGTAGCCAAGCCCCTAGACTATGTCACTTGTGTGACTTACTTGGGCTATTGTAATAAATACAATAGACGTGCAATGGTCAGAAATTGCACCAGCAGAGACGTATATTGCAGGGAAACTGTAAGGAAATTAAGAGTTTAAATTATCCTCCACGTGTCCCACGTCCCACTATAATGAATCCAAGCCACAGGTCACATGGGCAGCAGTATCGGTGTCAGGATGCTACATTGTTAGCACAGTAAATGAAGCTGCAAAATAAATGATGTTTAAATGACCTCACTCTATTTTTTACAATCCTGTGTTAAGAGGTAATAGATACAGATGGACACCAGGCAGGATCGTTTGGAGGATGAAGCCTTTATGCTTCCATCTCCCACCACTGTCAAGTTTTAGCCAATTAGGACAAGTCAGCAAATAAGAACAACCTCAGGTCTCAGTAACTGCTGCAGGTAGCAAAGTCCTACACGGAGCATTTTCTGGCACTACACCTGCACAGCTCTGCTCCCGGCTCTTCTCAGGCTCCTGCTCTCCTTAGCTCCGCCCCACTCTGGCCCAGGCAGTTCCAGCTCCCACGGAGGATGGGACCCCTGGCCTGGTGACTCCTCATTACACTGCCTGGCCTGTCAGTGCGGCTAACTTGGAGCTTTGGCCTCTCCCATTGCCCAGGGGACTGTCAGTCTCAGGGGCCTGATTTCCCATTGGCCCTTCCCCCTTCTACTGGGACTGGGAACTAGCCAACCAAACCCCCCACTAAGCTTTAGTAAGGGGCCAACAGTCCCTTACATGAGCTGGCCCCATGAGGGTCACTGATGGCCAGAGATGGCAGTATGAGCTGGTCCCATGGTGTAATGGGCAGCACTCAGGACTTTGAATCATGCAATCTGAGTTCAAAACTCAGTGGGACCTTGTGGTAAAGCCCTGGAGCTCACACTGCTCCACTTCCTGTCTCCAGTGCTGCAAGAGCAATTTTTCCTCCTGCTGGATGGGTCAGGGCTCTGGAACTGACACTTGAGGGTTGGGATTCTCACGGCTTCACCTGGTGCCCACAAGTCTGGCACTTGCCACTGTGCTTGAAGGAAGCAGGGCTGGGCAGGTGGGAGCCCAGCACCTCTCCTCCTCTGGGCACCTAGAGCGGAGGCGGCTGGTGCTGACAGCTCCAAGGGAAGGCTTAAAAGCAGCGGAGGCCAGGGCAAGAGGAGGAGAGGACCATGCCTATGTGTGGCCAGCAGACAGCCACAGGGCCAGCCTGCTCCCTGCTGTGCTGAACCCCACTGAAGGCCCCCCACAGGCCAGCATGCAGGGCGGCTGCTGATGCTCTGTGGCCAACGTCAGAAGAGGGTAGGAAAGCAGGGCCAGCCCCCATGGTGGGGCCTCTGACCGTTCCCACTCATGGTGCTGACTTTGGAAGTGGAGCCGCCCAGTTTCTTTGGCAAGTCAGGAAGGGCAAAGGCGAGACTGAAGCACCTGGGGCTTATGCCCCAGCCTTTGTGACGCCCACCCCCAACTCCTTCCCGGGCTCTAGCTGCAGCCAGAGCATTGGCCTGAGTGACCAAGAAGAGGTTCCAGCCCTGAAGGGAGCAGGACTTTCAACACAAAGGTAAAACTGCGCAAGCACAACCACCAAGGGACTCTAACCCTCAATCGCCTGATCCAAAGTCAGACGCCTTCTCCATTAGGCCACCTGGTCACACAAGAAAAAATTCTCCAAGTACTTCTTTAGAGAAGACGGACATTGTGTTTCTCAGGTCATCTACTGAGGGGGGTTGAGACTCTCTGGGCACAAGAAATCGAGTTCCCAGCGACACGTGAGACTTGATTCTCTGGAGCCAGGTGCAGGCCTTTGGCAGGGAGGCTCAGGCATGCGGGACTGGGGTGCAGTGGATGGACCGGCTGTCTAGGTACAGAGATTTAGTTGCACTGAGGCACAGGAGGGAGAAGGAATCCCGCTGATGGTCAGTGGCTGTGCAGAAAAAAGGGTGTTGATTCCCCCATCCTAAATGGGCTGGTTGGCTTGACCCTTCTCCCTCTGCAGAGCGAGGTGGGGACTGCAGCTCACCCCTTGTGGGGCAGGAGGAACAGGTGCAGGGTGCTGGCTCCAATGCACCTGGAGGGCAGCTCCGTGCGGTGGGGCAGGGCAGGGCCTGTGGTTTACGTTCTGCGTTGCCTGGTGCTGAGCCACTGCACAATCCCCAGCCACGCCGCACAGCGCGCCCCGAGAGGGGCGGGGGGCCAAGCAGATGATCCAGCACGAGGGGGAGAGGATGTGTGGTTGGGGGGAGGAAAAGCCTTGGGCTGCACTGGGGGAGCGCAGAGCAGGGTGACACCCCAGGAACCTGCAGCAAAGGGATGGACAGGTGGGGTGGGTGGATAGAAGAGGCAGTGAACCTAAAAGAGGAGTGGGGTCTAATAGTCAGAGCAGGGAGGGGGCTGGGTGCCAGGACCTCTGGGTTCTATCCCTGGCTCTGGGAGCGGAGGGGGGTCTAGAGGTCATAGCAGGGGGACCGGGAGCCAGGACTCCTGGGTTCCATAGTAGTGGCTGATTTTTCCTGTGTCTCCCTCCCTACAGATCCCACCCCAGCCCCCTAGCAGAATCTGACTGGGGAGGGGCTGCCCTGCCACTCCAGACTCGTGATTTGAGCCCTCCCCATGGGCTCTGACATCATGGAATCTCCTCCCCCCCACGACAGATTGTAGGAGGCCCTCCTGGCATGCGGAGGATGCTGGTGAGTTTCTTGGGGGTCTCTGGCAGATGTGACTGCTCCCCCCAGACTCCCTCTCATGGTTGCAAGGAGACCCTCCTGCACAGCCCCCTGCTAGGAGGGGCCGGGGGCGCCCAGCCAGGGTCAGGAGGTGAGATGGGGATGCAGTGGCAGGAAGGGTGCAGAGCTGCGGGTGGTGCCAGGTCTGGTGCTGGCTACATGGGGAAAAACCACACTGCTCCCCGCACACACACACACACCCTCCTGGTATTGGGAGGGGAACACGAGAAAGGACAAAAGAAGCAAGAGACAAAGAGAAAGGAGGGAGGAAAAGGTGAAACAAAAAGGACAAACCCTAATGTCCCCAGTGATTCTAAGGGACAAAATCCCAGGTGCAGAATAAAATTCTGCCTCCTTAAGCTCGTGTTTTCCATGCCTAGAATTCAACTGTCACCAGATGGATCAGACTGAACAGGTTTCAAACCTCGAGGAGGCTCTTACCTTCTAAACAGGGACGGCTGTTTTCTAGTAAAATCAGGAAAAGGGGAGGAGAAAACTCGAAAGAGGTTCCTCCTGGCGCTCACGTACGTGAACCCGAATACTCTCTCAGTCCTCAAAGAGAGACCTGGAGAAGGAGACTTGCTGAAGCAAAGCCACAGGGGTCTCTGGGGTTTCCCTGGCCCCTCACCCCTGTCCTGCCTGGCTGATGTCAGCATCTCTCTGTGAGGTCACCACCTCCCACCACCTTTGACCAATAGTCTGAGGTCTTGCAAAGGCCTTTGTGATGTCACTGCCACACCCTCCCTTGTTGTGCTAATGTCCTGCCCTGGCCAGGCAGTTTGGAGGTTTGAGCTACTCCTGTGGATCACCCCATTCAAGGAGCGTTCTAGGAAGCAAGCCGGCTAGACAGGAAAACATCACACGCTGCTCCCAATGCTACACTCAGTTTTTCAGAAATTAGTCGCCTTTATGGCCAGAAGAGACCATTAGAGCATCTAATCTGCCCCCCTGCATATCACAGGCCTCCTGTATGACATAGGAGCTACTTTTGGGGCAAACACATTCCAGAAAGGCATCTAGTCTTCGTTAAATGACATCAGGAGATGGCAAATCCAACACTTTCCTTGGTAGCTTGTTCCTGTGGTGAATCATCCTCGCTGTTGAATATTTGTGCCTTAGTTGTAATATGAATTTGTCTCTTTTCACCTTCCAGCCATTGGGTCTTGTTAGGCCTTTCTCTGCTGGAATAAAGAGCCCTTTAATACCCAATCTTTTCTCTCCATTAAGGCCCTTCAACACTTCATTGAAGTCACCTGCCAATCTTCTTTTGATAAGCTAAACAGGTTGAGCTCGTTCAATAGCTCACTAAAAGGCATTTTTCTCCAGCCCTCAGAACATTTGGTGGCTCTTTGCTGCCCCGGCTCCAATTTCACAACATCTTTTTCAAATGAGGACACCAAAACTGGAGGCTATTCCAATATCGGTCTCACTGATGCCGTGTCACCTCCTGTGACGTTATTGATATAATCTGTAACTGTATAGATCACCGCTATGACCACTGTTCTATATTTGCAGCCAATATGGTAGAAATGTTGTCGTAAGGGGTCTATGGAGAGGTTCTGATTGGCTGATTATAATTATGGAACAATGGGATAGAGAAACCTGCATCACTGAAAGTACAGCCATGAAGAAACCACACATCAGCCTTGCCTAGCTGGCAAGAATCAAACCTCCACAGAAAAACCCCTATGGTGTCAGCCCAGCTCCCTAAGCCCTCTGTCACCACCACTTAACACAGGGCCCTTTCTACACTATGGCTCTGTTCTCACTGAAGGGTCATTTCCAATTGCTCAGACCAGCTTCCCCAGCACACTCACTGCTGTGCAGCTCTGTACGTGTGGCCGTGGCTGAACAGCAAGAATTCCTGCCCATTTCCCTACTGGCTGGAGCATGGCTAGAGTGTGTTTGTGGTTAATGATGCTGCTGTAGATTGTCCATTCGCTGCCTTGACTATTCAGACAGTCCCTTTTCCCGTCGTATCGCCAGCACCTCTGTGAGTCCAATAGCAGGGCAGGTTTTTTCTGGGCACTGAGATTTTTCAGGGAGTTGGTGGCTCCTTTCTTTCCTCACCCTGGAGTAACCTCAGCTTTTTATTCCATCCTTGATGACTCATGGAATAACAACAGCAGCATGAAGAGGAGAGAAAATATCTGACTGCCGGGGGGCGGGGGGTGAAGGTGGACACGTCCCCTCTGTCTGACCATCGCCATTGCAGGAGAGAAGGTTTCAATGGAATCGAATGCCCTGGCTCAGACAAGAGACACAGGGAGGTTTTGCTATTCGTGGATCCATGCAAAGGAAATTGTGTGTCTGTGTGAAAATGGGGAGGAAAATGAAACGGCCACATGGTGGTGCCCAAGGCAGAAGGGACCCTATAGGATTAGAACAGGACACGTTCTCAAGCAGCATGTTTCTTACTTTGCCCATCTGTCAATTCTGATTATTATCGATGGAAATATTTTGCCATTGGGTCGTGTATTTCCACAGAAATTGACATTTACCAACAAACACGTAATTCTTCCAGTCCTGCCAAGTCTGCCCTGGGTGAGTTTAGAGGGACACATTCCCCCTTCCCACTCCCCATGCCAGGCCTGGACTCTCCATGCTGCCCACTTCCCACACAGCCGGGATCCTTCCCTGATCTCCCCTCAGAGCTCTGCCCCACACTCCCACTTCTGGGATCCTCCCAGCACTGTCTAATGCCCTGTTTCCAGGATCCTCCCCATTCCCTTCCTCCTCTGAGCAAAAACTCTGCATTATTCCCACACTGGGAATTAAACCCAGGCTGTTTGGGTGAAAACCAGGAATCCTGACCACTAGACCCTATGGGACTGGGATTGCGATGTTGGTCTGTTAAAACCCTCATAAGAGCAGCAGCGCCACCCAGTGGGGTTGCACACAGGGCTGCATTAACCCTTCAGGTGCTGAGGTTTTCCTCTTTCCATTCCCAGCGCCTGTGATCAGGAAACAGACATCAGGGCTCCCAGGTGCTGCACAGATCATGACTGAGATCGGGACCCCATATTGCGCTAGGTGCTGTACAAACCCTGGCCAACACTGGGACACCCAGGGGGTTCCCCTCAATTTCTCTGAGCCTCTGCTGCCCAACTTCTTCTGACTCCTCCCCTCCCAAAAACCCACCTTTCCAAACAGTCCTTATTTCCCTGCCCCCTACTTTTGCTTTCATACCCTGGGACCATCTCCTCTCTTTGTCTCTCCCCCCCGCAGGTAAAGCAGAGATGGAGGAAACTTCAGCCACTGGAGACAGCCCCAGCGAGCGCTGCAGCCCGCCCAGGGGAGGGAGGGTGTTTGCAGACACAGGAAGGGAGCAGCTGGGAGCTGGGGGTACTGGGAAGAAGGAGGCAGGAGAACAAAGCCCAGAGATGGGACATTGGGCAGCTCCTGGGGACCAGGCTCTGGCACAGCCCAGGGGTGGGGCAGCTCCTGGGGGCGGGGCTCTGGCACAGCCCGGGGTGGGGCAGCTCCTGGGGGCGGGGCTCTGGCACAGCCCGGGGGTGGGGCAGCTTCTGGGAGCGGGGCTCTGGCACAGCGCGGGGGTGGGGCAGCTTCTGGGGCGGGGCTCTGGCACAGCCTGGGGCGGGGCAGCTCCTGGGGCGGGGCTCTGGCACAGCCCTGGGGTGGGGCAGCTCCTGGGGCGGGGCCTGGCACAGCGCGGGGAGGGGCAGCCCTGGGGCGGGGCTCTGGCACAGGCCAGGGCGGGGCAGCTCCTGGGGCGGGGCTCTGGCACAGCACGAGGGCGGGGCAGCTCCTGGGGCGGGGCTCTGGCACAGCCTGGGGCGGGGCAGCTCCGGGGGCGGGGCTCTGGCACGGACCGGGGAGGGGCAGCCCTGGGGCGGGGCTCTGGCACAGCCCGGGGCGGGGCAGCTCCTGGGGCGGGGCTCTGGCACAGCCCGGGGCGGGGCAGCTTCTGGGGCGGGGCCTGGCACATTGTGACGCAGGAGCCCGGGCTCAGCAGCTGCTCCCGGGTGTCCACGTGCTGCCGGCAGCGCTGGAGCCGCCTGAGCCGGAGCGGAGCCGCTGTTCTCCGCTGCAGCTGGGATCTGCCCCTGCCCCGCTGGGATCCAGGTGGGGACAGAGCCTGGGGCCGGGGGTTCCCCGTTGTGTGGCTGGCGGGGCGGGAGGGGAGAAGCTGGAGCTGCAGGCGGGGAAGGGCAGTGGGGCAGGTGGGGTTGAACGGTCTCTGGGCAGCCAGGAAAGTGTAGGGGAGAGTGTGTGAGTCGGGGGAGATACCTGCCTCCTTCTCCTGTCTGTGCCACTTCCTCCCCAGTACTGGTAACAAGTCTCTCTGGTTCTCCTCCCCACACAGGACCGTCAAACCCAAGGAGATTCCCTCGTTTTTCCTAAAATTATTGACTCTCTAGTCTCTTATTTTTCCTGATTTTCTCCATAATTCTCAAATATCAATTTAAATTCTCCTCATATTTGGGGGGCTTCCATGCCCCATTTCATCAGCAGCAATTGTCCTTGTTTGGGTGGGAAATTGTTGCCCTGAGTCATTCCTCAAAAGGGATGGGGTTCCTGGGTGCTGTTTGGGGACCCTGAGACACAGCTCCTCTGGGGTGGAGATGGGGTGGCCGCTCTCTGCCAGCCACAGGGCATGGCTGGGGCACCGGTGGGGAAGGAGGAACCAGTGTCCCCTGTGGAGCCTGCCCAGCCCCTTTGGTTCTGCTCCTTTCTAGCATTTTGTTCAGAGAGTTTATTACTGCAGAGGCTGAAAATGTCTGTGGATTTACCCTGGCAGGAGGGGTCAGGTGTACACTGTAATAAAGAGATCGAGCATTTTCCAGCATGACAGAGTCTAGGATGTCTGTCTGCAGGGAAAGGGCCTGGGGGAATTGTGATGTGACATGAACTAAAGCCAGTTCTGAAACCTCCACAACTGCCCTTCTCATCCTGCCAGGCTGCAGAATGACGCCCACGTCTCGCTCCGGTTCATCCCATCCTCCCATGGGACAGGGAAGGGAAATGGCTGCAGAGGAGCCCGTTCAGGTAGGGATTATTGGGGGTTACTGGTGGGTTCCTGCTGGAGGGAGAGTGACAGCAGATACACAGGAGGTGGGAGGCTTGGGCCGTCTGGTGGAGAGGTTGGAGCGGGCAGGAAATTCACAGGGTGGAGAATGGAGGAAGCCAGGGTGTAGCAAACCTGTTGGGATCTGGGTAATATGTGGCTTTCATTCTAGGAACAGACCCATGAGGTTAGAAGGTGGAAATGCTCTGATTTGTGGAAGAGCAAAGAACACACCTAGGTGGGGCTAGGTAAAGGGAGCAGAATCCCAGGGCTGGAGCCTCACCCGACTAACCAGCGGCTGCTGTGAGATGTAGAGGGGCACCCACCAATGAGGCTTAGTCAGGGGTTCTCAACTGTTTTCTTTCTGAGGCCCTCAACATAAAGTTATAACCCCACTGCCCTGCATACGCCAGAAAAGCCAGGGCTGGTGTTAGGGGGTAGCAAACGGGTATTGCCTGGGGCCCCATGTGACAGGGCCCCCCACAGAGCTAATTGCTCCAGCTTTGGCTTCAGCCCCTGGTGGCAGGGCTCATGGCCCCAGGCAGGGAGGTTTGGGCTTTCTGCCCTGGGCCCAAGCGAGTCTAACACTGGCCCTGCTTGGAGGAGCCCCTGAAACCAGCTCGCAGCCCCCCAGAGGTCCAGGGACCCCTGCTTGAGAACCACGGCCTGAGGGGATGTGCCCCTCCCCCATACCCAGCTCCAGGGCTGGCCTGAGAGAAAATGGCGCCCTGGGTGAACTTGTATTTTGGTGCCCCCCATCCCCCCTGGCCCTCACAGGCTCCCCACCGTCACGTCCAGGCCCCGGTGCCTCCGTCTAGTGCTTAATTTGTATTGAAAGAGGTGCCAGAGCTCAGCCATGGCACAAATTAAGCACTGGCAGGGCGGCCTGATAGCGGCGGGTGCTGGCCGAGCGCCCAGCTCTGAAGGCCATGCCACCGCCAGCAGCAGCAGCGCAGAAGTGAGGGTGGCCTGGTGTGTGGTGTATTGTGCAGCCTTTTATTTAAAGTGCAGTTTGTAATGTGGTATTACACCGCCGCGGGGTCGGCTCTGGTGGCGACAGTTTCAAGCTTAACAGAGTGAAAGTCGCCTCTGCTACTTGCTTCAAATGTACAGTCTCTAGGAACACACAAAGACCAAGGGTAGTGACCACACAGACATTCACAGGTACAAGGTCTAGTCGGTTTTACAAGTTTTATTGAAGTTACAGTTAAGGTTACGACGACCCAAGGCATATAGACATTCTATGAAGACCTGTGCAAAAGTTACAACTCTAGTTCTACTCACATCCTGTTCAATAGTATTAGGGTCTGAGGTGTCTCTCATGGATTGATCATCAGTAGAGGGATGGTTCCTGCTGGAATTTCCCACAGGAGCTCAATTTTCCTGCTCTGGGCACCCCCTTTTTATAATGAGATTCTGATTATACCTCATTAGCATTGACACACAACCTGTATCCTGTGGTTAAGGCACATTTGGAAACAGAGGTGCCTTTACAAAAAAATTTTTATTTAAAATTAATCTTCCTGCTAATTGTTCACCCTGTTACCACTTGGTACCTCTTTTCCCATAATCTTAATACAGCCACATATTAAATTTCAAAGTAAATTTAGAACAATCAGGAGACAATACAGCAAGATATTCCCTATCCCAAGCCTTGAGGTATCAGTTCTGGAGCTTTAATGCAGGTATCAGAAACACGAGGTTGATACTTTTTACCCCATCTTTAGTAGAGATAAATAAAAATAAATAAAATCTGCTTATTTTCTCTAACAGACACGCTCCATGTTACTGCCATTATCTCCGCTATTTTAGTCAATTGTTTTTCATTCCACTGAAAACATATTTACTTAGTTTACATAGGGGATTAAAGTTTTTTTTCTCTGTTTTACGAATGGGAATTTATTTCTCTAGTTATTTCGGCATTTGTGTTAACTGGTCACTATCATGTAGGTGACTCACTAACATTTCACTCCATCATTGCTATTAGTATCCTACTTGGAACTGGATTTATTTTCATAGACATTTTAAGTTACTTTACAGACAGATTTAAAAATACAATCTGAAGATAAGTGATCTTCATCTGCACAGTGTCTAAAGTTTTGAGTTTAGCTAATTTTTTTTAAATGAGCCCTGCTAAGGTAAGTACATGCAAAATGTAGAGTCTGTTATTTGATTGTACCATTTTAAATAATGAATGACAAAGCACAATACAGTAATAACAGTAATAATGATAATTACTCCAGCCAGGACAGCTGAGGCATTTTAGAACTCGTTACTCAAAGAATTGAATTTAAGCATAAGACAGAAATAAAATTTTGAAATGCACAGACCAGTTAGAAAGCTAAAATACCAGCACTGTCATCCTGACCGAATGTGAAAGAATAAAATTACAGAGACTATGTGCACTTTGCACATTTTGACAGGAAGTAAAAAGAAGTAATAACAGTAATTGAAGTGTCTATTGTGGGGTGAGTGTGGGGGGGGGGCGGGGGTGAGACACACCCGCTGTCACTTCCAGCCCAGCGGCACTCACTAGTCCGAAGGCTCCTTCACACAGCAGCAGGGGCCAGCAGCTCCCACTCCTGACCCAGAGGCAGCAGCACAGAATCTTGTCCCCCCACCTGAGCTCAGCAGAGACTGGGCAGAGGCAGGAGGGTGGGGCCTCCCTGACATCAGCAAACACCCCCCCCCCTGCACAGCACACGGGAGGCTCCTGGGAGCAGCTTGGCCGGGGGCAGCTTTCAGTGGGGGGAGGGGGCAGGGCTGCAGGAACAGGTGCAGGGGCAGACAGCTGAAGAGAAGTGGGGGGAGGAGAGACAGGACACTCCTCAGCAAGGCCCCCCTGGACCGTCATGTCGTCTGCCCCCCACTAAGTCTGGTCCTGTCCTGCTCTTCACAATGAGAACAGCGCTGGGCTCCCTGCCAGCGAGCTCTCCCTGCGCCCTGCTAGGGGCTCCATCTCCTGTGTCCGTCTGTGGCTAGTTGTGGGGATGGATCTGCTGAGAGAGACAAGGGCTCTCGCCTGTCCTCCCCTGGTGTTTCCTGGCTGCTCTGAGCAGGGTGGGGTGGGACTCTGACCGTGAGCCACCCAGAGCTTCCTGTTGATTGGCTCCTCTCCCTGTGTGTGGTGGGGTTGTGACGGGGCAGCAGGTACTGAGTGTTGGACTCTCACTCTTTCAGGGGCCGGTGACCTTCGAGGAGGTGGCTGTGTATTTCACCAGGAGAGAGGGGGCTCTGCTGGACCCCGCTCAGAGAGCCCTGCACAGGGATGTCATGCAGGAGAACTATGAGACGGTGGTCTTGCTGGGTGAGGAGTCCTGTCCTCTCGGTTATTAGAAGCTGTGGGGGCTCTAAAAAACCTGAGCAGTGATAACTTTATACCTTTTTATTTTTCATACAAGTTTTGACAAGTTACCTTGCCCTCCTTTTTTGCCTTATCTCCCACCCACTAGAATAATTTTTGGACATTTGCCTTTTTGGTGCCAACAGTCATTTGAAAATTGCATTTAATGTATCCTTATAGGATACCTTAATAACTACATTAATCACTGTAGCTTTCATGCCGTTTCCCCATTTTAGGAGGAAAATATGCCACCTGTAGAATTCTAAATTGAGTTAATAGGTGTATGACTCATGCATGGCTTGTGTGACAGTCAGATGAGCTCCTCTTTTGATAGGAGAGTGTATAATGTTGCCATTCAGGACCCCACGGGTGAAGAGAGAACAGAGCCGTGGGAGGGGAGGAGAAGGGGGGAGTAGATAATTCTGGGGTGCCAGGACATGGGGCGGGTGTGTGCAGGGTTAGAGCTAAGAAGCAGCAGGGAGGGAGGAGGTTGTGAGAGACGAGGAGGGAACACAAGAAGCTCCCAAGGTGGCCGGAGGTGGTGCCAGCTGAGAGTAGTGGGAAGAAGGGGAGGGGAGTGTGGGGGAAGGGCACCCGGGAAGTGGGCTGGGTGGGTCAGTGGGAGGGAGGAGAGGTTTGGGGATCCAGAGCTGTGGGGGATCCCAGACCTTTAACCCCAAATCCCTACCCAAACCTTGTTGCTTTAGAGCCTCCACTCCAGTTTTATTTCTGTTCAGTTTCACTTCATTATACATCCCCCCCCAATATTATTATTATTATAACTCTTGACCTCCCTCTCCCACTCATTACCCCCCTCCCCATATGGCCTCCCCATCTCAATGCACAGTGACCCCGGCCTCCGACCCTGAGTCCTTGCTGCATCCTCCCTCCCACACCAGGGCCACGTCCCAGGCACCAATGGGCGCTTGGCTGATGATGTCACAGGGCGGAGGTGTAGCCTGGACAGTTTCTACACCTATAAGATTACAGGTTGGGGCACAACTTGCCCTTGTACAGGGCTACTCAGAGTTAATTGAGAAGATGGAATTTGGTGAAACGCACAGAAACGTGATTTAATCCAGACAGTTATAACTGAAATCATAGGCCAGGCTCAATACACGTAACGATTAAACTAAGGTAAGTACAGTAAAGAGGGTTTTGCACTGTGCATACTTACAAGATACCGACACCCTTGGAAAGAAAGATCGACGGGCAAGGGAGCCCATCAGAAGGGAGCCTGCTTCAGTTTACACTGTCTCAGGGACCCGACAAAATGAAAACCTGGTAACTAGGAGAGGTATTTTATCCACTTCCTTATGGTAATAGGATGGCTATATACCCTATCTGCTCCTTTTCTCTGATTACAAGAATGTCAATAGCTGCCCTAACCCATACATGGCCTTTGGGAAGTCCATAATTACATCAAGCATTAATACTCATGATTTACATCACTTATTAATTAATAATTCCAATCTATGAATGTGCTGCAACCTAATTACAAAGCCCACCCCAAACTTCCTTCTTTTCGGAAGAATTAGGGCTGTTGCTCCTGAATTTTAGTGTTTAATTCCCAGCCTTCTCCACACACTGGGGAGTTTAATTCTCCCTCCCATTACACCTGAGTCACTAGATTTCTAATTCCCAAAAATGTGCTTTGCGATGCCACAGTTCTGGGGTAGCGAAGCCTTTGACCTGCCTCCATGGTCTGCTCAAGCAATGGCCTCTCATCAGGCCTCAGCCAGCCCTCTGTATGGGTGGGGACCCACATGCCTCTCCTGTTTGACCAGGGTGTGAGGATTGCAGCTTGTCCTCCACTGTGTTCACTGGACTAACCTCCAGTTCCTGTGCTTTGCTTTCTCTCCAAGGGCTGTGAGCCGTGTGTGTGAGAGAGGCAGGAATTTTGGTGATGCCAATACACACCTCAGTTTCCTCTGTGGTTGGTATTGCCATGATTATAAAGAGCAGGAGACATGAGGTGTTTTGTCACGGAGCTGTCACGGGTGATATAAATTGTCGTTAAGGATTGGCTGGGGCCAATCTACATCAATGGAATACCCAACAGAGACAAGGGAATAATTGTCCCCTGTCCATGGCAGGATCTCCTTGGCTGAGTGAAGCACACATGGACTCATGATGTGCTTGGGAGCAGGAAGAACTGGGCTCGCAGACGCAGGAGCTCTACCGAGCGAAGACAAACGGGCAGGCAAAGTGAAAGGAAACCAAACTGTTTTCTACTGCAGCCTGGCTCAAGGGCATTGGCCAGTATGGACTATATCGTCGTATTTGCTTCTCTGTGCTAATCTAAAGATGTTCAGTGCTGTATTTCAGTTGACTAATGAACCCTGCTATGTTTTAAAAGTCTGCCGAGTGTCACAGCACAAACTTGCTCTGTGCATTGACTGAGGAACAGTCTCTGAACAGGAATGTCGTTCGGCTGGATCTGCTGGCAGAGCTCACAGGTTGAAATAGGAGTGTTGAAGCCAGAGGCTCAGTCTCAGGTGCCAAGCCACATGGCCTGTCCTTGTGGAAGAGTGGGAGCCCTTGGGGGTCTAGTGCACTCAAGGGACACCTCCCAAGGACAGTTTAAAAGCCAGGGCATTGCACAGATCCTGTGGATCCATGACAGTGTCAGTGTGCCTTATGGGGAAAAGATACAAAGCAAGAAAAGCATCAAAATTTTTCTTGGGAATCCCCGATCATTCCAAAGTATATTAAAAACCTTCTTTAAAAGCTTACGTCTGGGTTCTCAGGTCATGTCAGTTTGTAGCCCAAAAAGGCCCTTCTCAGTCAGCTCAAACTCAACTGTTTCTCCCCAAAAAGTCTGTCATCTTCAGTCTCCCGAAAGAGGTAAAATCAGTCACTGCCCCTTTCTGTGCGGGGCAAAGCTTCAGAAGATGGAGTTCTGCATAACCAGCCTTGAGATCCAGCCTTAGTGACACCAGATTGCACAGGAAACCCATCCCCCCATCCCTCAGCCTCCCCGATATCATCTGGCCCATCTCAGCACCACAGTCTGTGAAGTATTCGTGCTTTCAAGGGCTGGCTCAAAGATACAGATAACAGTCATAAGTAGGGCCAGTGTTTGCTGGCAGCGAAAACAGAGTAATTGACAAGCATGAGCAACATATAATCCTTTACAGCCGGAAAGTGCATTGGGGGAGGGGACAGGAGCCAGCTGTGTGGGGAAGGTGGGGCCCAGACCCTGGGCATTGAGAGCCTGGAGCCGGCTGTGTGCTGGGGAGACAGGGCATGAACCAGCTGTGTGCAGGGGAGAGGAGCAGGGGAGAGGTGCTGTGGACGCAGCCGAGAGCAGGTGCGAGTGCCATCCGCTCTGCAGCCTGATGAGGGAGCCCGACGTCCCACTGCCAAGTGCCCCGTCTCCCAAGGGGAAGCTCCAGTGTTTTTTCTGAGCCCAGACTTGTATGAGGAGGGAAGAAATTGGCAGCAAGTCTCAAAAGCAGCCAGCCCCCAGCCTCTGCCCCGTGCCCTGGGGAGGAGTCAGGGGTCTCCAGGCAGAAATGTGGGGTTTGTGACCCTGCATCCCCAACCACCTTCTGTTCAGCTATTCTGGATATGAAGGGTGATTCCAGAAATGAAGAGTAGTTTCAGGGGGAAATGCAGTAATAGCAGCAATTTCCGGAAAACACTGGCCCCAGTCATAACATTAAATACAATAGTCTCAAGTTCTATACCTGTGTTCATCAGATCTGTCCCTCTGCCGTCACATAGTTCACTCTGCTGGCGGGTTCCACCTCTTCCCCCATCTGTGTCTGTCTTGTCTAGTTAGACTGTAAATTCTTCAGGGCATGGGCCATCTTCTATTCTGGGTTTGTGCTGTGCCCAGCACAACAGGGGCCCATGGTTCATTGGCTCTAGGCACTAAGGTCATGAATATGAGTTATAAGAATAACTCTTCTGCCACTTTGAGCCAAGGAAGCCGGCCTTGGGGTGTTACGTCTTAAAAATGAGCTGGGGTTAAAACCATGGAATATTCCTTGTGACAAGTATCCCACAAATTCCATGGACCTTCCTTTTTTTCTTTCCCTTCCCAGGGTTTCCAGTTTCCAAACCTGATGTGATCTCGCAGCTGGAATGAGGGGTACAGCCGTGGGTCTCAGACCTCTATGGCTCTAGAAAAAAGTGCTCCCGAGAGCTGTGTGCACAGGTGAGGAATTGGGTGAACCATCTCAACAACTGTCTGTGAATACAGGAAACATTTGGGATGCCCTACAAAGACTCTCCAAGTTGTAAGCGCTCCAAGTTCAGAACTGTTCCCTGCAGATGTGGAATCATTAGGCAGATGTCACTCATGGCTTCCCACCTATCCTGACTGACAGTTGGCAGCAGGTCCCTCCCCAATCTCACTTTCCCCTGAGAGTTCTGGTGAGATGCAGACCCAGAACTGATCCCTTCCTCTCTCTGCTCTGGGGAAGGGTTTGGGGAAAATCAGCTCCTGATAGGTTTGTTCTCTCCCACTCATATTTTGGTTTGTTCACACCTTTTTCCATTCCTCTCTCTGAGATTCCTTTCTCTCCGGCACAGGGAGTGACCTATGTCTGGATTCTCTCTGTCTCCCATCAGGTGGTGGGATGGCAAGTGAGAACGAGGAGACACCTCAGCAGGAAGATGTGAGCAAGTAGAAGCACATGGGACGTTATCAGGAAGACCCAAAGGGAATGTTTCCAGGAGTTGTGCACTCCCAGAACGAACAAAAGCCTGTGAGACTCAGCAGAGGCCAGAGGAAAACTTCAGTAGCCACTCAGACCTTATTACACGCGAGAGCATCAACTTGGAAGAGACACACTACACATGCCATGAGTGTGGGAACAGCTTCAGTGGAGCTCAGACCTTCTCACACATCAGAGAATTCACAGGGGAGAAGCCCTACATGTGCTCTGAGTGCGGGAAAAGCTTCAGTCAGAGCTCCAACCTTATCAGACATCGGACAATCCACATAGCAGAGACGCCCTACACATGCGCTCAGTGTGGGAAGAGTTTTAAGCAGAGCTCTGCCCTGATCACACATCAGAGAATCCACACGGGTAGGTGCCCTACACATGCTCTGAGTGTGGGGAACGCTTCAGTTATAGCTCAGCCCTCATCTCTCATCAGAGAATCCACAGTGGAGAGACGTCCTACACGTGCTCTGAGTGCGGGAAAAGCTTCAATCGGAGCTCACACCTTGTTAGACATAAGAAAATCCACATATGAGAGAATTGTAAGAAATACCTTGATTCCGGCTGGACAAAGATTGTTTTTTAAAAAATCACAATTGCGAATTCCCACAGAGTGACCTTTGCACCATGTTCACTGTGGTCTCTCAGCTCCCCTAGATGAGTTGCCTGCTTCTGCCTTTTGCAGCTCCCTGTTCTTTATTCCCCATCACCGTCCCAATCCCCCTGTTGTTCAATTGGTTAGGTCAGTATTTTTTCTAAAGGGCTGGGAAAACGAGTCCCTAGCAAATGGCTTGGAACTAAGCACGATACACCTGCATTGGGCTTCAAAAGCAGTTGTGGCCCAGGCCCTGCAGGAGGTGACTCCTGAAGATATCGCCTTCCTAATCAGGTGCGTGTTGCCTATTATTTGGGAAATGCAATTCCTATCTAGGTGGGGATGGGGAAAATGGAAGTGATGTCTCTGTTCTCCTCACCCCTGGGAGATGCTGCAAATATGCAGAAAATGAAATCCATGTTGAATGTTATATAGCTGCAGAAAGAGACCTATTTTCCATAGATACCTGACATTTGGTGTTTTACAGGGATTCTAAACCACACCTGAATTTAGTCCCTAATTTAAATCTGTGCCACCAGATTAAAGAAATGAAAGGGCATATTTGGGAGAGTTGTGCCTCACTATCGCTATTGATACATTGTGTGGTTGGTGAAGAATTCTACACCAGAGACGTGTAAAATTACTCCAGGAAAGTTCAAAGATTTGACAAGAACTCAGGGAGAAACTGCAGATTTTGATTTTCACCCCAGAGATGGAAGCTATGGTGACCTGTGGCCCAGGTAAACTATTTTTAGAATGCTGCTCCCTAGTTAAGTGGCATTGGTCCCACTCGTAAAGGACGCCATGATTAAATTGGGAACAACTGTCTTTTACCATTTGGATCCAAAGTTTCATGAAGCACAGAGAGAAACAGCTGATTCCTTCAGAGCCATTCCATGCCTGTGGGTCCCAATCTGACTGACTTGCTGGACAAGAAGCAGTTCCATGCTGGGCAAATGATGGTAGCCAATGAGGGAATGTATCACATTCCAAGTTCAGGCTGCAGGATACATGAATGCTGAGTCCTGACTCCGTGGTTTTGTCTCTTAGTTTTGCTATTAGGTCTTAAGCATTTGTATCACTTCTCCACCTCCTGCTACTTTGAAAGATTAGAAAGTGTGGAAATAGAGCACAGGTGGTTTTCTCATGATGCAACCTACCCACTAGCATGAGAGCCCTTCCACCCACACTTTTGGGAGAAGACCCAGGATGAAATGAACTCACAGAAATGGAAGGCTCCTAGGTTATTGTAGAATGTGATTTCACACAAAGCTCACTGGGTGGAAATGGGAATTAAGCGAAAACTGCCCTATAGGTTTATATTTTGTAATCTTTGAATAAGTTGTTAATGAAATTAAACATGAAGTTAATTAGTGTAAAGTAAGAGGCTGCTTATGTGATAACTTTCAGTGTTACAATATAATTCAGGTTTTCTTCTAGTTCTCTCCTGCCCTCCTACTATATCGGAAATGGTGGCTAATCTTGAAAAGTAAAACCTCACTCCAAAGGAATTAGAGTGGGGGAACATGGGAGAGAAATAGCATGTATGAAAATAGAGCCCCAGTGTAGACTGTAATTATTTCTATTTCAAATGGAATTTATTTTGATAAACTTTAAAATAATTTTTTTTCAAGAGGAATATTGCTTGAGTCAAGATGTGTAACCTTCTCCTGAGTTAGAGGGTAACAGCCCCAGAGTTCCCCAGTTCACTTGTTTGCTAAACAAAGACACATCGGGCAGGAGAGGTCAGAATTTAAAGTGGTGATGGATGCAGGATGATTGATTTTTGCAACCAGTTATTTTTATGGGTGCTGAGGCCCCTTTTCCTTTTGAGGAGGCAGCTGTTAGAGCCCAGCTGCTTAACGCTCAGGCCTGGCCATGGAAACGTCCCCGTAACTGGCCTTATGTGTCTTTCATGTTTGATACCTTTGGGGTTCGCACGTCCACATGACATGCGGTTTACAACAGCAGATACTTTGAGAAAACTGCCGGGCTAAGTCGGGCTGTTCCAAACTGACGTTGGCCCAAACTCTGCCTCACTTCGTCTAGACTGGGTCATGTGACGAAGTCTCCATGGCAACTAATGGCCAGGCCCTTCCCCCCTGCAAGGGGATGCTAAAGATGTGGGAGAACAAAGAGATCAGGTGACCTCCTGGCCTGCGAAGGAGACAGAGCCCAGAGAGGAGGGGCTGGAGGGGGGTCGGCAGTTTTGGAAGCTGGCTGGGAAATGGAGGGGAGCCCCCATGGGGCTCGGGCCTCCCAATGGGGCTGTGGCCTCCCTGGGGCCCCAGATGGACCTAACTAAAGGGGGTCCTGTTGTCTGTACCGGCAAGACCTGTTTTGGACTGTGTCCCTGTCATCTAAATAAACCTCTGTGTTACTGGCTGGCTGAGAGTCACGTCTGACTGCGCAGTGGGGGGGCAGGACCCTGTGGCTTCCCCAGGACCCCACCTGGGCGGACTCGCTGTGGGAAGCGCACGGAGGGGCAGAGGATGCTGAATGCTCCAAGGAGAGACCCAGGAGGTGAAGCCGTGTGAGCTTCTTGCCCTGGAGACAGTCTGCTCCGAGGGAGAGGAGGCTCCCAGAGTCCTGCCTGACTTTGTGGGGAGCAGTTCCAGAGCATCGCCCGGGACTCCGTGACACCCTCACTCCTGACCCGCAGCCCCTGCCATCCCAGTCCTGACCTCCAGACTCACAGCTCTGTTGGTGCCCTCACTCCCGACCCGCAGCCCCCGCGCTCCCTCCAGCTCTGATGGTGCCTCACTCCCGACCCGCAGCCCCTGCCATCCCAGTCCTGACCTCCAGACTCACAGCTCTGCTGGTGCCCTCACTCCCGACGCGCAGCCCCTGCCATCCCAGTCCTGACCTCCAGACTCACAGCTCTGCTGGTGCCCCTCACTCCCGACCCGCAGCCCCCGCGCCCTCCAGCTCTGACGGTGCCCTCACTCCCGACCCGCAGCCCCTGCCATTCCAGTCCTGACCTCCAGACTCACAGCTCTGCTGGTGCCCTCACTCCCGACCCGCAGCCCCTGCTATCCCAGTCCTGACCTCCAGACTTACAGCCTGCAGGTGCCCTCACTCCCGACCCGCAGCCCCCGCGCCCTCCAGCTCTGATGGTGCCCTCACTCCCGACCCGCAGCCCCTGCCATCCCATTCCTGACCTCCTGTGACGTTATGAATGTAATATAATATTTCATTGAAAGGTGACAGGGCCAGAAAGAGTTAATTAACTCACCTCACCCACTGACCTGACCCATGGGTGAACCTTAAGGACTGGTTAGGAAGATCTGTAAATGAACAGAGCTTTGAAATGCAAGTCTGCACTGTTAGAGGTAGAAGGGGAGATGTTTGCTCAGGGCTTGTGATGTCAGCAAACAAGTCTTGTCTATTGCTGTAGTTTTAATTCAAAGATCAAAAAAGGAATATTAATATTTATGATGATACTTGAGTGAAATAGTATTATTGTCTCTGTGTCTCTTTGAAGGTTGTACTAACCTGTATCTGAACTGTTTAATGGGTAAATTACCCTGTGCTAATTGCCAGGATGTTTGGGAGAAGGAGTTAAGCCTATTGTTTTCTCAGGCTGAAAGGCTGCTGGAACTATATAAGAAGCCTGGGACATGATCCTGCTTCATCTCAGATCTGCTTTGGGTTTCAAGAGACGGAAACCTTAAGCCATAAGGATTGAGATCCCGAGTCACTGACTGAGTCACCCTGAATATGGACATTGACTATAATCTATGGACTATTTCTAAAAGGACTTTTGGCAACTACAAGCTCATCTGTGCTATGCATCTGAACCTCAAGAATTGAATTCAAGTCTGTCTGTATATTGATCTTTTAACCAGCACTCTCTCTCTTTTCTTTTTTAATAAATTTTAGCTTAGTTAATAAGAATTGGCTGTAGCGTGTATTTTGGGTAAGATCTAAGTTATAATTGACCTGGGTATGTGGCTGATCCTTTGGGATTGGAAGAACCTTTTCTTTTATATGATGAGATCAGATTTTCAGGAATCATCATCATATCTGATGTGTGTGTCTGGACAGAGGCCGGAGGCTGGGAACTGCGTTGTTTGGACTTCTGAGTAACCAGTGAGGTGCTACAGAAGCTGTGTTGTGCTGGTTGGTAAATCTAAGTACTGGAATAACCACCAATGTTTGGGGTGTGTCTGCCCCATTTTGTTTGCAGTTCACCCTGATTGAGTGACCTCAGCTGGCTCCCAGGGGCAGCACCGTCACACTGCTCCTTTCTAGTCACACTTTCTACACATCTAACATTAGTATATAATGTAATACAGATCTATCCCAACACCTGCCAGAGGTCTTCTGGTAAGGCGTATTCGGTGGCATGCCTGCCGGAGGTCCTCTGGTAAGGCGGATTCAGCAGCATGCCTGTGGGAGGTCTGCCGATCCTGTGCCTTCAGCGTACCACCACTGAATTGCTGCTGCAGCCGGGGCACTGGCAGAGCTCCCGCAGACATGCCGCCTAATCCGCATTACCAGGGGACCTCCTGCAGGCAGCCTGACTGCCACCCTCACAGCGACCAGCAGGCAACCCCCCCGCCGCTTGCTGCGCTGGTGCCTGGAGCCACCCCTGTCCCTGACCCAGGGCAGAGGATATTGGAAGCTGAACATCCAGAGCTTGCAAGATAAAGGAGCAGGGGGCCGAGGCCTGGCGTTGTTGGCAGAAGGGGAAAGCATCAGAGGGTTCTGTGGTTACCAGGGGGATTGGTGGGAGTCAGTGAGGGAGGAGTTGGCGGCTTTGTTCTGGCAGTCGTGCAAACACCACAACATTAAAGAAACCAACAGTGCCAAGTCCTGCAGTGTCACCTGTGGGATTTCCACAAGACCATCCAAGCTGGGGAACCAGTCAGCGTGTGACTGTAGAACAGGATCAAGCGACAGCTGCCCGAGTTCCAGGAGATGAGGCTGCAGCTGGCTGATATGAGCGGGAGCACCGAGTGAAGGGAGGGGCGGCCTCCCCTGACATTTTTGCAGTCTGCAGGGAATGGAGACAAAGCAGGGGGATGCAGGGACTCAGGGCAGGACCCACGGATCCAGCCGTGCAGGCCCACAGTCGCTGGAGGAGGAGAGAGAGTCCTGCGAGAGGAAGCCGCTGGTGGGAAGCAATAAGTGCAGAGTGCAAACCAGCCAGCTGAGAGTCACAGGGGTCTAGAAAACAAAACAGCAGCAGGTCCCATGGTGTAGTGGGCAGCACTCAGGACTCTGAATCCTGGAATCTGAGTTCAAATCTCAGTGGGGCCTCTGCCAGGTAGGGTGGTTTGCTGTAAAGCCTTGGAGCCCAATGTGCTCGGTTACCCTCTCCCTGCCTGAACTAGAGTGGATGTTTTGTTTCTCCTCCTCCTGGGTCACTGGTGCCCACTGGGAGATGGGTCTCTGGTCCAGCTGGGCCACCATAGGGCGGGGTCCTAGAACTTAACCATCTGGCTAGAGATTCCTGACGGTTGGGTTTCTTTCTGCTTCACCTGATGCCCACAACTTTGGTCCCTGTCACTGCAGCTCTTCCTCTTGCCCACATGGCATTTAAAAGAAGCAGGGCCAGGGCCAGGCTTCCCAGGCTGGAGCCCAGCCCCTCTCCTCCTCTGGGCACCTGGAGCAGAGGCATATGGTGCTGATGGCTCCAAGGGAAGGCTTAAAAGCCACAGAGCAACCGAGGGCAGGGCCAGAGGAGGGCAGGACCATGCCTATGTGTGGCCTTCAGATGGGCACAAAAACACTCAGCCAGCCTGCTCCCTGCCATGCCAAACCCACACTGAAGGCCACCCGCAGAGGAGCATGCGGGGCGGCTGCTGTCGCTCTGTGGCCAGCATCACAAGATGGTAGGAAAGCAGGGCCAGCCCCCCTGGTGGGGCCTCTTACTGTTCCCACGCTCTGTGCTCACTTTGGCAGTGGGGCAGGAGATTTTACCCCAAGAGGCTTTTCCCCAGCTGGCGAGAAGCAGAGAAACACCCAGGCTCCCAAGGTGCTATGTAGCAACCCCCCTCCAGCACAGGGACAGACGCACACTTGGAAGAGGGAAACTGCTCCACACACTAGCCCGGGCAGCCGCCCATTTTCTTTGGCAAGTCAGGAAGGGCAAAGGCGAGACTGGAAGCACCTGGGGCTCATGCCCCAGCCTTTGTGACGCCCACCCCCCAACTCCTTCCCGGGGCTCTAGCTGAAGCCAGAGCATTGGCCTGAGCGGCCAAGAAGAGGTTCCAGCCCTGAAGGGAGCAGGACTTGCAGCACAAAGTGAGCACAACCACGAGGGGACTCAAATCCTGAATCATCCGATCCACAGGGAGATGCCTTATCCTTTAGGCCACATGATGAGGGGGTCTAAGCTCTTCTTTGGAAAAGCCGGACATTGTGTTTCTCGGGTCATCTGCTGAGGGGGGCCGAGACACTCTGGGCACAAGAAGTCGAGTTCCCAGCGAGATGTGAGACTTAATTCTATGGGGCCAGGTGCAGGACTTTGGCAGGGAGGCTCAGGCATGGGGGATTGGGGTGCAGCGGACAGGCCGGCTGTCTAGGTGCTTAGATTTAGTCTCACTGAGGAGGAGGAGGGGGAACCCTGCTGACAGGCAGTGGCTGTGCAGAAAAAGACGAGGGGTTCCTGGGACTTTTTTTGCCTCTCGTTTGCCTGCCTGCTCGCTCTTGTGGTGAGCGGTGAAGGAAAAGGATAAATGGACACAAATCAGATATTAGGAATGGCAATATACAAAAACCTGTAGGAGAACACTTCAACCTCCCTGGCCACACAATAGCAGATCTTAAGGTGGCCATCCTACAGCAAAAAAACTTCAGGACCAGACTTCAAAGAGAAACTGCTGAGCTCCAGTTCATCTGCAAATTTGACACCATCAGCTCAGGATTAAACAAAGACTGTGAATGGCTTGCCAATTACAGAACCAGTTTCTCCTCCTTGGTTTTCACACCTCAACTGCTAGAACAGGGCCTCATCCTCCCTGATTGAACTAACCTCGTTATCTCTAGCTTGCTTCTTGCTTGCATATATAAACCTGCCCCTGGAAATTTCCACCACTTGCATCCGAAGAAGTGGGTATTCACCCACGAAAGCTCATGCTGCAAAACGTCTGTTAGTCTATAAGGTGCCACAGGATTCTTTATTGCTTTAACGGTGAAGATGTTTCTCAACAAGCCCAGGTAGCTCAGTTGGTTGAGCATCAGGCTCTTAATCTGAGGGTCCAGGGTTCAAGCCCCTGTCTGGGTGCTCAGCTTTTAAGTTGCCTTATGTGCCAGGACCCATATGCTGTTCACAGCCACACAGGGATTCCCAGAAGCTGTAGCCATTTCCTGGAAAGGTTCCTTTCCTTAGCAATCAGGAGAGAGGCCACATCGGCAGATGCAGAAAGCGCAGTCTCTGGCTGCCAGGAAGTGCTGTGGGGCCAGGTGCTGAGAAAGCCCAGAGGGGGAGCAGCAGAGATGGGGGAAGGAAGAGAGAGAAGCAGTGAGGACAGAGTACAAGTGTAAGGAGAGTCTAATCTGGCTTATTATACACGACCCCAGTGGAATTGGCTGGCGGAAGGATCTGAGTCCCCACCCCCTTACCCAGAGGCTGCCTGACCTCAAGGACTCTCTTTCTACTCTCATGTATGGCAGAGACCTTGTATCCCTAACAAGGCTGGGCCCAGGATTCCTAGGGGGCTTGACCTCCAATCTTGCCATGATCACTTGAACGGGGGCTACAGTGTCCTCACTCTGGGGTACTCGCTCCGCTCTGGGCACTTCCCTGACCCACTCCTCATTGCATGTGCTTCAAGCAAACACCATTTATTACCCAGCAATCAATGTAAAACATAAGGAAAGATGGGAAAGGAAAACACGTCACCCTGTTCTGCGGCGCAGGGAGATCACAACCAGCATCTCTGGAGGGTCAGGGCAGGTCACAGTCTCTCCCTCACATGTCCCAGGCCTCCTCCCCAGGCCCTGGCTGTGCTGCAGGGACACCACGGGCTGGACACTTGCTCTGGCAGTGGCCACATGCTCTAGGTGACAGGCCCCTTGTTCCCAGTGTCAGCCCCCATGTAGGGGATATGATCCCCCCAGCCCCAAAAGTCTGGCCTGCAAGATCTCTTGACTGGTGGCATCTCCTTGCACTGGGCCTTCTGCCCAGGGTCCCCCTCGCTCTCCCACGCTGCTCACTGCACCCACCTCCAGCCCCAGTGCTGCTGCGGCTCTGCCTCCAGCTCCCTGGGCTGCTCCTCTGGCTCCGCTTGCTGCAGCTCTTCTCCCAGCACAGATCTGCTCCCTGGGCAGCTTCTACAGCTCGTGCTGCTGCGGCTCGGCTCCCAGCACAGATCTGCTCTGGTTCTCCCTGGCTGGTGCAGCTCTGCTCCCTGGCTCTTCTCGGGCTCCTGCTCTCTCCTTAGCTCTGCCCCACTCTGGCCCAGGCAGTTCCAGCTCCCATGGAGGATGGGACCCCTGGCCTGGTGACTCCCTCATTACACTGCTTGGCCTGTCAGTGCGGCTAACTTGGAGCTTTGTCCTCTCCCCATTGCCCCTGGGGACTGTCAGTCTCAGGGTCCTGATTTCCCAGTGGCCCTTCCCCCTTCTATTGGTGCTGGGAACTAGCCAACCAAACCCCCCACTAAGTTTTAGTAAGGGGCCAACAGTCCCTTACACGAGCCAGCCCCGTGAGAGTCACCACTGTGCAGAGAAAGCAGTACAAGCTGGTCCCATGGTGTAACGGGCAGCACTCAGGACTCTGAATCTGGCAATTTGAGTTCAAATCTCAGTGGGACCTTGTGTTGGCTTGTGGTAAAGCCCTGGAGCTCACAGTGCTCAACTTCCCTGTCTCCAGCTGTGCAAAAGCAAATCTTTCCTCCTGCTGGGTGACTTGCCCACTGGAGCCAGGTCTGATGGCCAAAATTGGTTGGGGCTCTAGAACTTGTGACCCTGATGCCTGGGGTTTGACCAGGTGGTTGGGATTCTTGCTGCATCACATGAGGCCCACAAGTTTGGCCATTTTGCTTGCAGCCACATGTTACCTCTTGTCCACCTGGCACTTGAAGAAAGGAGGGCCAGGGCTAGGCAGGAGGGAGGCAGAGTCCCAGGCTGGAGCCCAGCATCTCTCCTCCTCTGGGCACCTGGAGCAGCGGCAGCTGGTGCTGACATCTCCAAGGGAAGCTTAAAAGCCACAGAGCAACCGAGGGCAGGGCCAGAGGAGGGCAGGACCATGCCTATGCGTGGCCAGCCTGCTCCCTGGCATGCCGAACCCCCACTGAAGGCCACCCACAGACCAGCATTCGTTCAGCGGCCAGCATCACAAGGCGGTAGGAAAGCAGCACCAGCCCCTGAGTGGGGCCTCTGACCGTTCCCACTCAATGGGCTCCTTTTGGCGGTGGGGCAGGAGATATTTCCCCCAAGAGGCTTTTTCCCAGCTGCTGAGAAGCACAGAAGTACCCGGTGTTTGCTCTTGCGGTGAAAGGGCTTAATACATTTAGCCGGCCTGGCTAGCTCAGCTGGCAGCACCTCTGGCTCTTACTCTGAAGGTTGAAGTTACAGTTCCCTGTCTGGGTGCTTGGGGCTCCTCCTCAACAATGCAACACACAATCTGCTTAAGCCCCCACCCAGTAACCTGGGGAAAGTAACCCTGGCCACTGGGTGCCTCTAAGAGGTGATACTTTCCCCACTCACAACCACTGAGTGCAGGAAAGAAACTTTAATAAAAAGGAGGATAATCACCTTGTATTAACTTGGGAAAACACCACAATCAGGATTCATAACACAACACTATGAGCAAAACACCCGCCCCCCCCAGTGCGCTGGGTAGTGGCCTTTTGCCTCAGGCTCTTAAATCCAGACACCAGAAGCTCTGTGGATGTGCCCCTCCCTTCACTGCACCTCACCCACAGCTGCTGTCCTGGGTCAGTGAAAACCCAGAGTTCACCTCTCACCTCCTGGGGGGAAAGCCCCTTTCTCCCTCCGCTGTCTGGCCACATTGCCGGCCACTTGCCATTCCCCCCGTCACCGCTCTGCTGGCCACCCTCTCTGCTCTGGGACGTCTTGTGGTCCCACCAGGAGCGGAACAGGCTTCCTAAAAGTAGTAGCCTCAGACCCCGAACAGTAGCCCCACCCCTTCTTCTCAACTCCACGCCCCGGGCCCACCCCTCTCCCCAACGCTCCTCCTACGCTGCCTCTTACCCCAGACCCCTCCTCCCGCTCACTGCTCTCCACCCTCCCCACCCTCACTGCCCTTACGGTCATTACAAAGTGGCAAGGCAGAGCCCTCCCATTTTTAAAAGCCCTGGGGTGTTGTTCCCCTGTTCAGGCACCCCTGGGGCCCTGCACTTCACACAGCTCTCCCTGATGTCAGCTGTGAGTGAGGGAGCCTCACTGCTTGTGCAGACTGGGCAGTTTCTTGCATGAGAGACACTGTCCCAAAGCAGGACTAATGCTTAGAGCTGGTTATCAGTGATTTCAGATCTGTTGTTCTGCAGCAAGACTTCCATTGAGTCTGAACCAGCTCTGTTATTACACAGGGAAGAACAAAAGGGTCAAATGGGGCCTGGAACCCTTAAGAAGAATCCACCCCACCAAGTACAACACTTGTCGCTACCGGCCTCAGCTCCACTGAGAATGTTTTGGGGTCACCTGTCGCCTGTATCAACCTAGGGAACTGGGAGAATTCTAGTTAACAGGTGCTCCAGTGGCGCAATTGGCTAGCGCACAGTAGTTATAGGGCAGTGCTGAGAGGAGCTATGCTGAGGTTGTGAGTTCAAGCCTCACCTGGAGCACTGGTTTTCATTAAAGAAGTGGTGTCACCCCCTCATTTGGCCTGTAGTCCAGCCCTGGGGACACTGAGGAGGGGCAGAGTCAAAAAGGCCCCCTTCACTTATTACCTCCTCTCTAGAGCGCAGGTGAGAATCTACAATCCTTTCTCCTCCAGCCCCTGGGCCAGGATCCTCAAGCAGAGCCTGAGTCCTGCCCCTGGTGTCTGTACTATTGACAAAGACAAAACTCTCAAATCCCGCCTGGTGCGGGAGCCAGGTTTGTTTCTTCAAATTCTGTCGTTGGTACATTTCCAGGCCTGGGAATGTCCCACAACAGCATTGAATGGGAAGCTGCCTGCAGAACAGTGACACTGCACAGAGCTCCTGCGGAGGAGGGGTGGGAATAGTAACTATTTGAGGATCATTTGGGAAATGAGCCTTTGCTGACAAGGTTTGTCTCTGTTCATATTTCACCTTCAGGGGTCATGTTGAGGGATCTTTAGTGTATTTTTGTGAGGTTAATAACTATCTCCTCAACTTTATTTACTCAACTTAAAAATTGGTGTCACTTGATTTTTGCATCTCCCTGTGAAAATACAACTGACGTGTGGCTTTCTACAGGGGCCATGATGTTATAGTTGAGGAATTCAGTCTCTGTACTTCTGGGGGGAGTGTTGCTTTTTTACAGCTGCCTCATGCCCAGGCACACCGGGCTGTTAGCTGCACCCACAGTCCTTGCCAGGGGCCCCTGCTGAACCCTGGGGGCTGCACTGCCATGCTGGGGTGACTCTGCAGGTGGAGAAGCTGCTGTGGAGCAATGTAGAGCAGGTGCAGGAAGGAGACGGGGTCACTTTTCACATTCTGAACTGCACAATTTTCCAAATTTGGGACTAGATTCATAGACTTAAGGTCAGAAGGGACCATTATGATCATCTAGTCTGACCTCCTGCACAATGCAGGCCACAGAATCTCACTCACCCACTCCTGTAACAAACCCCTAACCTATGTCTGAGTTATTGAAGTCCTCAAATTGTGGCTTAAAGACCTCAAGGTGCAGGGAATCCTCCAGCAAGTGACCTGAACCCCACGCTGCAGAGGAAGGCGAATGGCCGAGAACAAGTCTAAGGAAGGTGAACGCAGAGCAATGACACTGGAGATGCCCAGACCTCCAGTGGGGGCAGCGTGGAAATTAATAATGGGAAGATCATTTGCAAAATTGGTCGTCACTGACAAGATTTGTCTCTGTTCCTATTTCACGCTGTGGTGCTAGTTAGAGGAATCAATACAGATTTTTTACTATATTGATTAAACACTTAATTTTATTTAACCAAGCCAAAAACTTAGTGTCACTTATTTTTTCTCTATCCTAGCAAGAATGAATTGAATTTTGTGACTTTCTGGAAAGTGCAGTGAGATTAAATGTGGGGAATTCAGTCTCTGTGTTTGTGAGCTGATGTTTTCCTCTCACAGGTCAGTGCCTGCATTGAAATACCAAGAGGGATCTAAGGGCTGGTGTACGCTGGGCACTGAACTGGCAGAGCGACGTCTCTCAGGGTGTGACACCCCCCCAAACCCATCTAGTTAAGGTGACCTAAGCCCTGGTTAGATAGTGCTGAAGAAAAGGAAGAATTGTTCTGTCCATGTAGCTATTACAGGGATGGGAAAACTCCTCCAGTCACTGTTTACTCCAAACTGCTATAGCGGTGCCACTGCAGTGTTTTAAGTGTAGACAGAGTGAAACTAGATCTGGCTCCAGTTTGCACTGTGGATGCTCAGGTACTAAGACTACAATAATAACAACAGTGCAGCACTTGCGTAGTTGGCAGGATTCAAACCTGCGCAGGGGGACCCCAATGGATTTCTAGTCCATCGCCTTAACCCCTCTGCCACAACTACTTGAGCTATACTTATTTCACTACATGATGATTCTGTTCTCACTGAATTGTCACTTCAAATTGTTTGCCCAGACCAGCTTCCCCAGCACACTCGTGGCTGCATTAGTGTAAGTGTGTCCTTGGCTGAACAGCGAGAATTCCTGCCCATTTCCCTTCCGGTTGGAGCAGGATGGGAGAGTGTTTGTGTGAACGACATTGCTGTAGATTGTTGTTCATTCCCCACTCTGACAATTCAGACAGTCCCTTTCCTAGTCAAATCTCCAGCACATTGTTCCAATAGCAGGGGGCAGGATTTCTCTGGGGCACTGAGGGCTGGTGCGTGAATTCAGTCTTGCATTTCACCCTTGATGTTTCATGGACTAACAGCAGCAGCAGAAAGAAAGAGCCGAGCCAATATCTCCCTGGCAGGGATGCAGGTGCCACGTCCCCTCTGTCTGACCGTCTCCATTGCAGGAGAGAAGGGTTCACTGGAATCGAATACCCTGGCTCAGACCAGAGACTCAGGGAGGTTTTGCTGTTCATGGATCTGTGTAAAGGAAATTTTGTCTCTGTGTGAAACTGAGGTCGGAAATGAAACGTCCACATGCTGGCCCAATGCTCTAGGGAATGTGGGTGAAGGACTCGGGCTGAGAAATGATTTAACAGGGGTTTGTATTTATTGCCCCGATTAAAATCTATGGCTAAAGGCAGCCACTGTTGTTAGTACTTGTACCTGTGTTGGGACACCTCAGTGGGTGTCAAGTCCATTGCCTTCACCAGGGGCAGTCGATTATTTTATCAAGATACAAATTTCTTGGTCAAGGCCTAGGCTCCGGAGAAAACAATACACTGCTGATAAGAAGTACATCAAAAGATTTTGCAGCCACCTTGGGCATAACTATGATGTGTCGTGTTTCACTCTTTATACCTGGCGCCACCTCCTTTCCCTTTAGCCTTGTAGTTGACCAAGGGCAAAGCTGAACATCTCCTCAGATACCAGGGAGTGTTTATGTCCATTCCTGCGAGCTACACAGGGGTTTGATGTTGCTGCTCTCAGTCCTCTGGCTCTGGCAGGATAAGGAACTATTCAGGCTGTCACTGAACTGAAGGAGGAAGATCAGTTTTTGACAGGCAGAGGGACGCCTCCTCTTAAAGGTGTTTGTCTGGCTGGCAGCCCTGGTTCCCAGGTCTCGCCCGTGCGGTTCCAGCCGTTTTGGGACCAGGTCACTCCCTTGGCCCCACTGGCCACCCCCAGGCGCTCCCCCCCAGGGGCCCCATCAGTGCAGCGAAGCTGAGCAGCGTTTGCCTGCTCGCTCCAGTGGCTGCCGGCCCCTCCCAGAGTCTGCACGCCCTCCTTCCCCACCCCCCAAACTCCCTCCCAGAGCCTGCACCCCACCCCTCCTCCTGTTCCCCCCGCCCCTGCCCCAGCCCAGAGCCTGCACCCAGCACCCAAACTCCCAGAGCCATAACAAGGAATTTTTGTGCCCGAGGCAAGGGCCGGCTCCAGGATCTTTGGCGGCAGGTCCCTGAGTCCCTGTTGGAGGGAAGGACCTGCCGCCCAATTCCTGCCAAAGAAGCAGCAGCGGTAGAGCTGCCGCCGAAGCGCCGCTGATCATGGTAGAGCTGCACCCCTCCACTTTGCGCACCCGAGGCAAGTGCCTCACTCGCCTCACCCTTGTTACAGCGCTGCAAACTCCATCCCAGAGCCTGCCCCCCAGAACCCCTCCCCACACCCAAACTCCCTCCCAGAGACCAGCCTCTCACCCCTTCTGCACCCAAACTCCGCCCAGAGCCTACACCCCTCCTGCACCCCAATCCCCAGCAGGGGGGCAGGGGTTTGAAATGAATTTAAACGCTCAGCATTTTCCTGTGCAAATCAATAAAGACCTAGCAGAGCTGTCCAGCAGCTGAAATCAGTTCCAGTCCTCGGCGTCTCTAAGAGGGACACTCGGTAGCTGAGGCATATGGGACACCTCTGTGGTGAGGACAGGTGAAAAAATGCTGGATTCAATGAAAGCTGAGACCATAGGAGGGGAAGGTGAACGGCAGCACCACACAGGGTCATAACACTCAGACACGGGGCTTCACTGTCACTGCCCCTGTGTTTTCCATTATTTATTTCCCCCTCCCCCACACACTGTTACACAAAACCGTCTCCCCTTGAGCCCAAGCCCACCCCTACCCTCTCCCCACACACGCCATGGGACACAGCCTCTCGGTGACTCACCCAGATGGGGGCTTGTCTCTGCATCTCCCCAACAGGGGAGCAGAGAGCCAAAAGGGCCACAGGAGACCAATGGAGCTAGGCAGGGATAGAAAAGACTTCCCTTCCCTTCCCTTCCCAAGAGTCCCGTTAATCTCACCCATGAGATGTTCCAGCACCGGGTGGGCTCAAAGCACCAACCTTCCCCTCAGCAATGGAAGGGGGAACCAGCTCTATCACATGGAAGGAGGCTCCCCACTCTGCTGCTGCCATCCTGCAGCCTTTAATATGGATTTGTTTTAGCTAATGCAACCCCCTCAACCCCTAATCCATCCATGAATCAAGGAGAAAAGACACTCACTCAGGCACCGGAGGTGCAATGGGTCAGTGCCCAGTACTTACAGAGCAGTGCTGAGTGGAGTCATGCTGAGGTTGTGAGTTCAAACCTCACCTACAGTGCTAGTTTCCTTTAAGCAAATGGCTTCTGCCAATCATTTTGTCCTGCAGAAAATACAATTGCAGCTCAGAAGACACCGGGGTCCCCTTGCTTTACAGAGAGCAGGGCAGATTCCACAGATCTACCAGGCTCTGCTCTCCACCAGCCGCCTGTGTCAGGAGGGGTCGAGCAGAGCCCAGAGCACTGCCCCCGACTCCCCCTCAGTCTTTGCTCCCCAAACCACCTGTGTGCTCACCCTCTTCGCTGTGAGACTCAAATCCTGCCTGGCTTTCTCGATGGTGGGGGGGGGGTTCGTCGGTCGTGTTGTTGTGCATGTGGGTCCTGAGCGATTTTGGTGGATGCCTGGCATAGTTTTGTGTGCGTGGGTGTGTGTATGATTTTTGCATGCAGATTGTTTTTTGCTTAGTATTCTTTTGGTATGTGGGTTTTGTGTTTCCTGTTGTGGGCTTTTGCTGTATTTTTGGTGTGGATTTGTTCTTTCTATGTTTTGTGTGACTTTCCCTTATGTGTATATGCCTCTGTGTGCTGTGTGGGTTTGTTTTTTGTTTATGTCTGTGTGGGCCTGTGCAGTCTGTGATTTTCTCATTCTCTCTGTGTGTGTTTGTCTCTCTGTTTGTATCTTTATGTGTAAATTCACTGGAACTTTTCAAAATCTGCACAACTTTGCCAATTTTCACCAGGGATTTTTCTCCATTAACAAATTCTCACTTGTTCCCTACCAGTTGGTGACCATTGCCCCAGGGGACTGTCAGTCTCTGGGTCCTGATTTCCCATTGACCCTTCCCCCTTCTATTGGGACTGGGAACTAGCCAACCAAAAAAAACCCACTCAGTTTTAGTAAAGGGCCAACAGTCCCTTACACAAGCCAGTCTTGTGAGCGTCACCAATGTCCAGAGATGGCAGCACAAGCTGCTCCCATGGTGTAATACACAGGACTCTGAATCCTGTAATCTGAGTTCAAATGTCAGTAGGACCTTGTGTTAGTGGGTGGTAAAGATCTGGTGCTCAAAGTGCTTTCCTAGCTCCACCTATATAAGAGTGAATCATTTCCCTCCTGCTGGGTGACTCCTTCCCACTGGAGCCAGGTCTTTGGTTGGGGTCCAGAAGTGGCTGTGGCGGGTGGGATTCTCACTGCTTCACCTGATGCCCCCAAGTTTGGTGCTTGTGGCCACACCTTTCCTCTTGCCCACATGGCACTTGAAGAAAGCAGTGCCAGGGCCAGGCTTGATAGGGAGGCAGAGTCCCAGGCTGGAGCCCAGCACCTCTCCTCCTCTGGGCACCTGGAGCAGAGGCAGCTGGTGCTGACTGCTCCAAGGGAAGGCTTAAAAGCCACAGAGCAACTGAGGGCGGGGCTAGATGAGGGCAGGCCCATGCCTATGTGTGGCCAGCAGACAGGCAACAAGACTCCCGGCCAGCCTGCTCCCTGCTCCCTGCCATGCCAAACCCCCACTGAAGGCCACCCGCAGACCACCATGCGGGGCGGCTGCTGATGCTCTGTGGCCAACAACAGAAGACAGTAGGAAAGCAGGGCCAGCCCCCCTGGTGGAGCCTCTGACTGTTCCCACTCATGGTCCTCACTTTTGCAGTGGGGCAGGAGATTTTTACCCCAAGAGGCTTTTCCCCAGCTGGTGAGAAGCAGAGAAACACCCAGGCTCCCAAGGTGCTATGTAGCAACCCCCCTCCATCACAGAGACAGGCGCACACTTGGAAGAGGGAAACTGCTCCACACGCTAGCCTGGGCAGCCGCCCATTTTCTTTGGCAAGTCAGGAACGGCAAAGGCGAGACTGGAAGCACCTGGGGCTCATGCCCCAGCCTTTGTGACACCCAACCCCCAACTCCTTCCCAGGGCTCTAGCTGAAGCCAGAGCATTGGCCTGAGCGGCCAAGAAGAGGTTCCAGCCCTGAAGGGAGCAGGACTTGCAGCACAATGGTAAAACTGCAGCAATACAACCATAAAGTGACTTGAACTTTCAATCACTTGAGCCAAAGTCAGCTATCTTAGTCATTAGACCACGTAGACACAGGAGCAAAGCTACTTCACACAGGTTTTTGGAAAAGGTGGACACTGTGTTTCTTGGGTCATCTACTGAGGCGGGGGGGGAGACTCTGTGGGCACAAGAAGTCGAGTTCCCAGCAAGACGTGAGATGTAATTCTATGGAGCCAGGTGAAGGACTTTGGTAGGGAGGCTCAGGCATGGGGAATTGGGGTGCAGCAGATGGACTTGCTGTCTAGGTGCTTAGATTTAGTCTCCCTGAGGAGGAGGAGGAATCCTGCTGACAGGCAGTGGCTGAACAGAAAGAGGAGGGGTTCCTGGGACTTTTTTTGCCTCTCTTTTGCCTGCCTGCTCACTCTTGTGCTGAACGGTGAAACTGTTTCTCAACAAGCCCAGGTAGCTCAGTTGATAGAGCATCAGGCTCTTAATCTGAGGGTCCAGGGTTCAAGCCCCTGTCTGGGTGCTCAGCTTTTAAGTAGCCTTGTGAGCCAGGACCCAAATTCTGTTCACAGGCACAGCTGGATTCCCAGAAGCCGTGGCCATTTCCTGGAAAGGTTCCTTTCCTTAGCAATCAGGAGAGAGGCCACATCCACAGGAGCAGGCCTAGAACATGCAGTCTCTGGCTGGCAGGAAGCGCTGTGGGGCCAGTGCTGAGAAAGCCCAGAGGTGGAGCAGCAGAGATGGGGGGAAGGGAAAGAGAGACGCAATGAGGACAGACCGTAAGTGTAAGGAGAGTCTGTTCTGGCTATTGTTGGGAACTTCCCTGGATTTTACAAGATCCCAGTGGAATTGGCTGGCGGAAGGATCTGAGTCCCCACCCCCTTACCCAGAGGCTGCCCGACCCCAAGGATGCTCTTTCTACTCTGGTGTGTGGTAGAGTCCTCGTAACCCCAACAAGGCTGGGCCCAGGAATCCTGGGGGGCTTGACCCCCCCAATCTTGTCATGATCACTTGAACAGGGCTACAGTGTCTCCACTCTGGGCACTTCCCTGACCCACTCCTCATTGCATGTGCTTCAAGCGAACACCATTTATTACCCAGCAATCAATGTAAAACATAAGGAAAGATGGGAAAGGAAAACACGTCACCCTGTTCTGCGGCGCAGGGAGATCACAACCAGCATCTCTGGAGGGTCAGGGCAGGTCACAGTCTCTCCCTCACATGTCCCAGGCCTCCTCCCCAGGCCCTGGCTGTGCTGCAGGGACACCACGGGCTGGACACTTGCTCTGGCAGTGGCCACATGCTCTAGGGACAGGCCCCTTGTTCCCAATGTCTGCCACCCACATAGAGCTGGTCCCATGGTGTAATGGGCAGCACTCAGGACTTTCAAGCCTGCAATCTGAGCTCAAATGTCAGTGGGACCTCCTGGAGATATGTGATTTTGCTGCAAACCCCTGGAGCTCAATGTGCTTGGCTACCCTCTCTCAGGATGAACTAGAGTGAGGTTTTTCCCTCCTGCTGGGTGACTGATGCCCACTGGAGATAGGTCTTTGGTCTGGCTGGTTCAATGAGCTTAACAGTCTGGCTAGAGATTCCTGCGGGTTGACCGGATGGTTGTTTCTCGCTGCTTCACCTGATGCCCACAACTTTGGTCCCTGTACCTGCAGCTGCCACACTCTTCCTCTTGCCCACATGGCATTTAAAGGAAGGAGGGCCAGGGCCAGGCTTCATAGTCAGGGCTAGGCAGGAGGGAGGCAGAGTCCCAGGCTGGAGCCCAACACACCTCTCCTCCTCTGGGCACCTGGAGCAGAGGCAGCTGGTGCTGACAGATCCAAGGGAAGGCTTAAAAGCCACAGAGCAACCAAGGGCAGGGCAAGAGGAGGGAGAACCATGCCTATGCGTGGCCAGCAGACAGCCACAGAGACGCCCAGCCAGGCTGCTCCCTGCCATGCCGAACCCCCACTGAAAACCACCCACAGCCAGCTGCTGATGCTTGTGGCCAACATCAGAAGATGGTAGGAAAGCAGGGCCAGCCCCCCTGGTGGGGCCTCTTACCGTTCCCACTCAAGGGGCTCACTTTTGCAGTGGGGCAGGAGATTTTACCCCAAGAGGCTTTTCCCCAGCTGGCGAGAAGCAGAGAAACACCCAGGCTCCCAAGGTGCTATGTAGCAAGTACCCTCCAGCACAGGGACAGGCGCACACTTGGAAGAGGGAAACTGCTCCACACGCTAGCCCGGCAGCCGCCCATTTTCTTTGGCAAGTCAGGAAGGGCAAAGGTGAGACTGGAAGCACCTGGGGCTCATGTCCCAGCCTTTGTGATGCCCACCCCCCAACTCCTTCCCGGGGCTCTAGCTGAAGCCAGAGCATTGGCCTGAGCAGCCAAGAAGAGGTTCCAGCCCTGAAGGGATCAGGACTTTCAGTACAAAGGTAAAAATTGCACAACCACGAAGGGACTCGAACCCTCAATCTCCTGATCCAAAGTCAGATGCCTTATCCATTGGGCCACATAAACAAAACCTTTCCAAGCACTTATTTGGAAAAGGCAGACACTGTGTTTCTCAGGTCCTCTACTGAATGGGGCCGAGACTCTATGGGCACAAGAAGTCGAGTTCCCAGCGAGATGTGAGACAATTCTCTGGAGCCAGGTACAGGACTTTGGCAGGGTGGGTCTGGCATGAGGGATTGGGGGGCAGCGGACAGACCGGCCGTCTAGGTGCTTAGATTTGGTCTCACTGAGGAGGAGGAGGAATCCTGCTGACAGGCAGTGGCTGTGGAGAAAAAGAGGGATCTCCAGGCAGCTCAGGTCTCCTTCTTCCAGCTCCTCATCTGGCTGAGCTGCTCCACCGGCCTGGACAAGTCCTCTGCATGCACAGCAAATAGCCCAAGAGCCATTGCTGCCCAAACCTGTGCTGGGGGGTGAGCATCTGTCTTCCCTGTCCCATCCGCGCTAGAGCAGACCACTAGATTGAGAGAGACAGTCAACAACGATTAAGGCTCAGATTATATAAAGGGGGTCCCAGAATCTGTGACTTTCAGAGATCTCAGTGACATTTTCCGCCTCAGCCCTGGGGCAGGAAGACTGGGGCTGTCGGCCAGTGGGGGCCTCACAGCTATCAGCCACCAGTGGCGGAAGGGGCTCCCACAGGCCCATGCCACCACGGATGGACCCCACAGCTCCCAGCTACTGTGAGTGGATCCCAGAGCTCCCAGCCACCACATGGGACAGGGGGACCCTGGAGCTCCCAGTGGGGTGACCAGGTTATAAAGTCCGGTCAGCGGTGCTGCGGGGCTCAGGCAGGCTGGTCCCTACGTGTCCTAGGGCACCGCGCTGTGCCCTGGAAGTGGCCTGTAGGTCCCCCCTGCTGCACCGCTGACCAGGAGCCGCCGAGGTAAGTCTGCACCCCAACCCCTGCCCCAGCCCTGAATCCCCAAACCCAGAGCCCCCTCTTGCACCCCAGAGCCCTCACCCTCTGCACTTCAACCTCCTGCCCCAGCCCAGAGCTTCCTCCCTCACCTGGAACCCATCATCCCTGCCCCCACCCCAGAGCCATCACCCCATCCTGGACCCCAACCCCTGCCTCAACCCACAGCCCCTCCTGCACTCTGAATCCCTCGGCCCCACCCTGCAGCCTGGAGCCCCTCCTCCACCCCAAACCCCTCATCTCCCCACAGCTCCCACAGGCAGACCCTGGAGCTCCCAGCAGCCATGGGTGGCCGGGGAGCCCCTCAAGCCCCACCCCACTGCGTATGGACCCTGCAGCTCCTACGAGCGGACCCCAGAGCTCCCAGCCGCTGTGAGCGGACCCAGGATTTCCCAACAGGCCTTGATGGCGGGAGGACCCCGCAGCCCCACGTCATTGCTCACAGACCCTGCAGCGCCGCAGCCCCGGAGCTCCCGGCCGCCCGGCAGGAGAGGAGCCCCGGCGCCAGACACCGCAGGCAGAGCCCGAGCTCCCAGTCACCGGGGTGAGGAGGAGCCGCAGCCCCGGGAGCTCCCGGCCGCCCGGGCAGGAGAGGAGCCCCGGCGCTCAGACACCGCAGGCAGAGCCGGGAGCTCCCAGTCACGGGGTGAGGAGAAGCCGCAGCCCCGGGAGCTCCCGGCCGCCCGGGCAGGAGAGGAGCCCCGGCGCTCAGACACCGCAGGCAGAGCCCGGAGCTCCCAGTCACCGGGGGGGTGAGGAGGAGCCGCAGCCCCGGGAGCTGCCGGCCGCCCCGGGCAGGAGAGGAGCCCCCGGCGCTCAGACACCGCAGGCAGAGCCCGGAGCTCCCAGTCACCGGGGGGGGGGGGTGAGGAGGAGCCGCAGCCCCGGGAGCTCCCGGCCGCCCCAGGCAGGAGAGGAGCCCCCGGCGCTCAGACACCGCAGGCAGAGCCCGGAGCTCCCAGTCACCCGGGGTGAGGAGGAGCCGCAGCCCCGGGAGCTCCCGGCCGCCCCGGGCAGGAGAGGAGCCCCGGCGCTCAGACACCGCAGGCCGAGCCCGGAGCTCCCACTCACCCGGGGGGGGGGTGAGGAGTAGCCGCAGCCCCGGGAGCTCCCGGCCGCCCCGGGCAGGAGAGGAGCCCCCGGCGCTCAGACACCGCAGGCCGAGCCCGGAGCTCCCAGTCACCGGGGTGAGGAGGAGCCGCAGCCCCGGCCAGTGCAGGGGCCCTGCAGCTCCCAGCCGCCGCGGGCGGGCGGACGCCAGAGCCCCGCTGCCATCGGGACCCCGCGGCCGCCCCGGGCAGGACCCGTCACCCCGCGACCGGCAGGAAACAGCCGCGCGCGGAAGCGCCTCGCGCCCTGTGACCCCCCCGGCGCTGCGGCTTCGCGCCAGGCGGGAGGCGGCGCCGCGGCTGCGGTCTCGGTCCCTCCGCCCGGCAGCGGGACCCGCCCCGCGCGGCCTCGCGCCGCTTCTCGCGGGCGGCGCTGAGCTCTGAGCGCACAAGGCCCTGGCGGCTCCGCCCCGCATCGCTGTCACACAACGTCACCAATGGGAGCTGAGCCTGTCAGAACCGTCAGTTGGGGAGGGCCCAATGGGAGACCAGCTTTCAGAGACCCGCCCCGCGCGAGAGCCAATGGGAGATCAGCTGTCAGAAAACACTAGACAGGCCAGCACCAGCCAACCAGGAACCGCCCCTCATCTCAAGGACCCAGACAGCCCCGCCCCCCCACCTGTCCTATGCCCCACAGCAGCAGCCAGCGCCAGGGGGCTTGTGTCACGCCCCACAGCAACCCCCAAAGCAGAGTCTCAATTCCCCTCCCCCACCACTGCTGCTGCTCTTCAGTAGGGAACAAGAACCCCACCCAGACACCAAAAGCCGGAGAGGGGGGGCGCGCAGGGGGCACTTTCTGCTTTCCAAAGCCAACCTTCTACCCGCCCCACTCCCCCCCCGCAGCCCCTTCCCCATGTCTGGCCACACGCTCCCAGCTCAGGGTGACCACACTCCCCGTCGGGGCAGGCTCTGCTCAGCCCGGCTCCCCACAGCCTGCACTAAACATGTGGGGCCCAACCCCAAAACTTACTCCTATTTTACCCCAATGGCCCCAAACTGCCGCTTTTAATATATGCAAATAAGGTGCTGCCACACTCAGGCCACGCCCCAGCTCTCCAGTGGAGCCACCCGGCAGAGAACCAGGTGATATTTAAATTAGCCAGGACGTCGCTCAGTCATTGCCCTCTGCTCCCAGCAGGTGGCGCCGGAGAGCTCCGAGCTCACTCACTTCCCTTTCTCGCGTCGGCTTCAGCCCCCGGGTTACAAACGCACCAACCGGGGAGCAGGAGTGCGGGGCTGCTCCAGGGTGACCAGATGTCCCATGTTTAAAGGGACAGGCCGGTTTGGCTGGACTTTTTCTTATATAGGAGCCTATTGCCCCCCACCCCCGTCCCGTTTTCCACAGTTGCTTTAAGGTCACCCTATGGGGCAGCTCTGCGGGGACGGACTTGCACACTTGGGATGTTAGTGCAAAAAACTCCTCCTGGGCTGAGTAAAGGGCAGAGACCTGCCCTTAGCCTGCCCTGAGTGGGGGTCACCCAAACCGACCCTCACTCGCCAGGCAGGTGTCACCTTTCAGCCTGGGGAAAAGACAACAGGCCCCCACTCCCCAGCTCTGCGTGGGCAGAGAGCCAATGAGAACTTCTATTAAAAGGGAAAGAGAATCAAGCCTGAGTTTGGGAAAACCCCACAACCACATTCAAATCTACGCTCATCAGCAACCCCCCCACCCCAGAGTACGCTGGGCAGTGCTGTGCCTCAGTTTCTCACCTTGCAGTGTGACAGGCCAATCCAATGTTCCTTTAAAAGACCCCTCCGCTCTCCTCCCCCAACCCCCACTCCCCTTGGGCAGCAAAGCCCAAGGGGTGGGGGAGGGAAGGGAAGGCATCAAGCGAAACCTCAGCTTCTGCTGCCGACACTCCCTCAACTGGCTCTCGGTTTGCCCTGTTCACTCTGCGTCGCTGCCGCTCCACGGCATTGTCCTTCACCCTGCTGCTGAGAGCTCCTGTGTCGCCACTTCCCCTGCTGCCACCTGCCTGTCTCCTGCGGCCTCTGCGCGGCCACCTAGTGGGGGAACCTCGCTACAAGTGCAGCCTGGGCAGCCTCTGTCATTGCAACACCATGGGCAGGGCGTGAACCGCCAGCTGGGGGAGACTAACGCCCTGCCCCGCCCCTTCCACCTGAGGCCCCGCCCCTTCTGCAAACACCCCTGTGCCCAGCGTACACCAGCCCTTAGATCCCTCTTGGTATTTCAATGCAGGCACTGACCTGTGAGAGGAAAACATCAGCTCCAAACACAGAGACTGAATTCCCCACATTTAATCTCGCTGCACTTTCCAGAAAGTTACAAAATTCAATTCATTCTTGTTAGGACAGAGAAAAAATAAGTGACACTAAGTTTTTGGCTTGGTTAAATAAAATTAAGTGTTTAATTAATATAGTAAAAATATGTCCTGATTCTGCAAAATAACACCATAACATGAAATAAGAAGAGACAAATCTTGTCAGTGACGACTAATTTCGCAAATGATCTTCCCATTATTAATTTCCACACTGCCCCTGTTGGAGGTCTGGGCACCTCCAGTGTCACTGCTCTGCGTTCACCTTCCCCTTAGAATTGTTCTCAGACATTCCCAATTTTGGAAAATTGTGCAGTTCAGAATGTGAATAGTGACCCCGGCTACTTCCTGCTCCTGCTCTACATTGCTCCACAGCAGCTTCTCCCCCTGCAGAGTCACCCCAGCACGGCAGTGCAGCCGCCCAGGGTTTTGCAAAAATTAATAATACAGAGTTTGGAGGAAAGTAAACTATTGGGAGTTGTGGAAATAGCAAAAGGCAACAGTTGTGGTGTTACAAGAAGGGCAGTTTTTGGTTTAATAATAAAACCCAGTTATATAAATGTAACTGTATGTGCAGCTCTGTGCACTCACGTTGGATGGAAGCTTAGTAATTAAATTATACAAGAGGGTCGGGTAAAGTGGCTACTACCACCACTATGTTTTGTCCCGAGAAGCCTTTACACACACCATTCTGAGGGGAAATGGGCCCTTTGCCCACAGAAATGGTCTATAGGGGACGGCTGCAGGCAGCAGGCGGAGAGATAATCTCATCAAAATGATTTGACTCCTGGGTAATGTAAGCAATATCACTAAAGGAATGTCCGAGGTTTCTATTGGCACTTAACTTGCCTGCCCCTGGCTGCCTCTGGTTGTACAAGATGGACGTGTAATCGGGGTACAGTTGTGTAAAAAAAAATTATTACAGTGCAAGGGATGTTAGACAAAACAAAATGTTGTGTGTAATTGTGTCAGGTTTTAAAAACCTAAAGTGAGACTTATGGTTTGTAATATAATGTTATGAAGGTTAAACTATGGAAGGAATGTGCATTTTCCCAGGACGTGTGCAGTGTATATTGGAGAAGGGGTAAAAGAAATGCAAACAAAACATGGTACTTAATTCAAACCCTATTAGGGCTCCAAAGGGAGCCACAATAGGTTGTGGTTTCTTTTTCAGATCTGTGTGTTTTGAAGCAGAAGATGAAAGTGGAAAGTAATCAGAACTCCGGTGGAAGTTGTTTGTGTCCCTTTTAAGACAGTCTCTGAGCTGCTGATGGCTTTGGATCCAAAAGCCAAGCCCGAAAGCCGGGGTGAATGCAAATGACCTAGCTGATGGGGGAAGGAGAGAACTGCCCATCAGTGGCTGCACAAAGGAGCTGCAAATAATAAATACATCTGGTCAGCAAACAAGCTACTGGAAGACTCAGATTGTGGCCCTCCAGGAAAGGGAGGTGAAAAAACAAGTCAAGCCTGAAAATAAGGGGGACAGGTTAACCCTAAGGAGTGTGTGTGTGTATGTACAGTGCTAAAGCTAAATCTAAAGCTGTCTCTCAGCTATTACCTGAGGATAAACTTAAAGCTTGGTGCAGCAGAGAAACTATTGCAAACTGGGTCTGTTGTACAAGAGGGGAAACTGAGGCACACCACCTCATGAATTTCATAAATGACCAGTGAGTGGGGTAATTCACTATCTAACTATAGAACAAAATAAGGACAGCCTGGAGGTAATTCTTCTGTTTTTCCTGCAATTAGCAAGGAAATTTGTAAAAGGAAGTGGTATTATTATTATTAAGCACTAATCTGTCCCCACTGGGGGTGTGTGTGGAAATTGTTTCTTTTGTTTTTCAGACACTCTACAAGCAAGCTGGTGCCAGCAAAAGACTAACCCAGAATACCACGCATCTATGTTTTGTGTTGTTTGTCTGTGGTGTTTGTCTTGTTGTTAGCATTGTTGTGTTTCAATGAACAGAAAACCTCATGACATGGATGGGGATGGCTTCAAAAGGCTGACCTGGGGGAAGATGTGTGTGGACATTCAAAATGCTCGACTAGGAGGCCAGCACCTGTGTAATAGCTACCGTGGTATCTGGAAGTGAATCGGCAGCTGAGGTGGGCCCCACAAACCCTATGGGAATAATGAGAAGGGGATTTGCTCACTGGGAATCAATGGAGGGGTGTGTAAAATGGTGTAAATCCAGAGCAGATGTTTGAATGTGCCCCTCCCTGATGGCCGTAGAGGAGCACACCCAATGGCCCGTGGCAAGGGGTGGACAATTGGGTGTACTGTGTATGAGGTGTTTTGCTGGAAATGTACATATTACTGGGGGCACAATTACACCAGCCCCTAACCAAATTCCACACTACACGCTGCTCTCTGGGCTTTGGCACACAGATAGATCTGTGAATCTTACTGCTGTGAATAATCGAACCAGCGCATACAGCCTGATTCCACACCATGTGGTTAAGTTGTTTTGGACAATAACCCATTTCTCTGTGGACATTCAATGGACTTATGCTATGGACAAAAGCACGAAAACCTGCAGCGGCAGCGTATTGCAGCTGCCAGCAACTGGACATGTTAAGGGCTTGACCCCGTCGAAGGAGGAGAGGAGGTGTTTCGGTGGTGGCCAGGATGTTGGACCATGCGGCTAGTGCTCAGGTCTCTCGGTGTTGCTGTGGATTGTTACAGCGGCTGGTGTATTGCTAAGTATACTTGTGTTACGTTGCCTGTGAAAATAACCTAGAAGTAATGGAGTAAGCCCCTCCCCCCTGTACTAGACAACCTGGACCCAACCTTCCCAGGCCCACTATAGTGGGAAGTCTGGAACACTAATTGGAACAGGTGTGGCAGCCCCGTACGAGAGAAGGTGCAGGGCACTGCACTACGCACAGGGCAGTGGGACAAATGGAATATCAACACCTTCCACCTTGATGCCTGGCCCTATCAGGAAATGTGTCACCATATGTCCTATGCTTTGCTAAGGGGGAGAATGGGAACAGGGACACAGGCAAGGCTCTGTGGCGTCAGGGCTGGGATGGGGACACTGAGGAAGGAAACTGGAATCATTGCTTGCTGGAAATTCAACCCAATAAACATCTAATTGTTTGCATCTTCGGACTCTGGGTATTGCTGCTCTGTGTGTACGCAAGATGGACCCAGTAATTGGAGGGTGAAGGGATAAACCCTCTAACACTAACTTACATCTAACACCCATTTGAACCCCTTCTTTTCACACCATTGCTCATTCTCAGGGGCTGCTTTGTCTCCAGACAGATCCATTCTCTTTCAGAACAGCCTTGCTCTTTCCCTCTGTTTCACTCACTGAGGTGTCAGAGTAAACACTCCCCTTCCCTCTAGTCTCAGACAAACACTAGTATTAACTGTTTGCTACTGAGGGGTTTAGAAAGCATTTGTCAAGATGCCATTTCTGGGGGATTTTTCCCAAGATCCAGTATTTTGTGTTCAAACATCTCCCAGCTTCCTTGGTGAAAATAAGGCCAAGGTTTCCTTGCAACGTAGAGGGAGTTTTTCACCCCAGATGGGACTTGAACCCACAATCTCTGACTTAGAAAGCCATTGCCTTGTCCATTAGGCCACTGGGGCCCTGTGAAAAAAAGGGAAATTCCATCTCCTAAATGCATATTTCTCATATTAACTTGGAAGCCAAATACCCTCTTTCTGCACCTTACAGAAATGTCTGCATCCCCTGGCAGCGAGGCTACTGGGCAGGTCACTTACAGAGCTGAGCACCACCTTTCTGCCAGCCATCTTTAGAGAAGAAGGCTCTTTCCCCTGACAGCCACACACACAGCGCTGCCTAGCATCCCGAGAGCCTCCCTCGTGTTCTCCCACAGCAGCCGCCTGCCGGTGTGGGTGGGAAAAAGGGACCAGGAAGCAGTGCGGCCTAATTACGGGACAGGAGGCCCTCACCACACCCAGGCCTGCCTCTTGCCTTCAGCCCAGGCAGCCAGAGGTGCCAGGGAGCTCTCTGGCAGGCCGCCGCCTCAGCCAGGAAATAAGGAAAAGGCGATGAATGAAGAAGTCAGGAAATAACAAGGAAATGAAGAGGTTTGTCGAATGGGTTTCTGCCCAATTTACCATCTTCTCAGCTACCGCTCAAAGTTAAAGACCTAAAGTCAACCTATCGGCATAAGTATAGATGGTTGGATCAGAATTAAAAGGAGCTGCTGTCACAAGTGTTAGGTGCCTGCAAGCAGCATGCAGACTGTTTAAAACCGCCGCAATTAGAGGCTCAGATGAAACGTTTCCCCTAAATCAGAAACGACAATAGGAGGACCAGCAGAACGCCACTCTAGGTTCATGGCAGAGTAATGGACGCTGTTAGAGGCAAAAAGTCATTCCTCAAAATTTGGAAATCAGATCCTAGTGAGGATAATAGGAAGGTGCACAAACTCTGGCCTGTTAAGTGTCAAAGTGTAACAAGTCAGGCCAAGAAAAAAATCTGAGAAGCAACACGCTAAAGACACAAAAGCTAAGCATAAATCCGGTCAATGCGAGTCCTGGTCTGTCCCCGCAGAAAGGTGAACCCCCTCTGTGGCTGGAGTGAGCTCCTCTAAGCTTACCTCACTACAGACCTGCGCCAGGTAGTGCTCATTGTAAAAATGTTTCTTCTGAAGGTTGGGAAAACGGGACCAGCGGTGCTCAGGCCGGCTGACACAATTAAAATCCCCCCCAACACCAAACATCATACAGTCCAGAGGAAGGGAGCCTTTGATTTTCCCTCTCATGCCTTAACTGGGGACCATACACACTAATATAGCAGTAACCAGTGCCACAGAGCACAAAGCCCACCAGTAATGCCCTCCCTGGTTGGAGCTCCAGCCCCTTCTGTACTCGCACCGCCAACGTGAAGAACAAGACTCCAGCCCCATCATTCTTCCCTGGCCAGGAGGCCCTTCCTCCAATCACCCTCTGCCCATCAAGCTACCCTAGAGTTGTTAATGTGCATTTCCTGAACACCCACCATGGCCAAGTCCAGCTGCTCCAAGGCAATGAACATCAAGTGCCACCTCCTGGGCCCCCAAATCCCTTCCACCTTCCCACTTTCACAGACGCCCCTTCCCTGGTACTGCCCTCACTCAGCTGAACAGAGGAGCTTCCATCCCCAATCCCTGCCTGTCACTGCCCAGCACCCCCTGTGGCACCATTCCTGAGGGTCCCCCTGCCTCACTCTCTTCCTGCCATATTGGGAAAGGCAGCTCCCATCTCTCCCAACTAGGGGCAGAAGCCCATTCTATGTTTTCCTACTGCAGAGCCCAAGATCAGAGACTCACCTTCAGTGCCACCCAGAGGGGAGGCAAGTGGGGCAATTTGCCCCAGGCCCCAGGAGAATACAGTATTGCACCTTTTTTTTAATGGAAGGGGCCCCCAAAATTGCTTTGTTCCAGACCCCCTAAGTCCTCTAGGGCAGCCCTGCTCATCTTGGGTGCAGACACAACTGTGTTACCTGAGAACAAGCCACCACTGCACAAGGAGGGAAGAAAAGACCTGCCAAACCCTGGGATTGAACCAGAGACCTTTAGATTTTCAGTCTAACACTCTCCTAACTGAGCTACTTCAACAACTATGTAGGAACATTTTGGCCTATTGCTTCTCTGCCCGGTATGTTTTTGCAGCAGTTGCACACAAAAAGGACGTCATTGGGAGCGGCCCATGAAGACAAGACTCGCTTTTGCCTGCCTTGCTCAGCTTGACTTGCTGCCTCACCCCGTTCCTGCCCTAGTGCCCGGGTTGACCTGGTGGTGGAAGGGGACTGGAGGCCAGTGGCGCGGGGAGGAGGTTGAGCTGGACCCTGAGCTAGACTAGACCCTGGCGGTGAGAGTCTGGCCACCACCTGCCGCCCCACCCTGTTGTCCTGGCTTCCCCCACTGGGCGTCATTTCGGGAGGGAAGTGGGGCTTCTGCCTCCCCTCCCCGATTTTCACACCGCAGAGGAGTGCGAACAGGAAAACGAACGGCTGCTCCACACCCCCAATGGAGGAACCCGGCGCCCTTAGCTGTGGGGAGTAAGAAGTGGCTGTTGGCTGACAGGGCCTGTCCCCGAGCAGCTGGAACAGCAGCTGCCGCCTCCCCCTCGGCTCCAGGCTGTGGGAAATGCTCATTGCTTGGCTGCATGGGCGGCTGCTGCTCCGTGCTCTGGAGAGCGTCTGTATTGCTCTGTCAACCCCCCGTCTTCACTGAGCCAGTCTGGTAAGGTCCCAAGTGCCCCCTCCAGCCTGGCAGCTGAGAGTCTGTGCAGACATCAGCGCCCCTGCCAGCCCCACAGGCAGCAGCAGCACCAGCCCCCCCAGCAACACAGGGGCACTCGATGCACTTCCTGTGGGGAAATGGCTCCTTGGCGTCCAGCTGCTAGAGTGAGAGCCAGGAGAGAGCAGTGTCTGGCTCACCGTGGGGGAGAGAAGGGACCTGGTGAGTGCGGATCTCCCTCCGCCTCCCCCTCAAGGCTGGTCAGTTTTATTGTCACTGTGATAGTCGGTGCTTCCCGTCGGGGCCGGCCCTAGAGGGATCCGGGGTATGGGACAAATCCCCTCTTTCCTCCCCAGGCCCTGCCCCCCACTCCACCCCTTCCCCCAAGCCCCCACCCCTCTCCCACCTCTTCCCGCCCTGCACCTTCCTGCCCCATTCCTTTCCCTCTCCCACTCTCCCTGCTCCTCCCCCTCCCCCCCAGCGCCTCCTGCACCCCACTGAACAGCTGATCACTGGCAAGTGTGAGGAGCTTGTCAGCAAGGCCTGTAGTGGGTGGGGGGGGAGCTGGCTGCCAGTGGGCACTGGGCACCTTTTTTTCTCTCTGTTGGTTCTGCAGCCCCGTAGCTCCCATGGAGTCGCTGACTCAGCTCCTTTCACATGCTAGAGAGAGGAGCAGAACCAGGGCTATGGCTGATCTATGGGGCACTAGGTGAGTGGCAGAGGCTTCAGGTGCTGAGAGTTTGCCCAACCCCTCAACAACACAGTGTGAGGTGGTGTCCCAGGGATCTCGATGAAAGGAGCAGAACAGAATTTACTTGGGGTGGGGAGAGAATTGAGAGTGTCTCAGGGGGTTATACAGAGGTATTGCCCGGGTGAGAGACTGGCTAAAATGCAGGCCTCGCTGTGAGCAGGATTTGAACCTGCGCAGGGAAACCCTATTGGATTTCAAGTCCAACGCCTTAACCACTCGGCCATCACAGCTGTGAGCACAAAACTGCCCCAATGCCAGAGAAACTGGTAAATAATCCCAATGCCCAGGCGTGAAGTCATCTGAACTACAGGATTCCCACAGCAAACCTGGCTCCCAAAGCACAGGGGGGATTTGGGGTTTGTTCTGTGTGCTTAGCCAGGTGCCACAGGAGTCTTTGCTGCTTTTACAAATCCAGACTAACACGGCCCCTCTGATACTCCTAGTGACACTCTCCAATGGATCCCCATCCTCCACCCACCTTCAGCTAGGTAGGAGCGGATCATCATTATCCCTACTTGAGAGAGGGAGAAGCTGAGGCTGAGAAAGGAGAATTGACTTGTCTTAGGTCACACAACCAGCCAGAGGCAGCATTGGGAATAGGACCCAAGAGCCCTGATTTTGAAACTAACCATCAGATCGTGAATTTCAAACACTGAATGACCTGAATAAAGTGCTCTCAGATGAGCTCCAGACCAACAACAGTTCACAGTAATTATTCAGCAAGTATTTGAGGAGAACTGCAATGTTAGAGAGAATCATGAACTGCTCAGAGACCATTAACGCAGCAAAGCAGCAAAATTTGTCAAACATATAAGTGGTTATGACTTATTTCCTTGGTCTTAAAAGAGAACAACAAGGACCTGAATCTCCTCCCTGTCAATAACCCCCTGCTCAGCCAATCAGGGTAGAGACTGAGGACGGGAGGCTGAGGGTTCTCACCAGAGAGCCCAAAGGATGGCCCAGGTCACTGGTGGGGATCACTGCCCGAGCACTATTTCAGCCCCACATTTTTGGGTGGACCTCCCACAGTGGGAGCTGCAGAGCACTCCCCCGCAACACACACACCGCTCCTGGTGTTGGGAGGGGAACAGGTGAAAGGACAAAAGAAGCAAGAGACAAAGAGAAAGGAGGGAGGGAGGGATGGAGGAAAAGGTGAAACCAAAAGGACAAACCCTAATGTCCCCAGTGATTCTAAGGACAAAATCCCAGGTGCACAATAAAATTCTGCCTCCTTAAGCTCGTGTTTTCCATGCCTAGAATTCAACTGTCACCAGATGGATCAGACTGAACAGGTTTCAAACCTCAAGGAGGCTCTTACCTTCTAAACAAGGACGTCTGTTTTCTAGTAAAATCACTAAAGGGAAGGAGAAAACTCGAAAGAGGTTCCTCCTGGCGCTCACGTACGTGAACCCGAATACTCTCTCAGTCCTCAAAGAGAGACCTGGAGAAGGAGACTTGCTGAAGCAAAACCACAGGGGTCTCTGAGGTTTCCCTGGCCCCTCGCCCCTGTCCTGCCTGGCTGATGTCAGCATCTCTCTGTGAGGTCACCACCTCCCCCCCACCTTTGACCAATAGTCTGAGGTCCTGCAAAAAGCCTTTGTGATGTCACTGCCACACCCCTCCCTTGCTGTGCTAATGTCCTGCCCCTGCCCAGGCACTTTGGAGGTTTGAGCTACTCCCTGTGGATCACCCCACTCAAGGAGCGTTCGTTCTAGGCAGCAAGCCGGCTAGACAGGAAAACATCAGACGCTGCTCCCAATGCTACATTCAGCTTTTCAGAAATTAGTCAACTTTATGGCCAGAAAAGACCATTAGAGCATCTAATCTGACCCCCTGCATATCACAGGCCTCCTGTATGACACAATAGCTACTTTTGGAGCAAACACATTCCAGAAAGGCATCTAGTCTTCATTAAGTGACATCAGGAGATGGTGAATCCACCACTTTCCTTGGTAGCTTGTTCCTGTGGTGAATCATCCTTGCTGTTGAATATTTGTGTCTTATTTGTAATATGAATTTGTCTCTTTTCACCTTCCAGCCACTGGGTCTTGTTATTCCTTTCTCTGCTAGATTCAAGAGCCCTTTAATACACAACCTTTTCTCTCCATTAAGGCCCTTCAACACTTCAATGAAGTCACCTTTCAATCTTCTTTTGATAAGGTAAACAGGTTGAGCTTGTTCAATAGCTCACTAGAAGGCATTTTTTCCAGCCCTCAGAACCTTTGTCATCAGACTCCTGAACTACAGCTGTATGTGGTTCTTGTTCTTCTGCACAACATAGCTCCTGGAGAAGAGGGATCTGCAAATGTGCATTCATATGATACCTTTGTTTAATTGATGAAAAAATAAACTAGACACTTAGAGGATTGGAACTGATTTCAGCTGATGGACAGCTTCGCTAGGTTTTTATGCATTTGGACAGCGAAATCTTGAGTGTTTACATTCATATCAAGCACTCCCGTATAGAGAAGCCCCTGAACAGAATGGAGAATGGAAATGAAAATGTTTTCCTTTTTTTTAAAAAAAGGAAAGAAGGTTATAAGAGAACACTGGGGTTTAAACTGAGGATCACTGGAGCTGCAATCAACCACTCTACCACTGAGCTATACCAGTGTTGAGTCTGAAACTCTTTATGAACTGAAACTTAACTCAGACTACATGTCTCTGACTGAAACTTTTAATCAAAGGTTTTGACCTGCGAACTGCTCATGACCCTTCCCCTCCCAATAAGTAGCCATCTCCCGTTTTTGTCTTCTCCAATTTGCATTTTAACCTGTTTTATCCTGTAGAATCTTGATTGATTATGCATGACCATTATGATCTGTTAATCACTTTGTTTACTTCTGTGTATAAACATTGATGCTCACCCCTAATAAACTTGCCACACTTACTCCAAAGCTTGGCTCTTAAGCTAAGGATGGTGTGAGCCCGTTGATCAACGAATTGTTGTCTGGTCTCTGACAGATCTCTGAGCCTTATACCAACTCCGCACAAACTCGGGTGCTGGAGAGGTGAGTAGGACTTGCTTTTTACCTAACAATTTGGGGGCTCGTCCGGGATTCCTTCTGGTGCGGTGCCTCTGTCCAGTGGTCAGACCACTCATATACGAATTGGTAGGCGCCACGGGAGATTTCTCCCAGCCAATTCAATATTGAGGGGTCATGTACTGGACAGCAGGATAAACGCCAGTTGGAGGGCTCCTGTCAGACACCATGGGTCAAGGGACTAGCGTGCCTCTTGAGAGTCCGCTGGGGATTGTAAATAAGTTATGGAATGAAGGGAAACTCCCAGTACAGACAGGAATGTCTAGGAGGAAGTTGTACACACTGTGTGTAAGGAATTGGACTGGGTATACCGCGGTATTGGCCGACTCGGAGATGAGGTGGCCTTCGTATGGCTCTTTCGAACAGGCTGCCTTAAGAGGAGTAAGGAGCCAGATCGAAAAAGACCATCCGGGACAGTTATGTTACTGGTTTTGTTGGGACACAGCAGCAGAGCTGTGGAAATCTTTAAAGATTATGGCAGTCAGGTATTCTTCCGAGAGTGAACCCCCTCCATGTTATTTCGATGAAGGGTGTAAACCACGGCGTGTTTTAACTCGTCAGTTGGTCCCCACTGCACCTGCCCCTATTCCTCCGCAAGGGGACTCTCTCCAGAGTGCAGAGGGGAATCTGCAGGACTCCAGATTGGAATCTCTGCAGAGGGATAAGGAGGAAATGGAGGGGCACACCTCGGAAGAAGTAATTACTAGGCAAAAGATCAAGCAGCTGCAGCAGGATGCATACTATTCTTATTTCGTTTTTTGTGAATCAGTCAGTAACCCCTGTAAGGGATTATTTCTTACAGTTTCGCCCTGGTTGGGGAGGTGAGTCAGTCACTTCAGTGTTGGATGTAGCTGATTTTGCATGGGAGAAAGGAAGGGAAAGCAGCAGAAAGAAAGAGAAAAAGGAAGAATATAAGTTGATGGCTTTAGCTTTTCGCGGTGGTATTTGAGGCAGAAGCCGTGGCCGTGGCAGGGGATTTCAGGGTGCTCGGGGAAGAGGGTCCTGGCAACCCCAGCCATCAGGAAATTGTTTTCAGTGCGGACAACCCGGTCACTTTAAACGTGAATGCCCCTGGGGACGCCCAGAGGGTCCGGTCGCATCCGCAGATACTTACACCACCCCTGCACCACCAGCCCAGCCCGTTCCTCAGGTCTGGATCAACTACGGGCAACAGCAGCAGCTGCAGCGAACTCAGCCTTCTCAATGACGGTACCCCGGGGGCGAAGGCAAACAATGTGATGGTCTTATTTCCTTAATGTCTTTAGCCGGCTCTTTCCTCACTTTCTCCCCTCCCAGCAAAGAGCCTCATCTAACCCTTTCAGTCCAGGGACTGCCTGTCTGTTTCCTCATTGATACTGGAGCTACTTTCTCTCTTTTAAATCATGCCCCCTCTCCCTGGCTATCCTCTGAGGTTAAAACTGCAACTGGGGTGGAAGGCAATCCACAGTCTCTGGGACTCACTTTGCCTCTAAATGTTATTTATGCTGATAAATGTTTTTCTCAACGTTTTCTTTTTTCCCCAGCTTGTCCGATCCCTTTGATGGGCCGGGATTTACTCTGTAAGCTTGAGGCTACTTTAACCTGCACTCCTGAAGGGGTAGGATTATTGATGACAGTGTTAGGAGATTCGGCCCTAACTCAGGGTAATTGGGAAACCCCCCCCTCTCTCCCCTGACCTCACTGACTTGCCTTCAACCCTCTGGGGAATTTCTGACACTGATGTTGGCCTGCTCCTTTCAGCAGAGCCAGTAAGGATTCAAGTGAAGCCCTCCTTAGACCCCCCGTCAGTTCCCCAATACCCCCTGTTGCTGGAAGCCCGGGAGGGCATCCGCCCCATTGTCGAGGGCTTCATTGCACAAAAGCTAGTCCGCCCTCAGCGCACTCCCTGTAATACCCCTATACTGCCTGTAAAAAAGCCTCCTAAAAAGGACGGAGACCCTATTCGTTGGCGCTTTGTACAGGATCTACGGGTTATTAATCAGTATGTGGTCCCTCTTCATGCAGTAGTTCCTGATCCAGCTACTATCATCAGCCAAATCCCCTGGGATGCTGAATGGTTCACTGTTATTGACTTAAAATCAGCCTTTTTCAGCATTCCTGTACACCCAGACTCTCAATATCTCTTTGGTTTCACCTGGGAGGGACAAAGTTATGTCTGGCAACGACTTCCTCAAGGCTACAGAGACAGCCCCACGATTTTCAGCCAATGCCTCCGCCACGACTTGGAAGGCTTCACCAGTCCGCAGGGATCCACGTTAGTCCTATCGTAGATGACATCCTACTAGGTAACATGAAGAAGCCGCCCTCTGCATCGATGGTAAGGCACTTTTATTATACCTACACACCAGAGGCCACAAGGTAGACCCTAACAAGATTCAGTGGGTCTCACAGAAGGTCCGATATCTGGGCTTCCTGTTAACCCCAGAGGGGAGACAAATGGACCCAGTCCGCATAAAGACTATCCAAAACTGCCCTCTGCCAAACACCAAGAAACAACTTCGAGGTTTCTTAGGATTAATTGGCTTCTGTCGACCTTGGTTGCCGTCCTGCGGGGAGTTGAGCAAACCGCTCCACCGACTGACTGCTAACCTTGCTCCTGACCCTTTGCAGTGGTCCCCAGACACAATCCAAGCCTTTCAGTTAAGCAGCAGCTAAAGGCCGAACTCTTAGAAGACACTAACCTAATTTTTAAAAGGTGTGGGCCCCTTAATCCAGCTACCTTGCTTCCTGACCTGCCAGTCCTCCAGGATCAGCACGACTGTGTGGAAGTAGTTCATAGCATCTTACAGATAAGGAACAACCTGTTTGACGTGCCACTGGACAACCCTGATTGCATCCTCTTCTCGGACGGAAGCTCCTTCTATGTTGATGGCAAGCATTTCACCGGTTATGCAGTCACCTCTGAATGGGACATTCAAGAGGCCGCCTCACTGCCAGGCAACTGGGGAGCCCAAGCCGCCGAACTCTACGCCCTGGCCCGAGCTTGCCAGTTGGCCGCTGGTAAGACCGTTACCATTTTTACTGATAGCAAGTATGCTTTTACCCCGTACCAGTACCCACTGCTGAACTACAGTCGTGGGAGAGCCTCGGAGCCACTCTGGTCAAAGGGACCTGGCTTATGCCGGATGGCCGAGCCTGCCTCCCTCGCTCCACATACCCCGTGGCAGTTCGCTGGCACCATGATAAGGGGGGTCACTACGGCACGCACGCCCTTGTGGACACCATCGCTCGCTTTTGGTATGCTCCAGGCATTCAACCCTACTGCCTGTCAATAGTGAAAGCATGCAGCACATGTCAGCGAAATGGACCTGCTCCGCCTCTTAACAAAATTAAGGGTGGAAGACCTCCGCCTGGTGCCCCATTTCAACATCTTCAAATTGACTTTGCAGATATGCCAAAGGCTTTTGGGAAAAAGCACCTCCTTGTTTTGGTTTGCCCTCTGACTTCATGGGTCGAAGCTTTTCCTACTGCTAATTGTACTGCTGCCACAGTGGCGAAGATCCTCCTTAGAGACATTGTACCCCGTTTTGGCATCCCTCTCATACTTGATTCAGATCGCGGACCCCACTTTACTGGTAATGTCCTTGGCTGTTTAGAACAAGGACTGGGCATTTCACACTCCTTTCATACACCCTACCACCCCCAGTCTAGCGGGAAAGTTGAGCGTATGAATAGGGAGCTTAAGCTTACATTGGCTAAATACTGTCAGGAAACAGGGTAAAAGTGGCCTCAGGGACTTCCCTTGGTCCTGTTTCACCTTCGTACTCGCCCAACCCGTGTATTGGGATTATCCCCCTTTGAACTGCTCTATGGACACCCCCCTTTCAAAGGCGGGGCGCTACCACGTGCTGATGTTTCACTATTGGGAGGGGATCATATGACCGCGTGCCAGTTTCTCTCCCTACAGGCTCGCCTCCGTACCCTTTGGAAAGCCTCACAGTTTTCCCAGACCGTGCCGCTGGAAGAACAGATCCACCCGTTCCAACCAGGGGACTTCGTCTGGGCCAAAAAGTTCGTTCGTGGCGACGCCCTCCAGCCGAAGTTTACTGGACCCCACCAGGTTCTTTTAACAACCCAGACTGCAGTGTTCCTGGAAGGATGCAAATCCTGGATCCACCACTCCCACGTCAAGCCAGCCGTAGTGGACCACAGTGACGGACCAGCAGCTCTTGCCACCACTGAGGACACTGCCTCTGACCAGTGGACCAGCTTACCTCTTTCAGACATCAGACTTAAATTGACTCGGAAAAAATGAGAGGACCTTTTATTCTGACAACTGTATGTTTTTTATTATGCCTTTTTAGTTTATTTTCTGCTTATGAAGATAATGCTTTTATTAGATATTCCCACGAGGTTAAAACTCGTATTTTAGGAAATAGAAGTAATTGCTGGGTATGTACTCAATTTCCAGTAAATGCAGAACAGGGACTCCCCTTCACACCCATTCCCCTGACCACTGCTAATATGACTTGGATGCCACCGGCTAGAATAAAAGATCCAGTCCAACACAATCTTACATGGGACAAAACAGGAGTGCCAATTAACAGATATCTCAGGGTAACAAATCAGACAGGATCACTGTGTTTTGTTAAAGAAAAAGGGTCAACTTTTGTGGGAACCAGTAAATGCAACATCTAAGGGAAATGGCTAAGAACTACTCCTCTGGCCAGCCACCTTATGATTGGTGGGGAGCCTTATGGAATTGGTTGCCTGGATTTGGGTGGGTTAAAAACCTCTTGGTGGGTATTGTTGGGGCCATAGTAATCCTTATAATACTGTGTTGCTGTATTCAGTGTGTTCCCTCCCTCATAAACTCATGTGGGTCAGTTTATTCTTTTTCTACTTCAGCCAAAGGCCTTACTCTCTTCGAGTTGGCCCAGGCTGAAATTGCCAAGCGGCCCTTGGCTCCTTAAAATGGGGTGTAGCTGTTGGTAAATAGTTATCCCAATAGCTACAAATGGAGGAATGTTGAGTCTGAAACTCTTTATGAACTGAAACTTAACTCAGACTACATGTCTCTGACTGAAACTTTTAATCAAAGGTTTTGACCTGCGAACTGCTCATGACCCTTCCCCTCCCAATAAGTAGCCATCTCCCGTTTTTGTCTTCTCCAATTTGCATTTTAACCTGTTTTATCCTGTAGAATCTTGATTGATTATGCATGACCATTATGATCTGTTAATCACTTTGTTTACTTCTGTGTATAAACATTGATGCTCACCCCTAATAAACTTGCCACACTTACTCCAAAGCTTGGCTCTTAAGCTAAGGATGGTGTGAGCCCGTTGATCAACGAATTGTTGTCTGGTCTCTGACAGATCTCTGAGCCTTATACCAACTCCGCACAAACTCGGGTGCTGGAGAGGTGAGTAGGACTTGCTTTTTACCTAACACCAGCACAATGAGCTGAATAGAGAATTGTGATTTTCAGGACTTTGAAGGACAAACCCTGCTTCATCGAGGTCCTTTGCCATTCCCAGACCACAGGTGGTTTTAAAAATGGGGTTTGATTAAACTTCTTAAATGTGGTAAACACCACAGCTTGCGCACCCACCGATATAGCTTCTCCCACTGACATAGCTGCCATCTCTTGGGAAGTGGATTAACTGCACCCACAGAAAACTCTCTCCCATCAACATAGAGCAGTGGTTCTCAAGCTGTGTGTCAGGACCCCAAAGTGAGATGTGACCCTGTTTTAATGGGGTCGCCAGGGCTGGCATTAGACTTGTTGGTGCCTGAGGCTGAAGCCAAAAGTCTGAGCCCCACCACCCAGGGCTGAATCCCTCAAGCTCTGGTTTTGCCCTCCCATAACTGGGGCAGAGCTCAGGCTTTGTCTCCCCTGCCTCTGCCCAGTGTGGAGGGGCCTGGTCCCTCTTTCCAGGGCCATGTAGTAAGGTTTTTTTTTGGCAGAAGGAGGTTGCAGTGAAAGGAAGTTTGAGAAACCCTGGCACAGAGCCTCTGAATATGTCTAGACTTGGCTCCCTGTGGCAGATCAGACACTGAAAGTGCAGCCATGGAGACACCACACACCAGCCTGGCCTAGCAGGCAAGAATCAAACCTCCACAGAAAGATGCCTGTTGCTTTCTAACCCATCTCCCTAAGCCCTCAGCCACCACCACTTAACAAAGGGGCTTTCCTACACTATGGTTCTGGTCTCACTGAAGAGTCATTTCCAATTGTTTCCTCAGACCAGCATTAGGGAAAATGGTGCCCTGGGCAAAGCTTGTACTTTGGCACTTCCCCATTGCCCCTGGACGATCCCCACTCCCCCTTTACCGCTAGCTCCTGCACTCCCAGCCCTTGCACCTCCTTCACCCCTAACTCCTGCCCCCTCCTGTGCCCCCTTTGCCCTTAACTCCCTGTGCCACCAGCCATTGCCCCTCTCCTGCAGCCCCTTCACTTGGTTCCAGTGCTGGGGGCCCCACACTTGTTCTCCCTTTCCCTGGGCTTTGGCATCACTAGCCCCTGATTAGCGAGTAGGGTTCAGTGGTTCCCAAAATGTGGAGCATGACTCCTAGGGGGACACAGAGGAACATTCATGGGGGCACCTCAGGGCCTGAGCCAGCCCCCACGGAGGGAGCAGCACTGAGCCCCACTCTGCCCCAGCTCTTCCCCAACCCCACCCTCAGCCTGGGCCTCTGGCTCCCAGCTCAGCCTCAACCCCCTTACCCCTGTCCGCACCCCTCTCCCCAGAAAGCAACAGCCCCACTCCCAGCCCCGGTTCTCGACCGCGGCTTCCGAGGGGCCACAGCCATGGCTAAGAGGGCACAGTGTGAAATGTTTGGGGACCACTGGTTTAGGGTGACGTTCTCAATCACTTCTACAAAGTCCAATAAAAGCTATTCCTCACCCACCCACCCATCAGGATGGACTAGGTATGTTCTGCTGCAGGAAGGATAATAACATTTCATTCCATTCAATCCTAAAGTGATTTGTAACCTGCCACCAGCCAAAACTGGCCATTTTGGGAAAGTGGCCCCATCACGCTGCATAGCTAGGCAGAGTAGGTGTGTCTGTGCAAACACGATCTGTTGCTGAAGTCTTTCCCCCAGCTCCTCACTAGATGTGAGGGGGGGAGCTCATTCAGCCCCTGCTTCCGCTTAGTATTTCAAAACTCCTTATTGTCCCTATCTCTGCTGGCCTTAGATTTCTCCACCTGTCCCTTCCTTGACAGTTCAAGTGAGGTGGCCAAGTGGTTAAGGTGGAGGACTGTTAATCTATTGTGCTCTGCATGAATGGGTTCAAATCTCCTCATCAGATGCATTTAGTTTTCACCCCTCCTTTATAGACAACCATCTCCCCCTTTGGTACAATAACAGAGCCAACAGTGTTGCTTCATGCAAACAAAAACCTCAGAAACTCAGGACCCCCTCTTGCTTTAAATAAAATGTCTAAATCCCAGATTTCTTTTAAAGAAATTCTCTAGTCCCGTATTTCTTAGTTTTTATCTCAAAAGGGAACATCCTCATCATCTCCCCCAAACACCCTGGGACCTGCCCAAATTATTAAAATACCCTCAACCCGAGCAAGTGAACCAGAGCTAGTGTCTAGGACAAGCTGTTCTGAAGGAGGCAACTCCAACATTTTCTCTCTGCTTCCCTTGGCAAGTTCTGACTGAGAAAACAAAATTCCCCAAACTGAAAATTTTCTGCTGAAAAAACAATACTAGTCTGTTTGGGGACTTTGGTTTGAAAGTATTATTGTTATTATTCTCTTCTGTTTCTGAGTCAGTTCAGTTCAGTCTTTGTCCTCCAGGTGTGTTTCCAGCTGCTGAGTTGTGGGGGAGAGAGGCCAAGTCATGATGTCTCTTCCCATCTTTCATAGATTCTTCCAACTTGCTAGGAAGCTCCTTTGCTACCATGTGAGTCAAGCAGTGTCCATTGTCGCTGTGCTATCTCGGAGAAGCCTGCATTGTACACGGTTCCTGGGATAGTCCTTGGGAGTGTGGATCCCTTCAATGGGCCAGCAGCGAGTCTGGCTCCTCCCTTGTCACACCTGAAAGGCTGGTGGGGGGCATTTCCCAACCTCATAATGTATCTCAGTAACACACACAGAGCAAAACTTCATAACTTCCCAACCAATGCGAGCACACACAATCCAACACGATATTAATGTTCAACAGATCATGACTTTTGAAATGATACCTCACCAGGCAGACTTTGTACAAACCATGTCATCGTTATATGAGTGGTGAATATGGGGCTTCCAGGTGCTGCTTTGAGCACAGCGTGCCACACCTGGGCTTCCATTGCAATGGAGACGTCCCCTTAGAGTCCATCTCTCCTGGGATAAAGATGGCAGCAGGGCTGGCCTGGGTCATCTGACTTGGGCTCCTGGATGTAAAGCTGAGGGGCTAAAAACTGGTGCAGATATTTGTGTTCACACTGAAGCCTGGGTTCAGAAACCCTCACCCCTCGTGGGGCCTCAGAGGTTGGGCTCAAGCCCATATGTCTGCACTGTAATTTTATAGAGGTTGGGAGGGAGCTTAGCAAGTGGAAATGGTAAAACCACATTGAGGGGACTGGAACACTGACCTATCAGCTCTTAACACCCAAACTTTCAGTAACTCTATTATCAGTGCCTGTGAGTGTAATTTAAACCATAGGTCCACCTAGCTCTGAATCTTCTCTTCTGACAATAGCCAATACCAGGTGCCCCAAAAGCCACTCCTTAAGGCACCCCTAGGAGTTGAACCCAGGATCTCTTGTTTACAAAAAGCAGTATTTTAACCAGCTAAGCCATGATACCTGCTATTACTAAAAGCATTGTCTTTGCCCACACCTGACTCTCTGCCAATCCCCACTGGGCCCTGACAAGTGTTGCTCGTGTTTGGATTCTGTAAAGCAGAGGAGCAGGTGAAGTTTTGCTCCCAAGGTGTGGGTGTGATTCTTTGGACAGGTCTACACTACAAAATTAGGTGGGTGTAATTGCATTACTTAGGCTGACAATGCAGTTCTATCAACCTCATCCTGGTGTAGATAGTGGCTCAGCTGTCAGAACTTTCTGCAGCTATGAAAGGGGAGAGACCCAGCCTCTGTAGCAGGAATGCAGGGCAGGCGAGTTCATTGTGGGATACTGGTGGAGGCCAGTTATGGTGATATAATGACCAGCAGCATTTACACTGACAATTTGTCACTTTAAGTTTGCTGCACAAAGCTCTAGGCCTCTCGTCAAGGTGGTTTTATTTTGTCACCAAAACAGGGCAGTTTTGTCACCAGACGTGGCATTGCAGTGTGTGCACCAGCCACAAGCTGCTGATCGAGGGAGCGTTGTGTGTTTTTCACACAGCTGAGCAATATAATGATGCTGAAATAACTTTGTAGTGCAGATCTGGCCAAAGATTCACAGACACAGCTTGCAAGGAAAACCTCACCTGCTCCTCTGCTTTGCAGAATCCAAACACAAGCAAAGCTTTTCAGGCCCCAGTGGGGATGGCAGGGAGTCAGGTGTGGGCAGACAGTGTGTTATTGCCACAGGCAGGCACCATGGCTTAGCTAGCTAAGAGCTTGTTCTGTAAATAAGAGATCCTGGGTTCAACTCCCAGTGGTACCTTGTTGATGAACTCTTGGGTGTACTTGGTATTGGCTACTCTCAGAGGACCATACACAGAGCTAGATGGGCCTCTGGTCCAGCCCAGTACAGCTGTTTAAATTACAGGCACTGATAACAGAGTTACTGAAAGTTTGAGTGTTAAGAGCTGATAGGTCAGTGGTCCAGTCCCCTCAATGCATTTTTACCATTCCAGGGGAGCAACCACGGCAGTTCTGCGGGGAGCTCTGGCTGCCAGGGGATCCAGCTAGGAGAGGGCGTGCTGGGGGCTCTGGAGGCCAGTCCAGTGGGGCTGTCAGAGGTGGCTTTACCAGTGGGGAGGTGCTAGGTCACATGTTGGTGGGATGGGGAAGCAGGGACTACAGGATGTGAGGCTGGCTAAAATGAAACTGTCCAAAAAAACCTCCACCTTTGCTCCAGCTAAAGGCCCTACTTTGGCCTCTCCCCCTTTCATAAAAATCTCCATATCTACCCCAGCTCTCAGAAACCCCCTTTCTCCCATGGGTATTTTCACAGTTTCTTCCTTTTTTCATGGTCTCGTACAAATATTTTTGCCATGGAAATGATCAAGTACATTTAACATGAGAAAAACAATCAAACGACACATCTGTATCTCCTTCCTCAAGCATGGTGTGTCTCAATTTATCTATAGAAACGTCTAGGCAGGCAGAGTCACTCCTATGCTGTTTAGGGGTAGGATAGCTCAGTGGTTTGTGCATTAACTTACTAAATACAGGGTTGTGAGTTCAATTATTGAGAGGCCCCTTAGGAATCTGGGGCAAAATCACTACTTGGCCCTGCTAGTGAAGGCAGGGGGCTGGACTCAATGGTCCCTTCCAGTTCTAGGGGATAGGGTACCTCCATTATCTTTTTTTTCTTACTTCACATCAGACCCAGGACTTGCACCCAGCAGTTCTTGGGGCCATGGGATAGAACTGAGCTTCACTGGCAGCAGTGAGCAAGGATGGTTGGGACTGAGCTGTCTGGAGAATATTTTAATCCTTATCTAATTTTCAGAGGATTAAATCAATGCAGCTTCCACTTCTCCATCTCTCCCAAGGAAATGATGTTTCTGTGCAAAGTACCCAAACCTTTTAACAATAAGAAGTGAAATGAAATGGCCACATGATGGCAACAGAACCTAAGAAATTTGTTATTCTCTAAGGTGTCACACGTACTCCTGTTCTTTTTGAGGATACAGACTAACACGGCTGCTCCTCTGAAACCAAAGTGATGAGAAGCCATGTTCTTGTTCAATGAGCATTGAAGCTGAAAAGGGAGATGTTTTTTTTGTTTGATTTCTAGGCCCCCACCTCTAATCTACTAGACACCCCTTTCCTTCCACAGCCAGGAATAGAACCCCACAGGCATGACTACTAGCCCCCCAACCCTGCTCCCTAGGAGAACCTCTGAGACCCCTCTGCTGGCCCCTCACCTCCCTGCTTGTACTGCACTTGAAACCCAATGGGGTTTCCTTGGGCAGTTTTGACTCACTCCCAGGAAGGGTGTAATTTTAGGAGCAGGTTCCAAATAGTGCAATTAACCAGCCAGAAGGGGCAGCAGATGTCAGTGTAGGAGCCATTGAAATAACTCTGCACTTACTTAGAGGCAGACATAATGACCTCTACGGTTGGTAAACGTACAGAGACTCTGCTGCTGCTCATGAACTAGCAGCACATGACCTCTAAACAGCTGCCATTTGAATGCGTCTGAAAGTTACAAGGAACAATGATCTGTGTTAAAGGAAGGTTGACATTTATTAGAGCCCCAATTGATGCCATGTGCACAAAGAGAGGTTTGAATGTGTAACAGGGAGTTTGGTAAATCTTGGTTATTTTATTTTTCTAAGAGATTCCTGTCCACCCCCAGGAGAGTTTTCAGTCCCAATGGCAACTTACTTACCAAATGTAATACAGACTAGTCCATTCCTCCCAAGTGGATGTGGTTCTTGTTCTTCTGCACATTGTAGCCCATGGAGGCCAAGGACCTGCAAATGTGTCTTCATGGGCCTTTGTTTCATTGATGAAAACAAATCTAGACACTTAGAGGATTGGAACTGATTTCAGCTGGGGGACATGTTTGCTAGGTTTTTATGCATTTGCACAGGAAAACATTGAGTGTGTCCATTCATTTCAGGGATCCCTATTTAGTGGAGCTCCTGAAAATAGAAATATTTTTACTGAAGGAACAACTTTGTGAGGGGGCACTTGGATTTGAACCAAGGACCACTTGATCTGCAGTCAAACACTCTACCACTGAGCTATACCCCCATGACATTTACACAGCCAAGTCCATAATCTTAAGGATTTTGAAGGATGGGCTCTGCCTCAGAGAGCTCCTTTTCTATTCCCAGACCACAGGGGTTTTAAAAATGGGGTTTGATTAAATTTTATATATACATGTAGACACCACAGCTTGCACACCCACCAACATAGCTTCCCCCAGTGACATAGCTACCACCTCTCGGGGAGATGGGTTAACTGCACGGACGGGACAGCTCTCTCCCCTCCACTTAGAGCAGCTTCATTATTTATGAATAGGTGGGAAATAACCCCCTGAATGGACAGCAACCAATGTATCAGATATTGCTGTGCCTGCATTCAATATGGGTAACTGGTCATATTGGGCTGGATTAGTAGGAGCGTTGCCAGCAGATCGAGGGAAGTGATTATTCCCCTCTATTCAGCACTGGTGAGGCCACATCTGGAGCATTGCGTCCAGTTTTCACGTCCCCCCCCACTACAGAAACAAATTGTAGAGAGTCTAGGGGAGGGCAACAAATCCTGCCAACTACAGAGGAAGTTGTGGTTCTTTAGTTTCAGTGGAGCTGGGTCTTGTCTCACTCTTAAGCTATGTCTACATGAAAGAATAATGTGGCTTTAGTTAAAGTGTTTTAATTGAACAGCTGTTGCATGTCCACCCTATGCCCCTGTGTCACCAGAGCACATCCATGCTAGCATCTCTTGGATTGCCACAGAGAGCAGTGCATTGTGGGTAGCTGGCTGCAGGGTGCTTTGGGAAAGGTTTGCAATGCCTCACGGCTGCATCGCATGATGCAGGTTTCTATCCTATCAGGTTTCTATCAGGTTTCTTTTAGTAGGATGCCCATTGGTCCATGGGCATCCTACTAGATTGCCAGCTGCTTTTCAACTGCAATGTGCGTGGTGGGGAGAGACAGTGTGTGCGATGCGGAAGAGTGAGTGTGTTGGCACACTGTCTCTAAGTTCAGACAGCTGCTGGAAGCAACCAGTCCTGAGGCAGGGGACAGCCCCAACATCACCCCCCTTCTCTCACTGGCTCAGCTCAGCACAGCACTCTCTGACACACACACACACACACACACACACACACACACACACACACACACACACACACACACACACACACACACAGCAGCCTGCTTAGCTCTGTGTCAGGGGGGCTGGAACAGGGGGTTTAGAGGGCCATGCCCCCACCACTCTTTACTGGCTGTTAGGAGAAATGATGGAGGGGGGGAGGGTGCAGTCTTGGGGAAGAGGTGTCTGTGGGTGTGGCCTCAGGGGGAGAGGTGGTGTGAGTGGGGGTCCTTGGGGAAAGGTCCTCACGTGGATCAATAACTGGTTAAAAGATAGGAAACAAAGGGTAGGAATAAATGGTCAGTTTTCAGGATGGAAACAGGTAACTAGTGGTGTCTGTACTGGGACCAGGACTAGTCAACATATTCATAAATGATCTAATAAACAATGAGCTGACAAAATTTGCAGATGATCCAAAACTACCGGCTTGCTTCCTAGAACGAACGCTCCTTGAGTGGGGTGATCCACAGGGAGTAGCTCAAACCTCCAAAGTGCCTGGCCAGGGGCAGGACATTAGCCCAGCAAGGGAGGGGTGTGGCAGTGACATCACAAAGGCCTTTTGCAGGACCTCAGACTATTGGTCAAAGGTGGTGGGGAGGTGGTGACCTCACAGAGAGATGCTGACATCAGCCAGGCAGGACAGGGGCGAGGGGCCAGGGAAACCTCAGAGACCCCTGTGGCTTTGCTTCAGCAAGTCTCCTTCTCCAGGTCTCTCTTTGAGGACAGAGAGAGTATTTGGGTTCACGGACGTGAGCGCCAGGGTGAACCTCTTTTGAGTTTTCTCCTTCCCTTTTCCTGATTTTACTAGAAAACAGCCGTCCCTGTTTAGAAGGTAAGAGCCTCCTCGAGATTTGAAACCTGTTCAGTCTGATCCATCTGGTCACAGTTGAATTCTAGGCATGGAAAACACAAGCTTAAGGAGGCAGAATTTTATTTCGCACCTGGGATTTTGTCCCTTAGAATCACTGTGGTCATTAGGGTTTGTCCTTTTTGTTTCACCTTTTCCTCCATCCATCCCTCCCTCCTTTCTCTTGGTCTCTTGCTCCTTTCACCTGTTCCCCTCCCAACACCAGGAACGATGTGTGTGTGTGTGTGTGTGTGTTGCGGGGGGAGTGCTTGGCAGCTCCAACTCTGGGAGGTCCACCCAAATATGTGGGGCTGAAATAGTGCTCGGGCAGTGATCCCCACCGGTGACCTGGGCCATCCTTTGGGCTCCCTGGTGAGAACCCTCAGCCTCCTGTCCTCAGTCTCTACCCTGATTGGCTGAGCAGGGGGTTACTGACAGGGAGGAGACTCAGGTCCTTGTTGTTCTCTTTGAAGACCAAGGAAATAAGTCAGAACCAGTTCTATGTTTGATGAATTTTCCTGCTTCTCTGCATTAATTGTCTCTGAGCAGTTCATGATTCTCTCTAACATTGCAGTTCTCCTCAAATACTTGCTGAATAATTACTGTCACTGTTGTTGGTGTGGAGCTCATCTGAGAGCACTTTATTCAGGTCATTCAATGTCTGAAATTCAAGATCTGATGGTTAGTTTGAAAATCAGGGCTCTTGGGTCCTATTCCCAACTCTGCCACTGACTGGCTGTGTGACCTAAGACAAGTCTATTCTCCTTTCTCAGCCTTATTTTTCTCCCTCTTTCAAGTAGGGATAATAATGATCCTCTCCTACCTATCTCAACACACTCACTCTTCCCCAACACACTCACTGTCTCTCCCCACACACAGTCTCCACACTGCAGTTGAAAAGCAGCTGGCAATCTAGTAGGATGCCCATGGAACATTACACAATCGGACCAGCTCATGCTGCTGTCTCTGTGCATCAGTGACCCTCACGGGGCCGGCTTGAGTAAGGGACTGTTGGCCCCTTACTAAAACTTAGTGGGGGTTTTGGTTGGCTAGTTCCCAGCACCAATAGAAGGGGGAAGGGCCAATGGGAAATCAGGCCCCTGAGACTGACAGTCCCCAGGGGCAATGGGGAGAGGCCAAAGCTCCAAGTTAGCCGCACTGACAGGCCAGGCAGTGTAATGAGGGAGTCACCAGGCCAGGGGGTCCCATCCTCCGTGGGAGCTGGAACTGCCTGGGCCAGAGTGGGGCAGAGCTAAGGAGAGAGCAGGAGCCTGAGAAGAGCCGGGGAGCAGAGCTGGGCAGGTGTAGTGCCAGAAACTGCTCCCTGTAGGACTTTGCTACCTGCAGCAGTTACTGAGCCCTGAGGTTGTTCTTATTTGCTGCTTGTCCTAATTGGCTAAAACTTGACAGTGGTGGGGGATGGAAGCATAAAGGCTTCGTCCTCCAAGCAACCCTGCCTGGTGTCCATCTGTATCTATTACCTCTTAATACCGGATTGTAAAAAATAGAGTGAGGTCATTTAAACATCATTTATTTTGCAGCTTCATTTACTGTGCTAACAATGTAGCATCCTGACACTGATACTTCTGCCCATGTGACCTGTGGGTTGGATTCATTTTAGTGGGATGCAGGACATGTGGAGGATAATTTAAACTCTTAATTTCCTTACGGTTTCCCTGCAATATACTTCTCTGCTGGTGCGATTTCTGACCATTGCACGTCTATTATATTTATTACAATAGCACAAGTAAGTCACACAAGTGACATAGTCTAGGGGCTTGGCTACACTTGCAAGTTAGAGCACATTAAAGCAGCCCCGGGCGCCCTAACTCCTGAGGTGTCCACATTGGCAAGGCACATGGAGCACCTGGGCTCTGCAGCTGGAGCGCTCCCGGTAATCCACCTCCATGAGAAGTATAAAGCTTGCTGAGCCCTGCTGAAACGCCCTGGCATCAGTGTGGACGACGTGTTGCATCACTGCACTATGTTTGGCATCAGGAAATGTCCCATAATCCCCTGAAGTCAAGTGCCCACTCTGGTCATTGTTTTGAAATCGGCTGCAGGCACGCGGATATCCCCTTTCAAAGCTCCGTTTCTGACAGCCGGCTGCTTATCTGCTCCAGGACAAAGCAACCATTAGTGTGGAATGCTGCTGCTGTTGTGAGTGTGTGTGAGAGAGGGGGGTCTGCTGCTGTCCGAACACACAAGACAGCATGCTGACACACTCTCAGCCCCCCAAACACACTGTCGCTCCCCCCACGTACACACAACACACTCCCCGTCACACTCCACCCCCGTCCCCCATTTGAAAAGCACGTTGCAGCCACTTGCACACTAGGATAGCTACCACAGTGCACTGCTCTCTGTGGCATTGCCAGAGCTGCTAATGTGGCCACTCCAGTGCGCTTGCAGCTGTCAGTGTGAACACACGGCAGCGGTTTCCCTGCTGTGGTTTAACTCCCAGTGCTCTACCTCTGCAAGTGTAGCCAAGCCCTTAATTTGTCAGACCACCCGAACTCAGTAACTGCCCTCCACCAACACGTGCAGTGAGTAGGGGCATGGTGAAGCACACACCACACTTACTGGCTCAGCCTTGTGCATGCTGGGGTGGCCACCTCCCTGTTGATGAGACCTGGTCCCACCATATCCATGGAGCTCCAGTCTGCCCTGCTGCCATCCCTGTCTGTGTTGTCTTCTCTAGCAGTTGACTGGAAGGTGAGCACTGGCCGCATGCCATGTAGCCGTGTTGTCTCAAAGGGCAAAAGCAGGAGGAATGGTGCCTTCATAGCCCACCCAATATTCCATAACATAGTTAGGAATGGCAATATACAAAAACCTGTAGGAGAACACTTCAACCTCCCTGGCCACACAATAGCAGATCTTAAGGTGGCCATCCTGCAGCAAAAAAACTTCAGGACCAGACTTCAAAGAGAAACTGCTGAGCTCCAGTTCATCTGCAAATTTGACACCATCAGCTCAGGATTAAACAAAGACTGTGAATGGCTTGCCAATTACAGAACCAGTTTCTCCTCCCTTGGTTTTCACACCCCAACTGCTAGAACAGGGCCTCATCCTCCCTGATTGAACTAACCTCGTTATCTCTAGCTTGCTTCTTGCTTGCATATATAAACCTGCCCCTGGAAATTTCCACCACTTGCATCTGAAGAAGTGGGTATTCACCCACGAAAGCTCATGCTGCAAAACGTCTGTTAGTCTATAAGGTGCCACAGGATTCTTTGTTGCTTTTATAGTTAAGGAAAATATTTCTCAATGAACTCTCAGTAAAACATCAGAAGCAGCCAGTGTCCGCATCAGTCTACAAGCATTGGTATTTTCTTGAAATTTGTCAGACCAACCTCTAACACACATTTGAAGTTCTTCTTTTCACACTGTTGCTCATTCTCAGGGTCTGCTTTGTCTCCAGACAGATCCATTCTCTTTCAGGACGGCCTTGCTCTTTCTGTCTGTTTCACTCGCTGAGGTGTTGGAGTAAACACTCCCCTTCCTTCTATTCTCAGACAAACACTAGTATTAAGTGTTTGCTACTGATGGGTCTAGAAAGCATTTGTGAAGTGGAAGATGCTGTTTCTGGGGGATTGCTCCCAAGATCCAGTACTTTGGGTTCAAACGTCTCCCAGCTTCCTTGGGGAAAATAACACCAAGGCTTTGTTGCAATATACAAGAAGGAAGGAATTTTTCTACCCCAGATGGGACTTGAACCCACAATCTCTGGCTTAGGAAGCCAATGCCTTATCCATTAGGCCACTGGGGCCCTGAAGAGAAGGGTGGAAATTCTCTCTCAGGATTGCACATTCCTCACATTCACTCAGGAGCCAAATACCCCATTTAATGGCCTTACAGAAACGTCTGCATCCCCTGGCAGCGAGGCACCTGGGCAGGTGGCTGACAGAGCTGAGCACCACCTTTCTGCCAGCCATCGTTAGAGAAGAACCCCACCCTAGAGTCACCCCTCCCTCCTTCAGCACCTCCACGGCTGTGGCTCTGAGTGGCAGTAGGATGATTAGGGGGCGAATCCGGGGCTGGAAGGGGGGTACGGTCGGCCTGTAAGGAGTAACCAGGTGGGCCAGACCCAGGGGGAGGCTGTGGGCTGCTGGTTGGTTGTTGGGATCCGAGCTCTAGTTCAAAGTTGCACAGTGACCTGACACCCAGGGTTATAGGGCCGACATAGTGACCCCCTTACTGGCCTCGGTGACCCCAAACCCTTGTTACTAAGGGCATTGAGGAGTCTCTGTCCCTTAATAACTTCTGGGAGCTCCCCAGCAGGCTGCGGACGTCAGCCGCCTCCTGCCTCACAGGTTAGACTCTTGGTGCTGTGCCAGTCGCCCCCTCGCTTGCAGGCCCAGTGTAAGAAGAAGGAGGCCTGGTGCTGGCAGAAGAGGGTTTTGATTAATCGACCTCTGTGTGATGGGCACAGGACACTTCCACTCAGTAGCACAGCTGGGGGGGAGCCAGGGGAGCAGCTAAGGGCGTTGGGTTCCTCCGGTGGGGGTGTGGAGCAGCCGTTCATTTTCCTGTTCGCACTCCTCTGCGGTGTGAAAATCGGGGAGGGGAGGCAGAAGCCCCACTTCCCTCCCGAAATGACACCCAGTGGGGGAAGCCAGGACAACAGGGTGGGGCGGCAAGTGGTGGCCAGACTCTCACTGCCAGGGTCTAGTCTAGCTCAGGGTCCAGCTTAACTTCCTCCCCGCGCCACTGGCCCCCCGTCCCCTTCCACCACCAGGTCAACCCGGGCACTAGGGCAGGAACAGGGTGAGGCAGCAAGTCAAGCTGAGCAAGGCAGGCAAAAGCGAGTCTTGTCTTCATGGGCCTCTCACAATGACGTCCTTTTTGTGTGCAACTGCTGCAAAAATATCCCGGCCAGAGAAGCAACAGGCCAAAATACTGCCAAACAGCTGCCAAAGTAGCTCAGTTGGGAGAGCGTTAGACTGAAGATCTAAAGGTCCCTGCTTCAATCCCAGGCTTTGGCAGGCCCTTTAATCCCTCTTTGTGCAGGGGGGGGGGGGCTTGTTTTCTGGGAGGGCAGCAGCACCTTTATCTGAGGCAAGTACCTGAGTTTGAGCTCCCCAGCAGGACAACAGAGAGCAGGGGCTTCTCCCCCTACTTGGCCCACCTGACCTATAAGGATGAGAGATGGGAGCTGACTTTCCCACATGACTTATCGGTTGACCCAAAATGGCAGGAACAGAGTGAGGCAGGACGGCCCTCGGAGATGGTGCCAGAGGGGGCAGGGACTTGGGAGGAAAGCTCCTCTGCAAAGCTGAGTGATGACAGTACTGGGGAAGGGGCATCTGGCATGTGGAATGTGGCAGGGATTCAGAGGCCCAAGAGGAGGCACTTGATGTTAAGGTGTGAAAGGAAAGATCTGTGGTAGGAACTGGCTCCCTTCCTCTGGACCACACGGTGTTTGGTGTTGGGGCTGAGTTTAATTGTGTCAGCCGGCCTGAGAACCGCTGGTCCCATTTTCTCGACCGTCAGAGGAAACGTTTTTACAATGAGCACTACCTGGCGCAGGTCTGTAGTGAGGTCGGCTTAGAGAACGTGTTTCTGCACAGTGGAACCAGTGGAGGGTGGGCAGTAACCTCCTATTCCTCTGATCCGAGCTCACACCAGCCGCAGAGGGGATACACCTTTCTGCGGGGACAGGCCAGGAGTCGCATTGACCGGATTTCCGTGAAGGAGAGCACGTCGACAGCCCAGTGCAGGGTGGTGCCAATGGACTGTTCGGATCACGCAGCTCTCACCGTGTGCTCAATGTGGGCAATTCCCTGACCCACGGCAGAGGATATTGAAGCTGAACATCCAGAGCTTGCAAGATAAAGGAGCAGGGGGGCGAGGCCTGGCAGTGTTGGCAGAACGGGAAAGCATCAGAGGGTTCTGTGGCAACCAGGGGGATTGGTGGGAGTCGGTGAGGGAGGAGTTGGCGGCTTTGTTCCGGCGGCTGTGGAAACACCACAACATTAAAGAAACCAACAGTGCAAAGTCCTGCAGTGTCACCTGTGGGATTTCCACAAGAGCATCCAGGCAGGGGAGCCAGTCAGTGTGTGACTGTACGATCGGATCAAGCGACAGCTGCCCGAGTTCCAGGAGATGAGGCTGCAGTTGGCTGATATGAGCGGGAGCACCGAGTGAAGGGAGGAGCAGCCTCCCCTGACATTTTTGCAGCCTGCAGGGAATGGAGACAAAGCAGGGGGATGCAGGGATTCAGGGCAGGACCCACGGATCCGGTAGAGCAGGACCACAGTCACTGGAGGAGGAGAGAGAGTCCTGCGAGAGGAAGCCGCTGGTGGGAAGCAATAAGTGCAGAGTGCAAACCAGCCAGCTGAGAGTCACAGGGCTCTAGAAAATGAAATAGCAGCAGGTCCCATGGTGTAATGGGCAGCACTCAGGACTTTGAATCCTGGAATCTGAGTTCAAATCTCAGTGGGACCTTGTGGCGATACGTTGCTTTGCTGCAAAGCCCTGGAGCTCAATGTGTTTGGCTACCTTCTCTCAGGGTCAACTAGAGTGAGGTTTTTTTCCCTCCTGCTGGGTGACTGATGGCCACTGGAGATAGGTCTCTGGTCTGGCTGGTTCAATGGGCTGGCGGCTATAGGGTGGGGTCCTAGAACTTAACAGTCTGGCTAGAGATTCCTGTGGATTGATCATATGGTTGTTTCTCGCTGCTTCACCTGATGTCCAGAACTTTGGTCCCTGCAGCTGCCACACTCTTCCTCTTGCCCACATGGCATTTAAAGGAAGGAGGGCCAGGGCCAGGCTTCATAGTCAGGGCTAGGCAGGAAGGAGGCAGAGTCCCAGGCTGGAGCCCAGCAACTCTCCTCCTCTGGGCACCTAGAGCAGAGGCGGCTGGTGCTGACAGCTCCAAGGGAAGGCTTAAAAGCCACAGAGCAACCAAGGGCAGGGCCAGAGGAGGGGAGGACCATGCCTATGAGTGACCAGCAGACAGCCACAAAGAGTCTCGGCCAGCCTGCTCCCTGCTATGCCGAACCCCCACTGAAGGCCACCCACAGACCAGCATTCGTTCTGCGGCCGGCATCACAAGGTGGTTGGAAAGCAGGTGGGGCCTTTGTCTGTTCCCACTCAATGGGCTCCTTTTGGCGGTGGGGCAGGAGATATTTCCCCCAAGAGGCTTTTTCCCAGCTGCTGAGAAGCACAGAAGTACCCGGTGTTTGCTCTTGCGGTGAAAGGGGTTAATACATTTAGGCGGCCTGGCTAGCTCAGCTGGCAGCACCTCTGGCTCTTACTCTGAAGGTTGAAGTTACAATTCCCTGTTTGGGTGCTTGGGGCTCCTCTTCAACAATACAACACACAATCTGCCTAAGCCCCCACCCAGTAACCTGGGGAAACTAATCCTGGCCACTGGGTGCCTCTAAGAGGCGATACTTTCCCCACTCACAACCACTGAGTGTAGAAAAGAAACTTTAAGAAAAAGGAGGAAAATCACCTTGTATTAACTTGGGAAAACACCACAATCAGGATTCATAACACAACACTATGAGCAAAACACCCACCCACAGTGCGCTGGGCAGTGGCCTTTTGCCTCGGGCTCTTAAATCCAGACCCCAGAAGCTCTGTGGATGTGCCCCTCCCTTCACTGCACCTCACCCACAGCTGCTGTCCTGGGTCAATGAAACCCAGAGTTCACCTCTCACCTCCTGGGGGGAAAGCCCCTTTCTCCCTCCGCTGTCTGGCCACATTGCCGGCCACTTGCCGTTCCACCCTGTCACCGCTCTGCTGGCCACCCTCTCTGCTCTGGGACGTCTTGTGGTCCCACCAGGAGCGGAACAGGCTCCCTAAAAGTAGCGGCTACCAGAGCCTGAACAGTAGCCCCACCCCTTCCACTCAACCCCACAGCCCTGCCCCACCCCTTCTCCCCAAGGCCCCGCTCCTACGCTGCCTCTTCCCCCCACACCCCTCCTCCCGCTCACTGCTCTCCGTCCCCTCCCCACCCTCACTCGCCATTACGGTCATCACAAAGTGGCAAGGCAGAGCCCTCCCATGTTTAAAAGCCCTGGGGTGTTGTTCCCCCCTGTTCAGGCCCCCCTGGGGCCCTGCACTTCACACAGCTCTCCCTGATTTCAGCTGTTAGTGAGGGAGCCTCACTGCTAGCGCAGACTGGGCAGTTTCTTGCATGAGAGACACTGTCCCAAAGCAGGACTAATGCTTAGAGCTGGTTATCAGTGATTTCAGCTCTGTTGGTCTGCAGCAAGACTCTCCATTGAGTCTTAACCAGCTCTGTTATTACACAGGGAAGAACAAAAGGGTCAAATGGGGCCCGGAAGCCTTAAGAAGAATCCACCCCACCGAGTACAACACTTGTCGCTATCCGCTCTCAGCCCCACTGAGAATGTTTTGGGGTCACCCATCGCCTGTATCAACCTTGGGGTCTCAGAGAATCCTAGTTGATAGGTGCTCCAGTGGTGCAATTGGTTAGTGCACAATACTTATAGGGCAGTGCTGAGAGGAGCTATGCTGAGGTTGTGAGTTCAAGCTTCACCTGGAGCACTGGTTTTCATTAGCCAAGTGGTGTCACCCCCTCAGCCTGCAGAATGTAGAATTCCAGCCCTGGGGACCCTCAGGAGGGGGCTAATAAATAAATGCCCCCTTCACTTATTACCTCCTCTCCAGAGCACAGGTCAGAATCTACCATCCTTTCTCCCCCACCAACCCCTGTGCCAGGATCCCTCAAGCAGAACCTGCAGTCCTGCCCCTGGCATCTGCACTATTGACAAAGACTAAGTGACAGGGACAAAACACTCAAATCCGGCCTGGTGCGGGGAGCCAGGTTTGCTCTTCAAATTCTGTCGTTGGTACATTTCCAGGCCTGGGAATGTCCCACAACAGCATTTAATGGGAAGCTGCCTGCAGAACAGTTACACTGCACAGAGCTCCTGTGGAGGAGGGGTGGGAATTGGTAACATTTTGAGGATCGTTTGGGAAATGAGCCTTTGCTGACAAGGTTTGTCTCTGTTCATATTTCACCTTCAGGTGTTATGTTGAGGGATCTTTTGTGAGGTTAATAACTATCTCCTCAACTTTATTTACTCAACTTAAAAATTGGTCACTTGATTTTTGCATCTCCCTGTGAAAATACAACTGACGTGTGGCTTTCTACAGGGGGCCATGATGTTAAAGTTGGGGAATTCAGTCTCTGTACTTCTGGGGGGGGTGGGTTGCTTTTTTACAGCTGCCTCAGGGCCAGGCACACCGGGCTATTAGCTGCACCCACTGTCCTTGCCAGGGGCCCCTGCTGAACCCTGGGCGGCTGCACTGCAGTGCTGGGGTGACTGCAGGGGGAGAAGCTGCTGTGGAGCAATGTAGAGCAGGTGCAGGAAGGAGATGAGGTCACTATTCTCATTCTGAACTGCACAGTTTTCCAAATTTGGGAATAGATTCATAGATTCATAGACTTAAGGTCAGAAGGGACCATTATGATCATCTAGTCTGACCTCCTGCACAATGCAGGCCACAGAATCTCACCCACCCACTCCTGTAACAAACCCCTAATCTATGTCTGAGTTATTGAAGTCCTCAAACCATGGCTTAAAGACCTCAAGGTGCAGGGAATCCTCCAGCAAGTGACCCGAGCCCCATGCTGCAGAGGAAGGTGAATGTCCAAGAACAATTCTAAGGGAATGCTGACTGCAGAGCAATGACACTGGCGATGCTCAGACCTCCAGTGGGGGCATCGTGGAAATTAATAATGGGAAGATCATTTGCAAAATTGGTTGTCACTGACAAGCATTGTCTCTGTTCCTATTTCACGCTATGGTGTTAGTTAGAGGAATCAGGACAGATTTTTACTATATTGATTAAACACTTAATTTTATTTACCCAAGCCAAAAACTTAGTGTCACTTATTTTTTCTCTGTCCTAGCAAGAATGAATGGAATTTTGTGACTTTCTAGAAAGTGCAGCGAGATTAAATGTGGGAAATTCAGTCTCTGTGTTTGTGAGCTGATGTTTTCCTCTCACAGGTCAGTGCCTGCATTGAAATACCCAGAGGGATCTAAGGGCTGGTGTACGCTGGGCACTGAACTGGCAAAGCGATGTCTCCCAGGGTGTGACCCCCTGCACAAACCCATATAGTTAAGATGACCTAAGCCCGGGTTAGATAGTGCTAAAGAAAAGGAAGAATTGTTCTATCCATGCAGCTATTACAGGGATGGGAAAATCCCTCCAGTCACTGTCTACTCCAAAGTGCTATAGCAGTGCCACAACAGTGTTTTAAGTGTAGACAGAGTAAAACTAGATTTATCTCCAGTTCGCACTGTGGATGCTCAGGCACTAATGGCTTGGCTACACTTACAAATTTGCAGCGCTGCAGCAGGGTGTGAAAACACACCCTCTCCAGCGCTCCAAATTGCGGCGCTGCAAAGTGCCAGTGTGGTCAAAGCCCCAGCGCTGGGAGCGCGGCTCCCAGCGCTGTACGTTATTCTCCACAAGGAGGTGGAGTACGGACAGCGCTGGGAGAGCTCTCTCCCAGTGCTAGCGCTTTGACTACACTACTGACGCGGCAGCGCTTTGAAGTATAAGTGTAGCCAAAGCCTAAGACTACAATAATAACAACAGCAGTGAAGTGCTTGCATAGTTGACAGGATTCAAACCTGCACAGGGAGACCCCCCAATAGATGTCTAGTCCATCACCTTAACCACTCGGCCACAACTACTTGACATGTGTCCATTTTGCTGCATGATGATTTTGTTCTCACTGAATTGCCACTTCAAATTGTTTGCCCAGACCAGCTTCCCCAGCACACTCATGGCTGCGCATCAGTGTAAGTGTGTCCTGGGCTGAACAGCGAGAATTCCTGCCCATTTCCCTTCCGACTGGAGCATGATCAGTGTGTTTGTGTGAATGACATTGCTGTAGATTGTTGTTCATTCCCCACTCTGACAATTCAGACAGTCCCTTTCCTAATCAAATCTCCAGCACATCGTTCCAATAGCAGGGGGCAGGATTTCTCTGGGGCACTGAAATTTTTCAGAGGGCTGGCGCGTGAACTCAGCCTTGCATTCCACCCTTGATGTTTCATGGACTAACAACAGCAGCAGAAAGAAAGAGCGGAGCCAATATCTCCCTGGCAGGGATGCAGGTGCCATGACCCCTCTGTCTGACCGTCGCCATTGCAGGAGAAAAAGGTTCACTGGCATCGAATGCCCTGGCTCAGACCAGAGACACAGGGAGGTTTTGCTGTTCATGGATCTGTGCAAAGGAAATTTTGTCTCTGTGTGAAACTGAGGTCAGAAATGAAACGTCCAAATGGTGGCCCAATGCTCTAGGGAATGTGGGTGAAGGACTCGGGCTGAGAAATGATTTAACAGGAGTTTGTTTCAATTTATTGCCCTGTTTAAAATCTATGGCTAAAAGGCAGCCACTGTTGTTAGTACTTGTACCTGTGTAGGGGCACCCCAGTGGGTGTCAAGTCCATTGTCTTCACCAGGGGCAGTCGATTATTTTAGCAAAGTACAAATTTCTTGGTCAAGGCCTAGGCTCCAGAGAAAACAATACACTGCTGATAAGAAGAATTACGTCAAAAGATTTTGCAGCCACCATGGGCATAACTATGATGTGTCGTGTTTCACTCTTTATACCTGGCGCCACCTCCTTTCCCTTTAGCCTTGAAGTTGACCAAGGGCAAAGCTGAACATCTCCTCAGACACCAGGGAGTGTTTATGTCCATTCCTGCGAGCTACACAGGGGTTTGATGTTGCTGCTTTCAGTCCTCCGGCTCTGCCGGGATAAGGAACAATTCAGGCTGTCACTGAACTGAAGGAGGAAGATCAGTTTTTGACAGGGAGAGGGACGCCTCCTCTTAAAGGTGTTTGTATGGCTGGCAGTCCTGGTTCCCAGGTCTCGCCCGTGGGGCTCAAGCAGTTTTGGGACCAGGTCACTCCCTTGGCCCCACCTGCTGCCCCCAGGCGCTCCCCCCCAGGGGCCCCGTCAGTGCAGCGGAGCTGAGCAGCATCTGCCTGCTCGCTCCAGTGGCTGCCGGCCCCTCCCCATGGCAGGGCGGGGTGGGGCTGGGCCTCCGCGCACTGCCCCTGCCTGATCACCCCTGTGGCCAATGGGACCCCCAGCCCGCCCTGCCTTGGAGCCCCAGGTAAGCGCCACACTCCTGACTCCCTCCCAGAGCCTGCACCCCCACCCACTCCTCATATACTCACTCCTACCCCCAAACTCCCTCCCAGACCCTGCACCCCAATCCCCAGCCCCAACCCAGGGCCTGAACCCTAGACCTCCTTCCCCCACCCAAACTCCCTCCCAGAGCCTTAGGCAGGTGAGGGGCAGAGTTTTGGGGGGCGGGTTCTGGGCGGTATGAGTGACATTATTGGCCCACTGGGAGGACTGGAGGACTGGCACTGGCCCTAAGGTAAATTGAGGTTGAGACCCTGCTTTAAGGGATTGGAGCAACGCTGGAGAGACTGATGGGCAGGGAGCTGGGGAGCTGTGTGTGCCCCAAGGAGAGTTGTTGTTGTGCTCTGGTGACACAGAGCGGGGGTGGGGAGTTTGTAAGCTGTGGTGAGAAAGTTTACTAACCCCCAGGTTAAAAATTGTTCCTGCTCTGGGCTATACCTGACACTCTCTGTTGTGAGGGTAGGTCAGTGACTGAATATTTCTCTGCAGGGTGATGGGTTCTTAGTTCCAATCCAACTAATTCCCTTAAAAATCTTTTTCGAATGAAAATCGATTTCCAGACCCATCTCCAGTATGTTCAGGAGTTCGCTGAATGGGGGGCGGGAGGAGCTTGAAATGAATTTAAACACTCAGCATTTTCCTGTGCAAATGAATAAAGACCTGGCAGAGCTGTCCAGCAGCTGAAATCAGTTCCAGTCCTCGGCGTCTCTAAGAGGGACACTGGGTAGCTGAGGCATGTGGGACACCTCTGTGGTGAGGACAGGTGAAAAAATGCTGGATTCAATGAAAGATGAGACCATAGGAGGGGAAGGTGAACGGTGGCACCACACAGGGTCATAACACTCAGACACGGGGCTTCACTGTCACTGCCCCTGTGTTTTCCATCATTTCTATTCTAAGGAACACACCCTCCCCCTCCCCCACACACTGTCACACAGAACCTTCTCCCCTTGAGCCCCCATCCCACCCCTCCCCCTCTCCCTCTCCCCCCACACGCCATGGGACACAGCCTCTCGGTGACTCTCCCAGATGGGGGCTTGTCTCTGCATCTCCCCAACAGGGGAGCAGAGAGCCGAAAGGGCCACAGGAGACCAATGGAGCTAGGCAGGGATAGAAAAGACTTCCCCTCTCTTCTCCTTTCAAGAGTCTTGTTAATCTCACCCATGGGACGTTCCAGCACCGGGTGGGCTCAAAGCACTAACCTTCCCCTCAGCAACGGAAGGGGGAACCAGCTCTATCACATGGAAGGAGGCTCCCCACCTCTGCTGCTGCCATCCTGCAGCCTTTAATATGGATTTTTTTTAGCTAATGCAACCCCCTCAACCCCTAATCCATCGATGAATCAAGGAGAAAAGACACTCACTCAGGCACCAGAGGTGCAATGGGTTGGTGCCCAGTACTTACAGAGCAGTGCTGAGTGGAGTCATGCTGAGGTTGTGAGTTCAAACCTCACCTACAGCCCTCATTTCATTTAAGCAAATGGCTTCTGCCAATCATTTTGTCCTGCAGAAAATACAATTGCAGCTCAGAAGACACCGGGGTCCCCTTGCTTTACAGAGAGCAGGGCAGATTCCACAGATCTACCAGGCTCTGCTCTCCACCAGCCGCCTGTGTCAGGAGGGGTCGAGCAGAACCCAGAGCACTGCCCCCGACTCCCCCTCAGTCTTTGCTCCCCAAACCACCTGTGTGCTCACCCTCTTCGCTGTGAGACTCAAACTCTGCCTGGCTTTCTGTATGTTGGGGGGGGGGGGTTCATCTGTCGTGTTGATGTGCATGTGGGTCCTGTGCGATTTTGGTGGATGCCTGGCATAGTTTTGTGTGCGTGGGTGTGTGTATGATTTTTGCATGCAGATTGTTTTTTGCTTAGTATTCTTTTGGTATGTGGGTTTTGTGTTTCCTGTTGTGGGCTTTTGCTGTATTTTTGGTGTGGATTTGTTCTTTCTATGTTTTGTGTGGCTTTCCCTTATGGGTATATGCCTCTGTGTGCTGTGTGGGCTTGGTTTTTGTTTATGTCTGTGTGGGCCTGTGCAGTCTGTGATTTTCTCATTCTCTCTGTGTGTGTTTGTCTCTCTGTTTGTATCTTCATGTGTAAATTCACTGGAACTTTTCAAAATCTGCACAACTTTGCCAATTTTCACCAGGGATTTTTCTCCATTAACAAATTCTCACTTGTTCCCTACCAGTTGGTGACCATTGCCCCAGGGGCCTGTCAGTCTCTGGGTCCTGATTTCCCATTGACCCTTCCCCCTTCTATTGGGACTGGGAACTAGACAACCAAAAAAAACCCACTCAGTTTTAGTAAAGGGCCAACAGTCCCTTACACAAGCCAGTCTTGTGAGCATCACCAATGTCCAGAGATGGCAGCACAAGCTGCTCCCATGGTGTAATACACAGGCCTCTGAATCCTGTAATCTGAGTTCAAATGTCAGTAGGACCTTGTGTTAGTGGGTGGTAAAGATCTGGTGCTCAAAGTGCTTTCCTAGCTCCACCTATATAAGAGTGAATCATTTCCCTCCTGCTGGGTGACTCCTTCCCCACTGGAGCCAGGTCTTTGGTTGGGGTCCAGAAGTGGCTGTGGCTGTCTGGTGGGTGGGATTCTCACTGCTTCACCTGATGCCCCCAAGTTTGGTGCTTGTGGCCACACCTTTCCTCTTGCCCACATGGCACTTGAAGAAAGCAGTGCAAGGGCCAGGCTTGATAGGGAGGCAGAGTCCCAGGCTGGAGCCCAGCACCTCTCCTCCTCTGGGCACCTGGAGCAGAGGCGGCTGGTGCTGACTGCTCCAAGGGAAGGCTTCAAAGCCACAGAGCAACTGAGGGCGGGGCTAGATGAGGGCAGGCCCATGCCTATGTGTGGCCAGCAGACAGGCAACAAGACTCCCGGCCAGCCTGCTCCCTGCTCCCTGCCATGCCAAACCCCCACTGAAGGCCACCCGCAGACCACCATGCGGGGCGGCTGCTGATGCTCTGTGGCCAACAACAGAAGATAGTAGGAAAGCAGGGCCAGCCCCCATGGTGGAGCCTCTGACTGTTCCCACTCATGGTCCTCACTTTTGCAGTGGGGCAGGAGATTTTTACCCCAAGAGGCTTTTCCCCAGCTGGTGAGAAGCAGAGAAACACCCAGGCTCCCAAGGTGCTATGTAGCAACCCCCCTCCAGCACAGGGACAGGCGCACACTTGGAAGAGGGAAACTCCTCCACACGCTAGCCCGGGCAGCCGCCCATTTTCTTTGGCAAGTCAGGAAGGGCAAAGGCGAGACTGGAAGCACCTGGGGCTCATGCCCCAGCCTTTGTGACACCCAACCCCCAACTCCTTCCCGGGGCTCTAGCTGAAGCCAGAGTATTGGCCTGAGCGGCCAAGAAGAGGTTCCAGCCCTGAAGGGAGCAGGACTTTCAGCACAATGGTAAAACTGCAGCAATACAACCGTAAAGTGACTTGAACTTTCAATCACTTGAGCCAAAGTCAGATATCTTAGTCATTAGACCACTTCACACACTTTTTTGGAAAAGGTGGACACTGTGTTTCTTGGGTCATCTACTGAGGGGGGGAGGGAGACTCTCTGGGCACAAGAAGTCGAGTTCCCAGCAAGACGTGAGATGTAATTCTATGGAGCCAGGTGAAGGACTTTGGTAGGGAGGCTCAGGCATGGGGAATTGGGGTGCAGCAGACGGACTTGCTGTCTAGGTGCTTAGATTTAGTCTCCCTGAGGAGGAGGAGGAATCCTGCTGACAGGCAGTGGCTGAACAGAAAGAGGAGGGGTTCCTGGGACTTTTTTTGCCTCTCTTTTGCCTGCCTGCTCACTCTTGTGCTGAACGGTGAAAATGTTTCTCAACAAGCCCAGGTAGCTCAGTTGGTAGAGCATCAGGCTCTTCATCTGAGGGTCCAGGGTTCAAGCCCCTGTCTGGGCACTCAGCTTTTAAGTAGCCTTGTGTGCCAGGACCCAAATTCTGTTCACAGCCACAGCTGGATTCCCAGAAGCTGTGGCCATTTCCTGGAAAGGTTCCTTTCCTTAGCAATCAGGAGAGAGGCCACATCCACAGGAGCAGGCCTAGAACAGGCAGTCTCTGGCTGGCAGGAAGCGCTGTGGGGCCAGGTGCTGAGAAAGCCCAGAGGTGGAGTAGCAGAGATGGGGGGAAGGGAAAGAGAGAAGCAATGAGGACAGACAGTAAGTGTAAGGAGAGTCTGTTCTGGCTATTGTTGGGAACTTCCCTGGATTTTACAAGACCCCAGTGGAATTGGCTGGCAGAAGGATCTGAGTCCCCACCCCCTTACCCAGAGGCTGCCTGACCCCAAGGACGCTCTTTCTACTCTGGTGTGTGGTAGAGTCCTCGTAACCCCAACAAGGCTGGGCCCAGGAATCCTGGGGGGCTTGACCCCCCCAATCTTGTCATGATCACTTGAACAGGGCTACAGCGTCTCCACTCTGGGCACGTCCCTGACCCACTCCTCATTGCATGTGCTTCAAGCAAACACCATTTACTACCCAGCAATCAATGTAAAACATAAGGAAAGATGGGAAAGGAAAACACGTCACCCTGTTCTGCGGTGCAGGGAGATCACAACCAGCGTCTCTGGAGGGTCAGGGCAGGTCACAGTCTCTCCCTCACATGTCCCAGGCCTCCTCCCCAGGCCCTGGCTGTGCTGCAGGGACACCACGGGCTGGACACTTGCTCTGGCAGTGGCCACATGCTCTAGGGACAGGCCCCTTGTTCCCAATGTCTGCCACCCACATAGAGCTGGTCCCATGGTGTAATGGGCAGCACTCAGGACTTTGAATCCTGCAATCTGAGTTCAAATGTCAGTGGGACCTCCTGGAGATATGTGATTTTGCTGCAAACCCCTGGAGCTCAATGTGCTTGGCTACCCTCTGTCAGGATGAACTAGAGTGAGGTTTTTCCCTCCTGCTGGGTGACTGATGCCCACTGGAGATAGGTCTTTGGTCTGGCTGGTTCAATGAGCTTAACAGTCTGGCTAGAGAGTCCTGTGGGTTGACCATATGGTTGTTTCTCACTGCTTCACCTGATGCCCACAACTTTGGTCCCTGTACCTGCAGCTGCCACACTCTTCCTCTTGCCCATATGGCATTTAAAGGAAGGAGGGCCAGGGCCAGGCTTCATAGTCAGGGCTAGGCAGGAGGGAGGCAGAGTCCCAGGCTGGAGCCCAACACACCTCTCCTCCTCTGGGCACCTGGAGCAGAGGCAGCTGGTGCTGACAGATCCAAGGGAAGGTTTAAAAGCCACAGAGCAACCAAGGGCAGGGCAAGAGGAGGGGAGAACCATGCCTATGCGTGGCCAGCAGACAGCCACAGAGACAGCCAGCCAGGCTGCTCCCTGCTCCCTGGCATGCCGAACCCCCACTGAAAACCACCCACAGCCAGCTGCTGATGCTCTGTGGCCAACATCAGAAGACGGTAGGAAAGCAGGGCCAGCCCCCCTGGTGGGGCCTCTGACCGTTCCCACTCAAGGTGCTGACTTTGGCAGTGGGGCAGGAGATTTTACCCCAGGAGGCTTTTCCCCAGCTGGCGAGAAGCAGAGAAACACCCAGGCTCCCAAGGTGCTATGTAGCAAGTACCCTCCAGCACAGGGACTGGGGCACACTTGGAAGAGGGAAATTGCTCCACACGCTAGCCCGGGCAGCCGCCCAGTTTCTTTGGCAAGTCAGGAAGGGCAAAGGCAAGACTGGAAGCACCTGGGGCTCATGCCCCAGCCTTTGTGACACCCAACCCCCAACTCCTTCCTGGGGCTCTAGCTGAAGCCGGAGCATTGGCCTGAGCGGCCAAGAAGAGGTTCCAGCCCTGAAGGGAGCAGGACTTTCAGCACAAAGGTAAAATTGCACAACCACAACCACGAAGGGACTTGAACCCTCAATTGCCTGATTCAAAGTCAGATGCCTTATCCATTAGGCCACACGGTCATAGAAACAAAACCTTTCCAAGCACTTATTTGGAAAAGGCAGACACTGTGTTTCTCAGGTCCTCTACTGAATGGGGCCGAGACTCTCTGGGCACAAGAAGTCGAGTTCCCAGCAAGATGTGAGACAATTCTCTGGAGCCAGGTGCAGGACTTTGGCAGGGAGGCTCAGGAAGCGGACGGACTGGCTATCTAGGTGCTTAGATTTAGTCTCACTGAGGAGAAGGAGGAATCCTGCTGATAGGCAGTGGCTGTGGAGAAAAAGTGGGATCTCCAGGCTGCTCAGGTCTCCTTCTTCCAGTTCCTCATCTGGCTGAGCTGCTCCACTGGCCTAGACAAGTCCTCTACATGCACAGCAAATAGCCCAAGAGCCATTTCTGCCCAAACCTGTGCTGGGGGGTGAGCTTCTGTCTTCCCTGTCTCATCTGCGCTAGAGCAGACCACTAGATTGAGAGAGACAGTCAACAACTATTAAGGCTAAGATTATATAAAGGGGGTCCCAGAATCTGTGACTTTCAGAGATCTCAGGGACATTTTCCTCCTCAGCCCTGGGGCAGCAAGACTGGAGCTGTCGGCCGGTGGGGGCCTCACAGCTATCAGCCACCAGTGTCGGAAGGGGCTCCCACAGGCCCATGCCACCACGGATGGACCCCACAGCTCCCAGCTGTTGTGGGTGGATCCCAGAGCTCCCAGGTACCACATGTGACAGGGGGACCCTGGAGCTCCCACTCGGGTGACTGCGTTATAAGTCCGGTCAGCGGTGCTGCGGGGCTCAGGCAGGCTGGTCCCTACGTGTCCTAGGGCACCGCGCTGCGCCCTGGAAGTGGCCAGTAGGTCCCCCCTGCTGCACCGCTGACCAGGAGCCGCCCGAGGTAAGTCTGCACCCCAACCCCCGGCCCCAGCCCTGAACCCCCCCAACCCAGAGCCCCTCTTGCACCCCAGAGCCCTCACCCCTGCACTTCAACCTCCTGCCCCAGCCCAGAGCTTCCTCCACACCTGGAACCCATCATCCCTGCCCCCACCCCAGAGCCATCACCCCCTCCTGGGCCCCAACCCCCTGCCTCAACCCACAGCCCCCTCCTGCACTCTGAATCCCTCGGCCCCATCCTGCAGGCTGGAGCCCCCTCCTCCACCCCAAACCCCTCATCTCCCCACAGCTCCCACAGGCAGACCCTGGGGCTCCCAGCAGCCATGGGTGGCCGGGGAGCCCCCACAGCCCCACCCCACTGCCTATGGACCCTGCAGCTCCTACGAGTGGACCCCAGAGCTCCCAGCCGCTGTGGATGGACCCAGGATTTCCCAACAGGCATTGATGGTGTGAGGACCCTGCAGCCCCACGTCATTGCTAATAGACCCTGCAGCTCCGAAGCCCCTGGAGCTCCCGGCCGCCACAGGCAAGAGAGGGAGCCCCCAGCGCTCAGATACTGCAGGCAGAGCCGGGAGCTCCCAGTCACTGCGGGGGTGAGGAGAAGCCGCAGCCCCCGGCCACTGCAGATGGCCCTGTAGCTCCCAGCTGCCACAGGTGGATGCCAGAGCCCCCAGCTGCCATCGGGACCCCCCGGCCCCCACGGGCAGGAACCGTCACCCTTTGACCGGCAGAAAACAGAGGTGCGCAGAAACCCATTGCGCCCTGTGACCCCCCCCCCCGGTGCTGCGGCTTCTCGCCAGGCAGGAGGCGGCGCCCAGTAGTTTCCCCAGGAATTGAAATTAGGGGGGGTGTTTGAATTTACGGGGGGGGTGTCAGGGCCAATGAGATATATAAAAGAGATGTGAATAAAGTAAATGTTTTGTTAGGATAATGCAAATTTAATATAAGGATAATGCAAGTTACACATAACAGGTCTAGATTTCTAAAAATATATATAATTAAAAAAAATGTATTTAATTTAAATTGACTTTTGAAAAGTAAGCCATCATGGGATAAGAGGGAAGTCCTCTCATGGATCAGTAACTGGTTAAAATTTTGGAAACAAAGGGTAGGAATAAATTATCAGTTTTCAGAATGGAGAGATAAATAGTGGTATCCCAGGGGGTCAGTACTGGGACCATTACTGTTCAACATACTCATAAATGATCTGGAAAAATGGGTAAACAGTGAGGTGACAAAATTTGCAGATGATACAAAACTGTTCAAGATAGTTAAGTCCCAGGCAGACTGCGAAGAGTTACAAAGGGATCACACAAAACTGGGTGATTGGGCAACAAAATGGCAGATGAAATTCAATGTTGATAAATGGCTTCATCGGATGCATAGAATGGAACATATAGTGAGGATATATGTATATGCACATACACATACACACAGAGAACATGAAAAGGTGGGAGTTGCCCAACCAACTCTAAGAGGCTAATTAATTAAGATGAGCTATTCTCAGCAGGAGAAAAAAAACTTTTGTAGTGATAATCAAGATGACCCATTTAAGATAGTTTGACAAGAAGGTGTGAGGATACTTAACATGGGGAAATAGATTCAATGTGTGTAATGGCTCAGCCATTTCCAGTCTCTATTTAAGCCTAAATTGATTGTATCTAGTTTGCATATCAAGTTCAGCAGTTTCTCGTTGGAGTCTGTTTTTGAAGCTTTCTGTTGCAAAATTGCCACCTTTAAATCTGTTACTGAACGGTCAGAGGTTGAAGTGTTCTCCTACTGGTGTTTGAATGTTATATTTCCTGACGTCTGATTTGCATCCCATTTATTCTTTTGCACAGAGACTGTCTGGTTTGGCCAATGTACATGGAAGAGGGGCATTGCTGGCACATAATGGCATATATCACATTGGTAGATGTGGAGGTGAACGAGCCCCTGATGGCATGGCTGATGTGAATAGGTCGTATTATGGTGTCACTTGAATAGATATGTGGACAGAGTTGGCATCGGGCTTTGTTGCAAGGATAGATTCCTGGGTTAGTGTTGTTATTCTGTGGTTGCTGGTGAGGATTTGCTTCAGGTTTGGGGGTTGTCTGTAAGCAAGGACTGGCCTGTCTCCCATGATCTGGGAGAGTGAGGGATCATCTTTCAGGATAGGTTGTAGATCTTTGATGATTCGCTAGAGAGGTTTTAATTGGGGGATGAATGTAAAGGCCAGTGGTGTTCTGTTATTTTCTATGTTGGGCCTGTCTTGTAGTAGGTGACTTCTGGGTACTCTTCTGGCTCTGTCAACCTGTTTTTTCACATCAGCAGGTGAGTATTGTAGTTTTAAGAATGCTTGATAGATATCTTGTAGGTGTTTATCTCTGTCTGAGGGATTGGAGCAAATGCGGTTGTATCTTAGAGCTTGGCCATAGACAATGGATCATGTGGTGTGTCCTGGATGGAAGCTGGAGGCATGTAGGTAAGTATAGCGGTCAGTGGGTTTCCGGTATAGGGTTGTGTTTATGTGACCATCGCTTATCAGCACAGTACTGTCAAGGAAATGGACCACTTGAGTGAATTGATCTAGGCTGAGGTTGATGGTGGGATGGAAATTGTTAAAATCACAGTGGAATTCCTCAAGGGCTTCTTTTCCATGAGTCCAGATGATGAAGATGTCTTCAGTGTAGTGCAAGTACAGTAGGGGCATTAGGAGACGAGAGCTAAGGAAGCGTTATTTTAAGTCAGCCATAAAAATGTTGGCATACTGTGGGGCCATGTGGGTACCCATAGCAGTGCCGCTGACTTGAAGATATATATTGTCCTCAATGTGAAATAGTTGTGGGTGAGGACAAAGTCGCGAAGTTCAGCCACCAGGTTTGGCATGTAACTAGTTCACAAAACTAGGGGGGGAGGGTGTTGGGAAATCACTGCTCATGCCCCTGGGCAGCCTATTTCCCTTTACCGCTCTGAAACGTGCCCCCACATGCAGACCCCGAAGCTGGGCCCGGGGGCGGAAGGACAGGACGAGCGTGTCCTTGCGAGGTAATTGTCTCTCTGGAGGTGAAAGTCATCAGTGCGGGGTGCGAAGGGAAGTGGCCGTCGAAGGAGAATGCAAGGCATGTGGCGGGCAGGCCAGGGATTTCTTTGTCCCCCCTTCAAAAGGGGTCACCCTCCCCGTCGGGGAATTGAACCCCGGTCTCCCGCGTGACAGGCGGGGATACTCACCACTATACTAACGAGGAAAGGGGCACGGTGAGTGGCCCCAGCTCCCACAGACCAGCTATGGTCAGCGTACACCTACACCGTCGCATGGGCCCCAGCAGGCAACAACACCCCTGGCCCTCTTCTGCTTCCCAAAGGCTTTGGCCGCAGCAACAGCCCTGGCCCTCCTCACCTGCCCTTGCACAGCAGGACGCCTTTTCGGCCCTACACAGCTCCTCACACAACACCCGCCTGGGACCTTGCGCTCCCCTACCAGCTCAGCAGCACCTTTTTTCCTCTCAAAACCTCCTCTTGCCACCCTCCCCCTTCCACACTTCACACTCACCTCATCACAAACTCACCCACGGCCCCTTTGGCTTCTCAAGCGCCTCTGGAGGGACGCAGCTTCCCTGGCACGCAGATCCTTCCCTTCAACGCGCACTGGACGGACATTCGATACACAGCCCTTTCCAGGAGGGAATGCGCTGCTTTTGGACCCTGGCGCCGAGCAAGAAGTCCTGGGACTCTTTTTCTGACCGATGGACCCCACTGACTTGCCTTTACCAAGCAGAAACTGAGGACCGGCTGATGGCTCTCTTTGCAAACGGACGCCATCAGACTGAGCCACGAGGCGTGCTGCAGGATAGCCCCTCCCCACCAAAAAGCAATGCCGTGACCCGGATTTGAAGCGAGGTTGCTGTGGCCACGGCGCAGAGTACTAACCACTATACGATCACGGCCAGGCGCTGGGGGCGCAGGCCAGCACCCCAGCGGAAAATGCTCAGCTCTGCGCTCTCGGGGCGGCCACCTACCTCGCCGGCGGCCACAGGTCTTTCTCAAGTCTCCCCATTACAGTCACAGGTCAAATGCTGAGCAAAGGAAAAAAGACAGGAAGCCAATCCCATGCCTGTCCCTTTTTCTGTCTTCCTCCACCCCTGGACCAAGTCCCTCCCCGTTTGTCTGGGCCATTATCCTCATGGCCCTGGCCAGCCTATTTCCCTTTGCCGCTCTGAAACGTGCCCCCACGTGTAGGCCCCAGGGGAGGCTTTGGCTATGGCGAGCGTGTCCTTGCGAGGTAATTGTCTCTCTGGAGGTGAAAGTCATCAGTGCGGGGTGCGAAGGGAAGTGGCCGTCGAAGGAGAATGCAAGGCATGTGGCGGGCAGGCCAGGGATTTCTTTGTCCCCCCTTCAAAAGGGGTCACCCTCCCCGTCGGGGAATCAAACCCCGGTCTCCTGCGTGACAGGCGGGGATACTCACCACTATACTAACGAGGAAAGGGGCACGATGAGCAGCCCCAGCTCCCACCGACCAGCTATGGTCAGCGTACACCTACACCGTCGCATGGGCCCCAGCAAGCAACAACACCCCTGGCCCTCTTCTGCTTCCCAAAGGCTTTGGCCGCAGCAACAGCCCTGGCCCTCCTCACCTGCCCTTGCCCAGCAGGACGCCTTTTCGGGCCTACACAGCTCCTCACACAACACCCGCCTGGGACCTTGCGCTCCCCTACCAGCTCAGCAGCACCTTTTTTCCTCTCAAAACCTCCTCCTGCCACCCTCCCCCTTCCACACTTCACACTCACCTCATCACAAACTCACCCACGGCCCCTTTGGCTTCTCAAGCGCCTCTGGAGGGACGCAGCTTCCCTGGCACGCAGATCCTTCCCTTCAACGTGCACTGGACGGACATTCGAAACACAGCCCTTTCCAGGAGGGAATGCGCTGCTTTTGGACCCTGGCGCCCAGCAAGAAGTCCTGGGACTCTTTTTCTGACCGATGGACCCCACTGACTTGCCTTTACCAAGCAGAAACTGAGGACCGGCTGATGGCTCTCTTTGCAAACGGACGCCATCAGACTGAGCCACGAGGCGTGCTGCAGGATAGCCCCTCCCCACCAAAAAGCAATGCCGTGACCCGGATTTGAACCGAAGTTGCTGCGGCCACGGCGCAGAGTACTAACCACTATACGATCACGGCCAGGCGCTGGGGGTGCAGGGCAGCACCCCAGCGGAAAATGCTCAGCTCTGCGCTCTCGGGGCGGCCACCTACCTCGCCGGCGGCCACAGGTCTTTCTCAAGTCTCCCCATTACAGTCACAGGTCAAATGCTGAGCAAAGGAAAAAAGACAGGAAGCCAATCCCATGCCTGTCCCTTTTTCTGTCTTCCTCCACCCCTGGACCAAGTCCCTCCCCGTTTGTCTGGGCCATTATCCTCATGGCCCTGGCCAGCCTATTTCCCTTTACCGCTCTGAAACGTGCCCCCACGTGCAGGCCCCGGGGGAGGCTTTGGCTAGGGCGAGCGTGTCCTTGCGAGGTAATTGTCTCTCTGGAGGTGAAAGTCATCAGTGCGGGGTGCGAAGGGAAGTGGCCGTCGAAGGAGAATGCAAGGCATGTGGTGGGCAGGCCAGGGATTTCTTTGTCCCCCCTTCAAAAGGGGTCACCCTCCCCGTCGGGGAATCGAACCCTGGTCTCCCGCATGACAGGCGGGGATACTCACCACTATACTAACCTGGAAAGGGGCACGGTGAGTGGCCTCAGCTCCGACAGACCAGCTATGGTCAGCATACAGCTACACCGTCGCATGGGCCCCAGCAGGCAACAACACCCCTGGCCCTCTTCTGCTTCCCAAAGGCTTTGGCCGCAGCAACAGCCCTGGGAAAAGCCCTGGCCCTCCTCACCTGCCCTTGCCCAGCAGGACGCCTTTTCGGGCCTACACAGCTCCTCACACAAACCCGCCTGGGACCTTGCCTGCTTAGGTAAAGATTGTAACTCTATGAAGTTAAGTTTTAGTCACTAGAAAGCTTGTTTTGTTTGTTTTACTTGTAATGATATCTGTGCCTTCTGTTCTTACTGATTATCATGTAATCCTGCCTGCCCGGCCCGGGTCCAGCGGGCCGGGGCTGGGGCTCCTGCCTGCTCGGCCCCGGGTCCAGCCGCGGGCGGGGGGCGCGGCTCCTGCCTGCCCAGCCTCGGGTCCAGCCGGGGGGTGGGTGCGGCTCCTGCCTGTCCGGCCCCCGGGTCCGGGTCCAGCCGGGCGGCGCGGCTCCTGCCTGCCCGGCCCCCTGGGCTGGCCCCGGGTCCAGGTAGGACGGTAAGGGAACAGGGAGGGTGTGTTGGATAGAGGGCAGGCGAGTTGGGGGGGGGATGGATTAGTGTCGGAGCGGTCAGCGGGCAGGGAACAGGGGGATTGAACGGGGCAAGGGTCGGGGGGGAGGCAGTCAGAAAGGAGCAGGGGTTGGATGGGGCAGTGGGGGGGCAGTTAGGGGTAGGGATTCCAGGGACAGTCAGGGGACAGAGAGAAGGGGTGGTTGGATGGGGTAGGGGTCCCAGGGTGCCATCAGGAATCAGAGAAGGAGTTGGATGGGGTGGCAAGGGGCAGTCGGGACAGGGAAGGGGGTGGATAGGGCATGGGTCCTGGGGTGGGGGCTGTCAAGGAACATGGCGGGGGTTGGATGGGGCAGGAGTCCCGGTGGGGGGCATGACCCCTCATGGGGTGAGGAGGAGGAGGAGGAGGAGGGAACCGGTTGTTAGCATTTTGGCAGCTCATCACTGGTGAAAACTATCAAGAAATGCAAATCCTCGAAGGAGCCTGTGCCAGGAACCGGGTGGTACAGAAACCACGGCCCCCATCCCATCTCTAACCCCCCCTTGGCTGGCACTGGATCATGCCCCCTGTGCCCCCAATCGGCCCCGTGAGCCCTGGGGGGCAGGGAATAGCCATGGTGCTGGGCCCCCCATCCAATTGAAGTATTCAATGTCACAGTGACCCAAGGTGTGTGCACAGAATGGGGATGGGGTGTGTGGGTGTCAAGAGTGGGGCTGGGGGGAGCGAGGATCAACACTTTGTCATGGGCAGATCATGTTGGTCCCAGGGTAATTTCGGGGGGGGGGCTCTGATTCCCCACTCAGCCGGGGGGGGGGGCTCCCCTCTGGGCTGAGGAGACCTGGGGTGGGCGGGTGCAGGGGCTGGGTGTGTGTGTCAGGCTGGGGGAGCTGCCTGGGCAGAGGGGCTGGAACCAGGGGCGGCTCCAGGCACCAGCTCACCCAGCGCGTGGTTGGGGGGGGGCAAGCTGCAGGGGGGGGCTCTGCTGGTCACCGCGAGGGCAGCAGGCACCCCAGCCCCTCCCCTCCCAGAGCTGGGGGAGAACCCAGGAGTCCTGGCTCCCAGCCCTGCCCCTCCCCCGTATTTCCATATGGCTCCATCCAACAGCCCCGCCCCCGAGTGGGGAGAGACGAGGCCAAGGGACACGCGAGTTCTCGTCATGAGCAGGAGAGGGGCGGGGCCGGGGCTCTCTGGGGGGCGGGGCGGGGATGACGGGTTGCGTTGGGGGGGGAGGTGTCAGGTTGACCCAGGGACCCGCCCTCACCTGGGCTGGAGAGGACGGAGGCGCCCCGGGGCAGGCTGGGAGTTGTAGTTCCTGGCTCGTCTCAGAGCAGAAGTGACGCAACGGTTGCTCAGGCAACGCGCCCCCTCCTGGTGCACTCTGGGAAGCGTAGTTCTCTCTCTCTCTCTCTCACACGCGGCCTCTATTGGAGGAGGGGCCGTAGCTCGTCACTTCGCCGCGCCCCTCCCCGCTCCCTGATTGGCGGAGAGAGCGCGGGACAGAGACTCGGCGCGTGGGGGGAGGCCCCGGTTCCCTCGCCCCGAGGCTTCCCTGCCTCCCCCCCCCGGGCGCGCGCTGCGGCCGTTGGGATTCGAATCCCGCGTGGGATCCGGGCTGGGGGGGGAGGGGCACAGGGCAGAGGCAGCGCGGAGTGAAAGGGCTTCACCCCCCCCCCCAGCTGGGCCTAGGGGGGCAGCAGCGGGGGGGGGGCTGAGCTGCCTGGGAGCAGCCCCACAAGTGGCAGCCTGAGGCCACGGGGCTCCTCAGCCCCCCAACCTGTCCCTGCAGTGTCCCCCCCCCACCTGTGACCCGCCAGCTCCGCCCCCGGTGTGCCCTCCCCCACCCTGTCCACTCTGCCCGGCCTTTCCCTTCACCCCCCACTCCCCACTTCCCTGGGGGGAGGGAGAGCTCAGTGGTTTGAACATTGGCCTGCTAAACCCCAGGTTCTGAGTTCAATCCTTGAGAAGGCCCCTTAAGGATCTGGGGCAAAAATTGGTCCTGCTAGTGGAGGCAGGGGGCTGGACTCAATGACCTTTCAAGGTCCCTTCCAGCTCTAGGAGATTGGTATATCTCCAATTATCACCTTTATTGCCCCGGCCTCCTCCTCCCCCTCCTCACCACTCCACCCTCCTCCTCCCCCTCAGCGTCCCACCCCTAACTGCCTCCAGCCCATTTCCCCATGGCTGGGCCCCACTTTCCCATTCCCCCACCGGCCGAGTCCATCCCCAGGGTGTGAGGTTCCTCAGCTCCAATCTCTGCTGCCCCCCAACCTGCCGGGTTCCCCTTTTCAGCCACTGTAGGGTCCTCCAACCCACCCCCACCCATCCACTCTGGGCTCTCTAAATCCCACCTTCCCACAATGCACCTCGGTAACCCCGCCCTCCTCTATCCCTAATCCCCCTAGTCCGCAGTCAAGAACCGGGGCTGGGAGTGGGGCCGTTGCTTGCTGGGGAAAGGGGGTCGAGGCCGAGCTGGGAGCCAGGGGCCCAGGCTGAGGGTGGGGTTGGGGAAGAACTGGGGCAGAGTGGGGCTGAGTGGTGCTCCCTCCATAGGGGCTGGCTCAGGCCCTGAGGTGCCCCCATGCATGTTCCTCTGTGTCCCCCTAGGAGTCAGGCCCCACATTTTGGGAACTACTGAACCCTACTCGCTAAGCAGGGGCTAGTGATGCCAAAGCCCAGGGAAAGGGAGAACAAGCGCGGGGCCCCTAGCACTGGAGCCATGTGAGGGGCTGCAGGAGCGGGGCAATGGCTGGTGGCCCAGGGAGTTAAGGGCAAAGGGGGCACAGGAGGGGCAGGAGTTAGGGGTGAAGGAGGTGCAAGGGCTGGGAGTGCAGGAACTAGCGGTAAAGGGGGAGTGGGGATCGTCCAGGGGCAATGGGGAAGTGCCAAAGTACAAGCTTTGCCCAGGGCACCATTTTCCCTAATGCTGGACTGAGCAAACAATTGGAAATGACCCTTCAGTGAGACCAGAACCATAGTGTAGAAAAGCCCCTTTGTTAAGTGGTGGTGGCTGAGGGCTTAGGGAGATGGGTTAAACAATAACAGGCATTTTTCTGTGGAGGTTTGATTCTTGCCTGTTAGGCAAGGCTGGTGTGTGGTGTCTCCATGGCTGTACTTCCAGTGTCTGATCTGCCACAGGGAGCCAAGTCTAGACATATTCAGAGGCTCTATGCCAGGGTTTCTCAAACTTCCTTTCACTGCAACCCCCTTCTGCCAAAAAAAACCTCACTACATGGCCCTGGAAAGAGGGATCAAGCACCAAGCCCCTCCCCACTGAGCAGAGGCAGGGGAGACAAAGCCTGAGCTCTGCCCCAGTTAGGGGAGGGCAAATCCAGAACTTGAGGGATTCAGCCCTGGGTGGTGGGGCTCAGACTTTTGGCTTCAGCCTCAGGCACCAACAAGTCTAATGCCAGCCCTGGCAACCCCATTAAAACAGGGTCACATCCCACTTTGGGGTCCTGACACACAGCTTGAGAACCACTGCTCTATGTTGATGGGAGAGAGTTTTCTGTGGGTGTAGTTAATCCACTTCCCAAGAGGTGGCAGCTCTGTCAGTGGGAGAAGCTATATCGGTGGGTGTGCAAGCTGTGGTGTTTACCACATTTAAGAAGTTTAATCAAACCCCATTTTTAAAACCACCTGTGGTCTGGGAATGGCAAAGGACCTCGATGAAGCAGGGTTTGTCCTTCAAAGTCCTGAAAATCACAATTCTCTATTCAGCTCATTGTGCTGGTATAGCTCAGTGGTAGAGTGGTTGATTGCAGCTCCAGTGATCTTCAGTTTAAACCCCAGTGTTCTCTTATAACCTTCTTTCCTTTTTTTAAAAAAAAGGAAAACATTTTCATTTCCATTCTCCATTCTGTTCAGGGGCTCCTCTATACGGGAGTGCTTGATATGAATGTAAACACTCAAGATTTCGCGGTCCAAATGCATAAAAACCTAGCGAAGCTGTCCATCAGCTGAAATCAGTTCCAATCCTCTAAGTGTCTAGTTTATTTTTTCATCAATTAAACAAAGGTATCATATGAATGCACATTTGCAGATCCCTCTTCTCCAGGAGCTATGTTGTGCAGAAGAACAAGAACCACATACAGCTGTAGTTCAGGAGTCTGATGACAAATGTTCTGAGGGCTGGAAAAAATGCCTTCTAGTGAGCTATTGAACAAGCTCAACCTGTTTAGCTTATCAAAAGAAGATTGAAAGGTGACTTCATTGAAGTGTTGAAGGGCCTTAATGGAGAGAAAAGGTTGTGTATTAAAGGGCTTTTGAATCTAGCAGAGAAAGGAATAACAAGACCCAGTGGCTGGAAGGTGAAAAGAGACAAATTCATATTACAAATAAGGCACAAATATTCAACACCGAGGATGATTCACCACAGGAACAAGCTACCAAGGAAAGTGGTGGATTCTCCATCTCTTGATGTCAGTTAATGAAGACTAGACGCCTTTCTGGAATGTGTTGCCCCCAAAAGTAGCTCTTGTGTCATACAGGAGGCCTGTGATATGCAGGGGGTCAGATTAGATGCTCTAATGGTCTCTTCTGGTCATAAAGTCGACTAATTTCTGAAAAACTGAGTGTAGCATTGGGAGCAGCGTCTGATGTTTTCCTGTCTAGCCGGCTTGCTGCCTAGAACGAACGCTCCTTGAGTGGGGTGATCCACAGGGAGTAGCTCAAACCTCCAAAGTGCCTGGGCAGGGGCAGGACATTAGCACAGCAAGGGAGGGGTGTGGCAGTGACATCACAAAGGCCTTTTGCAGGACCTCAGACTATTGGCCAAAGGTGGTGGGGAGGTGGTGACCTCACAGAGAGATGCTGACATCAGCCAGGCAGGACAGGGGTGAGGGGCCAGGGAAACCTCAGAGACCCTGTGGCTTTGCTCCAGCAAGTCTCCTTCTCCAGGTCTCTCTTTGAGGACTGGGGGAGTATTCGGGTTCATGGATGTGAGCGCCAGGAGGAACCTCTTTTGAGTTTTCTCCTTCCCTTTTCCTGATTTTACTAGAGACCAGCCGTCCCTGTTTAGAAGGTAAGAGCCTCCTTGAGGTTTGAAACCTGTTCAGTCTGATCCATCTGGTGACAGTTGAATTCTAGGCATGGAAAACACGAGCTTAAGGAGGCAGAATTTTATTCCGTACCTGGGATTTTGTCCCTTAAAATCACTGGGGACATTAGGGTTTGTTCTTTTTGTTTCACCTTTTCCTCCATCCATCCCTCCCTCCTTTCTCTTCATCTCTTGCTTCTTTTGTCCTTTCTCCTGTTCCCCTCCCAAAACCAGGAGCAGTGTCGGGGTGTGTTTGGGGCGGGGGCAGAAGAGGGGGATGGGTGGCACTGGGGAGGGGGAGCTCGGGGTTGGGGCGGGCAGAGAGGGGGATGGGCGGCACTGGGGAGGGGGAGCCTGGGGGTGTTGGGGCGGGGCAGAGAGGGGATGGGCGGCACTGGGGACGGGGAGCTCGGGGGTGTTTGGGGCGGGGCAGAAGAGGGGATGGGCGGCACTGGGGAGGGGGAGCCTGGGGGGTTGGGGCGGGGCAGAGAGGGGATGGGCGGCACTGGGGAGGGGGAGCCTGGGGGTGTTGGGGCGGGCAGAGAGGGGATGGGCGGCACTGGGGACGGGGAGCCTGGGGTGTTGGGGGCAGGGGAGGAGGGGGATGGGCGGCAGTGGGGGAGGGGGAGCACGGGGGGGTTGGGGGTGGGGCAGAGAGGGGGATGGGCGGCAGTGGGGAGGGGAGCCTGGGGAGTTTGGGGGCGGGGCAGAGAGGGGATGGGCGGCACTGGGGAGGGGAGCCTGGGGGTGGTTGGGGCGGGGGCAGAGAGGGGATGGGTGGCACTGGGGACGGGGAGCCTGGGGGTGTTGGGGGCAGGGGCAGAAGAGGGGATGGGCGGCACTGGGGACGGGAGCCTGGGGTGTTGGGGGCAGGGGCAGAGAGGGGATGGGCGGCAGTGGGGAGGGGGAGCCTGGGGAGTTTGGGGGCGGGGCAGAGAGGGGATGGGCGGCACTGGGGAGGAAGCTAGGGGTGGTTGGGGCGGGGGCAGAGAGGGGATGGGCGGCACCGGGAGGGGGAGCACAGGGGTTGGGGGCAGGGCAGAGAGGGGATGGGCGGCACTGGGGAGGGGAGCTCGGGGATGTTGGGGCGGGGCAGAAGAGGAGGGGCGGCACCGGGAGGGGGAGCCTGGGTGGGGTTGGGGCGGGGCAGAGAGGGGATGGGCGGCATTGGGGGTGGGGAGCTCGGGTGTGTTGGGGCGGGGCAGAGAGGGGATGGGCGGCAGTGGGGAGGGGAGCCTGGGGTTGGGGCGGGGCAGAGAGGGGATGGGCGGCACTGGGGAGGGTGAGCTTGGGGTGTGGGGCGGGGTCAGAGAGGGGATGGGCGGCAGTGGGAGGGGAGCCTGGGGTTGGGGCGGGGCAGAGAGGGGATGGGCGGCAGTGGGGAGGGAGCCTGGGGGTTGGGGCGGGGCAGGAGGGAGGGGATGGGCGGCACTGGGGAGGGGAGCCTGGGGTGGGGGCGGGGCAGAGAGGGGATGGGCGGCAGTGGGGAGGGGAGCTTGGGGTTGGGGCGGGGCAGAGAGGGGATGGGCGGCAGTGGGGAGGGGAGCTGGGGGTTGGGGCAGGGCAGAGAGGGGATGGGCGGCACTGGGGAGGGGAGCTCGGGGATGTTGGGGGCAGGGGCAGAAGAGGGGAGGGGCGGCACCGGGGAGGGGGAGCCTGGGGGTGGGGGCGGGGTCAGAGAGGGGATGGGCAGCAGGGGAAGGAGCTGGGGGTTGGGGCGGGGGCAGAGAGGGGATGGGCGGCAGTGGGGAGGGGAGCCTGGGGGTTGGGGCGGGCAGGGAGGGGATGGGCGGCAGTGGGGAGGGGAGCTGGGGGGGTGGGGACGGAGGGGAGGGGCGGCAGTGGGGAGGGGAGCCTGGGGGTGGGGACGGAGGGGAGGGGCGGCAGTGGGGAGGGGAGCTCGGGGGTGGGGACGGAGGAGGGGCGGCACTGGGGAGGGGAGCTGGGGGGTTGGGGGCGGGGCAGAGAGGGGATGGGCGGCATTGGGGGTGGGGAGCCTGGGGGTGTTGGGGGCGGGGCAGAGAGGGGGAGGGGCGGCAGTGGGGGAGGGGGAGCTCGGGGGGGTTGGGGGCGGGGCAGGGAGGGGTAGGGGCGGCAGTGGGGGAGGGGGAGCTCGGGGGGGGTGTTGGGGCTGCTCAGGAGCCGCCTCGCGAACGCTTCAAGGCCACGTGACGCCCTCTCGGAAACAGCCAATAGGAAGAGGAGGCAGAGCCCTGACCAATGGGAGCGCGAGAAGAAACCTTCCCCCCCCCGCCCAGTTCCAGTGTGAGGTTGGGGGCTGCAGTGACCAGAGCCCCCAGCAGGGTGCAGCGGGGGGGGGGCTGCAGTGACCAGAGCCCCCAGCAGGGTGCAGCGGGGGGGGCTGCAGTGACCAGAGCCCCCAGCAGGGTGCATCGGGGGGGGGCTGCAGTGACCAGAGCCCCCAGCAGTGTGCATGGGGGGGGCTGCAGTGACTAGACCCCCCAGCAGGGTGCAGCGGGGGGGGCTGCAGTGACCAGAGCCCCCAGCAGGGTGCAGCGGGGGGGGCTGCAGTGACCAGAGCCCCCAGCAGGGTGCAGCGGGGGGGCGGGCTGCAGTGACCAGACCCCCCTGCCGGGTGCTTCGGGGGGGGGCTGCAGTGACCAGAGCCCCCAGCAGGGTGCATCGGGGGGGGCTGCAGTGACCAGAGCCCACAGCAGGGTGCATCGGGGGGGGCTGCAGTGACTAGACCCCCCAGCAGGGTGCATCGGGGGGGGGCTGCACTGACCAGACCCCCCAGCAGGGGCGCTGCCGGCCGTGGGGTTCCCTGCAGTCTGGTGCCATTCACAGGGAGACCCGCAATAGCCTGACCCCCCCACCCCTGTCCGAGCTCCCGCCCTGCCCCCCAGCCCACTGCCTCTTGAGCAGCCCCCCCTGCGGTGTCACCACTACCCCCCCCGGCTGTGTCCCCGCAGCTTCCCAGCCCCCAGCTCCTCCGGTGGCCCCACACTTCCTCCCAGCAGCCTGGCCCATTCCCCTCTGAGTCCCAGCTTCACCCCCGACATCTCTCCAACCCACCTCCCCATCGCAGCCCCTGCCCCCAGTGCCCCGGCCCTGCTCCCCGGGGGGCTTGAGAGGCCCCCAGCCCCCGGCCGCTCCACTCCCCACAATGGGCAGCTGCTGGCGCTGAGGAAGGGGGGTCTGGGCCAGGCCAGGTGCTGGGCCGATCCTGGTGAAAGAGAGACGAGCCGGCAAGGCTGAGAGGCCCCTCCCTTGTCTGGGGACAGGGCTCCACAATTTGGCCAGTGTCACCCTCCCCCATCCAGAGGAGACGTCCGCTCCCAGCAGGCCGTGCTCCATCTCCACCCCGCAGGGGGGAGCCCCCAGTCCAGCAGTGCCCCCCACCCCGCCCCATCAGCAGCCAAGCCGAACCTGCCCTTCTCCCTGCGAGGGCTGCAGGACTCCTGCCCCGCAGCACCAGCCTCCCCCCATGTCCCCGGGGTGGGGTGCGGGAAGGGGGGATTCCTTCCTCCCATTGCCCAGATCCCACCCCCACCCCGGGCTGCCCAGACGGGAGCCCGGGGCTGCAGCAGTTGGCTGCTTCCCCAGGGCTACCAAGGAGCCGCCAGGAGAAGGGACGAGATTCTCCACGGCGCTGCAGCCGTTCACACTGGGACCCGTCTCACACGGGGGAAACTGAGGCACCAGGGAGGGCGAGATGGGCTGCACCAGCTCAGATTGGGAGTCTGTGGGAGAGCCAGGAATAGAACCCAGGAGTCCTGGCTCCATGGGCAGCTTGGGACTCCTCCACTTGGGAGGCTGGGCGGGCCCGGACTGTGGCCCTGCCCCAAGGCCTGCTGCCACTCAGCCTCCTCCTGCCAAAGCCCCGCCCACACGCCCTTCCACCCCGCCCACACTCCCCTTCCGCCCCGCCCACACGCCCCTTCAGCCCCGCCCACACGCCCTTCAGCCCCGCCCACACGCCCTCCACCCCACCCACACTCCCCTTCAGCCCCGCCCACACGCCCCTTCAGCCCCGCCCACACGCCCCCTCAGGACCCCTTTGTTCCACTCCCTGACCCCGCCCCACCTCTCACGTCTCTTCCCCCGAGGCCCTGCCACTTGTGCCTCTTCGCCCCCACCCCAAGGCCCCCCCCGCCTGCCTCTCTGCCATTTGCACCCCCGGCCGCTCCCCCCACAGCCCCATGGGGCCGGATGGAGCTGGGGAAAGGGGCGAAGTGAGGATGGGGCCTGCGGGAGAGGACGAGTGGGAGCAGGGCCTCTGGGTGGAGCACGGGCCAGGTGCCTCCCCGGGCCCCTTATACCCACCGCCCCTGCCTGGCTCCCGGCCTCCCCGGCTCTAACCACTAGACCCAGCGGCACTGGGACAATTTGTATAGTGGGAGGTGCTGAGAGCCAGTGAACAAAACTGTAAACCCTGCACAGGATGGAAACCACTTCAAGCCACGGGGTGCACAAGACTGGCCCCCACTCCCTTCCCAGAGCCAGCGGTGGGACCCGGATACCCTGGCTCCCAACCCCCACTCTAACCACTAGCCTGCACTGCCCTCCCACAGCTGGGGAGAAGAACCAGGAGTCCTGACTCCCAGCCCGGCCGTGGGTGGAGCAGGATGTACTGGCCATGGGCTCAGCTGGGCATCGCTTACCATCAGGCTGGATGGTATCCCAGTGCTGACCTCCAGCCCCACAGCTCTGCTGGTGCCCCTCACTCCCGACCCGCAGCCCCTTGGTTCCCCCCAGCACTGACGGTGCCCCTCACTCCCGACCCGCAGCCCCTGCTATCCCAGTCCTGATCTCCACACCCACAGCTCTGCTGGTGCCCCTCACTCCCGACCCGCAGCCCCTGCTATCCCAGTCCTGACCTCCAGACTCACAGCTCTGCTGGTGCCCCTCACTCCCGACCTGCAGCGACTGGGCTTCCCGCGGAGCTCCCCAGTCACTGTGCTACCGGTGCCCCTCACTCCCGACCCGCAGCCCCTCCTATCCCAATCCTGATCTCTACACCCACAGCTCTGCTGGTGCCCCTCACACCCGACCCGCAGCCCCCTGGATTCCACGCTGAGCTCCCCAGTTACTGCGCTGCCGGTGCCCCTCACTCCCGACCCGCAGCCCCTTAGGCGTACACCAGCTCTGACGGTGCCCCTCACTCCCGACCCGCAGCCCCTGCTTTCCCAGTCCTGATCTCCACACCCACAGCTCTGCTGGTGCCCCTCACTCCCGACCCGCATCCCCCTGGATTCCCCGCTGAGCTACCCAGTTACTGCGCTGCCGGTGCCCCTCACTCCCGACCCGCAGCCCCTACTATCCCAGACCTGACCTCCAGACTCACAGCTCTGCTGGTGCCCCTCACTCCCGACCCGCAGCCCCTACTATCCCAGACCTGACCTCCAGACTCACAGCTCTGCTGGTGCCCCTCACTCCCGACCCGCAGCCCCTCCTATCCCAATCCTGATCTCTACACCCACAGCTCTGCTGGTGCCCCTCCCTCCCGACCCGCATGCCCCTGGATTCCCCGCTGAGCTACCCAGTTACTGCGCTGCCAGTGCCCCTCACTCCCGACCCGCAGCCCCTACTATCCCAGTCCTGACCTCCAGCCTCACAGCTCTGCTGGTGCCCCTCACTCCCGACCCGCAGCCCCCTAGTCTCCCTCCAGCTCTGCCGGTGCCCCTCATTCCCGACCCGCAGCCCCTGCTATCCCAGTCCTGACTCCAGACTCACAGTTCTGCTGCTGCCCCCTACTCCCGACCCGGAGCCCCTTAGGCGTCCACCAGCTCTGACGGTGCCCCTCACTCCCGACCCGCAGCCCCCTGGTCTCCCTCCTGCTCTGCTGCTGCCCCTCACTCCCGACCCGCAGCCCCTCCTATCCCAATCCTGATCTCCAGATCCACAGCTCTGCTGGTGCCCCTCACTCCCGACTTGCAGCGACTGGGCTTCCCGCAGAGCTCCCCAGTCACTGTGCTGCCGGTGCCCCTCACTCCTGACCCACAGACCCCTGGGCTTCCTTCAGCTCTACCGGTGCCCCTCACTCCCGACCCGCAGCCCCCTGGGTTCCCCCCAGCTCTAGTGGTGCCCCTCACTCCTGACCCGCAGCCCCTGCTATCCCAGTCCTGACCTCCAGACTCACAGTTCTGCTGCTGCCCCTCACTCCCGACCCGCAGCCCCTCTTATCCCAATCCTGATCTCCACACCAAGAGCTCTGCTGGTGCCCCTCACTCCCGACCCGCAGCCCCCTGGATTTCCCGCTGAGCTCCCCAGTTACTGCGCTGCCAGTGCCCCTCACTCCCGACCCGCAGCCCCTACTATCCCAGTCCTGACCTCCAGCCTCACAGCTCTGCTGGTGCCCCTCACTCCCGACCCGCAGCCCCCTCGATTCCTCGCTGAGCTCCCCAGTTGCTGCGCTGCTGGTGCCCCTCACTCCCGACCCGCAGCCCCTTAGGCGTCCACCAGCTCTGACGGTGCCCCTCACTCCCGACCCGCAGCCCCTGCTATCCCAGTCCTGACCTCCGGACTCTCAGCTCTGACGGTGCCCCTCACTCCCGACCCACAGCCCCCTCGATGCCTCGCTGAGCTCCCCAGTTACTGCGCTGCTGGTGCCCCTCACTCCCGACCCGCAGCCCCTTAGGCGTCAACCAGCTCTGACGGTGCCCCTCACTCCCGACCCGCAGCCCCTGCTATCCCAGTCCTGACCTCCAGACTCTCAGCTCTGCTGGTGCCCCTCACTCCCGACCCGCATGGGTCACCCCTGGAGCAGGTTAAAGCTGCAGGTTGACAGTGGGGTTGCTGCCCCTGTGAACAGCTGCTGTAGCACCGCCTGGGCAGGACAGGGAGACTCAGTTATACCCCTCCCCCGCCCCAGCCTGTATCGGGGGATGGGAGCGCTCACACCCTGGGGCCCCTGAGTTGGGACGGAGGGAGGCCTCCGTGCACCAGGGATGCTGTAAGGGCGAACAGGGGCACCCACCCACGCACCCGAGATCTTCTAGGGGGGGAGAGTGGCACCCACACACCCAGGATCTTGTGGGGGGGGGACAAGGGCATCCACACTCCGGTATCCTCTGCAGAGGGACGGACACCCACACACCCAGGATTCTGTATGGGGGGGCAGAGGTACCCGGACACCTGGGCGGGGGAAGGGGGCACCGAAACATCCGGGATCTTACATCAGAGGACAGCGGCGCCTGCAGCTCGACATGAGACGTGGGCAGGGGAAGCAGGAGCATTTCCCAGTTCCAGGCTGTCCCCGTCTGGCCAAGGCACAGAGCTCACAAGCAGAGTTTAAAGCTCCAGCTGCCAAACTGCAAAACAAGCCGGGCTCCCTGGCTGGTGCCTTTGATCCCAGCTCCTGGGGAGGCTGAGGCTGGTGGATCGCTTGAGCTCAGGAGTTCTGGGCTGCAGGGGGCTGTGCCGATCAGGTGTCTGCACTAAGTTCAGCATCAATATGGTGATCCTGGGGCAGCTTGGGGTCCCCAGGTTGCCTAAGGAGGGGTGAACTGGCCCAGGTCAGAAATGGAGCAGGTCAAAACTCCCGTGCTGATCAGAAGTGGGATTGTGCCTGTGAATAGCCCCTGCAGCGTAGCCTGGGCAAGACAGTGAGACACGGTCTCTTTTTATACAGACACCCCCCGCAGAGCCTGGAGGGGGGATGGGAGCACCCACACGATGGGGATTCTGACTTGGGGGGAGGGACACACCCAAGCAACACAGATCTTGAAAAGGGGAACAGAGACACCCACAGATCCCGGATGGGGGCAGGCAGGGGAAACCACACACGGGAGCTAGTTTATGGGGTGGGGGACAGAGACACCCACCAGAGATCCTGGATGGGAGCACCCACATGAGGGGGATCTTGAACTGGGAGGAGGGAAGCACCATGTACCAGAGATTCTGAAGGGGGAACAGGGACACCCACACACCAGGTGTCTTGCAGCAAGAGCTGCGGTCTTGATTTACACACGGCAGTGATGGGGATTTAACCACGTCCCTTGCGGAGCTTGTTCCACTAGATGATTAGCCTCATTCAACACTACGAGTTTATATCGAATTTAGCAGCGTTAAATCACATTAACCCTGCACTCATCCACACAACGAAGCCCTTTATATCGATCTAAAGGGCTCTTAATACCGGTATCTGTACTCCTCCCCGACAAGGGGAGTAGCACTGAAATCGGTATTGCCATGTCGGATTAGGTTTAGTGTGGCCACAATTCGACGGTATTGGCATCCAGGCGCTATCCCACAGTGCACCATTGTGACCGCTCTGGACAGCAATCTGAACTCGGATGCACTGGCCAGGTTGACAGGAAAAGCCCCATGAACTTTTGATTTTCATTTCCTGTTTGCCCAGCGTGGAGCGCAGATCAGCACAGGTGACCATGCAGTCCCAGAATCCAAAAAAAGCTCCAGCATGGACCGTACAGGAGATACTGAAGCTGATCTCTGTATGGGGAGATGAATCTGTTCTATCAGAACTCCATTCCAAAAGACAAAATGCCTAAACATTTGACAAAATCTCCAAGGCCATGATAGACAGAGGCCACAACAGGGACTCAATACAGTGCTGAAACTTAAGGAGCTGTGACAAGCGTACCAGAAAGCCAAAGAATGAAATGGACGCTCACGGTGGGAGGGGCAACTGACGTCTGTAGCTCTCCCACAGTTCCCGCACTCTCCGAAAACCATTTGAATTCTTGGCTGAGTTCCCAAAGCCTGATGGGTCAAAAACATTGTTGCGGGTGGTTCAGGGTATATGTCGTTCCCCCCCGTGAAAGCAAAGGGAAAAAAATCATTTCTCGCCTTTTTTCAGTGTCACCGTATGTCTACTGGATGCTGCTGGCAGACGCAGTGCTGCAGCGCTACACAACACCATCCCCTCCCTTCCCTTCCCGGTACTACAGGACTGATGTTATGGTAGGACTGATATCTGTCATTGTCGTCCCGTGAGTGCTCCTGGCTGGCCTTGGTCAGGTCAGCTGGGAGTGCCTGGGCAAAAATGGGAATGACTCCCAGGTCATTCTCTTCTTTAAGCTTTGTCTAATGGAGATTCAGTCCTGCCTGGAATATCATAGCAGCTGGAGGCTGCCTTCCCCTCCCACCTTTGAGCTCTACTTGCAGAGGCAATAAAGTCAGTGTTGTTTCAAATTCCTGCATTCTTTATTACTTCATCACACAAATGGGTGGATAACTGCCACGGTAGCCCAGTAGGGGTGGGGAGGAGGGAAGCAATGGGTGGGGTTGTTGCAGGGGCACCCCCTAGAAAGGCATGCAGCTCATCATTTCTGCGGGATGTCTGGGGCTCTGACCTGGAGCGGCCGTTTGCTTCTCTGGTTCTTTTGTAGGCTTGTCTGATAGTCTAGACAGGACTGACCCTCCCTTTAGACAAAACTTAAGGGAATGACCTGGGAGTCATTCCCATTTTTGTCCACGCACCCCAGCCAACCTCACCAAGGCAAGCCAGGAGCACCCATGACAGCAGCAAATGGTACAGTATAACTGGCAACTGTCATTGTCAACTTGCAAAGCAGCAGTGGGACGGTATGGCTGGTAACCATCTCTGCTAACTTGCAAAAGGCAAGGGGATGCTGCTGTGTAGCGCTGCAGTACCGCGTCTGTCAGCAACATCCAGTAGAGATACGGTGACAGTGAAAAAAGGCTGAACGGGCTCCAGGGAAAAGGGCGTGAAATGATTGTCTGCCGTTTCTTTCACGGAGGGAGGATTGACTGACATTTACCCAGAATCACCCACAACACTGTTTTTGCCCCATAAGGCATTGGGATCTCAACCCAGAATTCCAATGGGTGGGGGAGACTGCGGGAACTATGGGATAGCTATGGGATAGCTACCCACAGTGCAACGATCTGGAAATCGACAGTAGCCTCAGTACATGGACGCACACCGCTGAATTAATGTGCTTATTGTGTCCGCGTGCACTCGACTTTATACAATCTGTTTCCAAAAAGCAATTTCTGTAAAATCGGAATAATCCTGTAGTGTAGACATACCCTGTGATTAATAACTTTGGTGGCTAAATGAAAGGCTGATGGTTCAAACCCAGGTGAAGATGGAGGTTTTTTTTTTAGTGATGAGAATCCAGTACATTTTAACAGGCAGAAAATCTCCTCAATGCTGCTCTAGCCTCATTGGGCAAGCATAAGGAGTCCTTTTGCCAAATGCATTGGTGGTATAGTGGTAAGCATAGCTACCTTCCAACCAGTTGACTTGTGTTCGATTCCCAACCAATGCAGGGATGTGATGTTTTCTCTGCTGGGAATTGGTTTAATTTCAGTCACGTTGTATCAGTTTATCAATAGAATGAGGGAATCAATGTCCTGCAGGTCATTCAACACAGAAGAAAGGGGTGGGACTATACAATGAGCTGTTGGAGTTATCCTGGTATTACAATGTTTGTTTTATTTTTTTTTAAATTTCTTTACTTCCCTCTCCCTTTTAGACTCAGAGCCTTTAAGGTCAGAAGGGACCAGTGTGATCATCTAGTCCGACCTGCTGCACCTTGCAGGCCAAAAGACCCCACCCACCCACTCCTGTAACAGACCTGGGAGGGGAGGCAGCTCTGTGCACTGCCCCTACCCCAGGCAGCACATGGCGGCCCTCTGCTCCCCTCCCCCCATGGGTGTGCAGAGATGTGCCAGCAGCACTGAGGTGGCTCCCTGCCCACTCTGCCTCCGTCCCTCGGTGCCACTCCCAGAAATGGCCGGCATGTCCCAGCATCCCCTGGGGCGGGGGGAGTGTCTCCATTCACTGCCCCTGCCCCAAGTACCAACTCCGCAGCGCCCATTGGCCAGGAACTGCAGCCAATGGGAGCTCTGGGGGCGGCACCAGCAGGCAGCAGCGCACGGAGACCTCCTAGCATGGCCCACCTAGGAGCTGCTGCCAGAGGGTTGTGTGTACCGGTCACTTTGGGAGCTGCAGTCCCCGGGGTAAGCGCCACCCCTCCTGCACCCCAACCCCCCCCCCCCAGCACAGAGCCCGCACCCCGCACCAAAATTTCCTCCCATAGCTTTGCTTGTTTCCTTTCACCCAAAACCATCCTTCCTCTCCGGGGCTGCAAGTAGCCATCCCTGGGAAGCCAAGAGGCAGGCACAAGATTCTGCCTCCCAGCAGCCAACCGCACCTCCCCAGGCTTTGCAGAACGAATGGTGACGCTCTACTTACCCCACTTAGCCGCACTGAGGCGCTTAGCTTCTGCCCTGCCTTCCTCAGCTCGACTTTCCTCTTTTGCCCCATTCCAGCCTCACTCCCTCCTTTGGCAAGTCACGCAGAAGAGCCGGCCACCGTAGGCCAATCTCCAAGGGCTGAGGAGACCAAGCCACAAGGCTTCAAAAGGTGAGTGGCCCAGATCCTCTAGCTTTCCCCTGCTGATGCCAAGGTTTCTTCTCAGCTCATTTCACCACCCTCTGCCATGCAGGAGTTGGGGTTATCACAGGGACAGACCAGTGGCAGCAGTAGGAGCGCCTTGCTGGACAGGCAGAAATAAGCCCTCCTATTTCTGTCTGGTTTTGAGCCAGGGACCTTTTGTGTGGTAGGCAAATATGATAACCAATATACTACAGAAACTCTGTTGCAGTGCTTTCTCCCTCCCGTCATAACAATGGCCATACTGGCTCAGACCAAAGGTCCATCCAGCCCAGTATCCTGTCTGCCAACAGTGGCCAATGCCAGGTGCCCCAGAGGGAGTGAACCTAACAGGTAATGATCAAGTGATCTCTCTTCTGCCATCCATCTCCACCCTCTGACAAACAGAGGCTAGGGACACCATTCCTTACACGGCCTGCCTAATGGACTTAACCTCCATGAATTTATCTAGTTCTCTTTTAAACCCTGTTATAGTCCTAGCCTTCACAACCTCCTCAGGCAAGGAGTTCCACAGGTTGACTGTGCACTGTGTGAAGAACCTCCTTTTATTTGTTTTAAACCTGCTGCCTATTACTTTCATTTGGTGTTCCCTAGTTCTTATATTATGGGAACAAGTAAATAACTTTTCCTTATTCACTTTAAGGTGTGGGGGCTGGGCTGGGCTGACTTTAGTCCCAGGCTTGGATCTCCTGAATGACGGGAAACATCCTTTGCTGCTACGCAGGGACAGCAGCTACTGGTGACATACCAGGGCTGGGATGTGAGGGGAATGTTGCATGGACTTTATCATACAGGCCCCATCTTGCTTCTCACAGCCCACAGGCGAGAATCTAGAGAAGGGTGAATCATTTCTCAGCTGCATTCTCAGGAGAAGCCGGTAGCCGTCCTTGACCAGAGACCCAGGGGAGCAACCACAGCAGTTCTGTGGACAGCTCTGGCTGCCAGGGGATCCAGCTAGGAAAGGGAGTGCTGGGGGCTCTGCAGTTTTTGATGTGGGGCTGTCTCAGGAGTCACAGATGGCTTTGTGGGGGGGGTGGGGAAGTAGGGACTACAGGATGTGAGGCTGGCTGAAATGAACCTGCACAAAAAACCTCCCCCTTTGCTCCAGCTAAGGCTCTACTTTGGCCTCTCCTCCTTTCATAAATATCTCTATATCTACCCCAGCTCTCAGAAACCCCCTCTCTCCCATGGGTATTTTCACGGTTTCTTCCTTTTTTCATGGAGAGAGAGAGAGAAAAAACAAACCTATTAATCTGAGCTACCGACACAGTTCACAGCATGAAATACACAATTTTGTGTTCAATGAGTTGTGTTCATTTACATAACATGAAAAATATGTTTTGGTCAATGCATGAAAACCTCACTGCATTGAACAACCCACTGGATATAGTTAATGTACTACAGAATATTTAAAGAAGTTAAGAAAGATGTGCTTATAAATTAATATGTTGTGCCATTTACACACGCACAAGACACAGAAGAAACTGAAATTTGAGCTACTAAAATTTCCATTTTCTCACAGCATTTTAGTTCTCAATATTGTTTTAATTTGCTTATTTTTTTGGAACTAGAAATGAGGAAAGAGTACACTGAAGTCAGTGGAATTACCGCAGTGAGGGATTAGTCTCATTATTTGCCAATAACAAAACCTTTGTTAACAGAGAGTTAACTTTGACTGTGAATATCTCTTACCTTCCAGAACATCAACTTCAGTAAAACTCAAACTCTGGAAAAACAGGGAATACAGAGTGACGGTACATGCCCAGATAACCTTAACTCTGCCCTCTAGAAGAGAATCCCTGATAGCATATGAGAACAAGGAAAGGTTTGGGGACAAATTACATTTACTTCCCAAGAGTTTGTTTCTTCTGTAATTAATTGATCCTGGCCCCATCAATTGATCCTGGCCTGGTGTCTGGCTGTGGAATTTACTGTTTACTATTTTTATCCCAGTATATTTAAAGGCAAAACTGCTTTACAAAAGCTCCTTTATTCTAGGTTATACAAACAGGTCACTTCCCAGCTATTTCAAAGAGATGGAATTTTCCTGACCCGCAGGGAACTTAAACTAACATGCTCAAGATCACACATTCCTTAGGAGAAAACGAAGGGGAAAAAAAACAAACCACCAAACCGTTGCTGTTTCTACCCAAATGATCAATGAGACCAGAAAGTGAGACTGTGCAATTAACTGTCTGGGACTACACTGACTCTGCAGTTACTTGGATGCAGACACACCCAGCTCTACGGTTGGTAAACGTACAGAGACTCTGCTGCTGCTCATAAACTAGAAGCACATGACCTCTGAACAGCTGCCATTCGAATGTATCTGAAAGTTACAAGGAACAACGATCTGTGTTAAAGGAAGGTTGCCATTTATCTGTGTTAAAGGAAGGTTGCCCCAGTTGATGCTGTGTGCACAAAGAGAGGATTGAATGTGTAACAGGGAGTTTGGTAAATCTTGGTTATTTTAGTTTTGTAACAGGCTCCTGTCCACCTCCAGTAGAGTTTTCAGTCCCAATGGCAACTTACTTACCAAATGTAATACAGACTAGTCCATGCCTCTCACGTGGATGTGGTTCTTGTTCTTCTGCACATTGTAGCCCATGGAGGCCAAGAACCTGCAAATGTGTCTTCATGTGCCTTTGTTTAGTTGATGAAAACACAAATTAGACACTTAGAGGATTGGAACTGATTTCAGCTGGGGGACATGTTTGCTAGGTTTTTATGCATTTGCACAGGAAAATGTTGAGTGTTTCCATTCATTTCAGGTATCCCTGGTCAGTGGAGCTCCTGAACATAATGGAAATGGATATGCAATTATTATTGCTGTTGAAGGACCAGGCTTTTAAGAGGGCACTTGGATTTGAACCAAGGACCACTTGATCTGCAGTCAAACACTCTACCACTGAGCTATACCCCCTGACAACTACATTGGCAATGTCAGTGATCTTAAGGATCTTGAAACCAGAGAGTGGAGTTCATTTCTTCCACACCAGTGTTACTGTCTGTGCATCCCGGAGCTATGGGGTGAGTGGGAAAGGCCCACAACTAGCTTGTCAGTATCAGCAAAGGAGCAGCCGACATCAGGACCAACGAGACGTGCTGGTGGCCCATCAGGAAGAATCCACTCTCCCAGAGACTTCTCGGCGAGGGCACGGTACACAATGGGGGCTACCTACCCGCCACGTCCCAGCAAGGGTCTTTCTAGTCCCACTTTAGTGTTACCCAATTTCTAATCAGTCTTTGGCCCAGATTCCCTCCCTGAGCGGCACCAGCAAATACCTGGGCCCCCTGCTAGTGTTAAATCTGCCTTGAGCTGGGACCCAGCTTGGCAAAGAGCCTGCAGCCCCCTCTGTGCTGGAGGAGTGAGAGCAGCCCTGGCCCTGGGCAGGGCAGCCCTGAGGGAATGAACTCAATGTGCCCGTGAGGCCCTGATCCAGAACCTCTGCCAGGCAGCTTGTGCTGCTCGGGCGTCTCCGGCGAGGATTCAAAGCTTCTCTGCTCCAGGGGAACCCCTGGGGGAGGGAGGCAGGGCTCCTGCAGGATAAATCTTCCTGCCGGCAGAGCTCCGGTCCCCTCCTCATGGGCACAGGGCGTTGCACACGGCACCCACCACATGCACACACCCCTTTGTGGGGAGAATCAGCTCTGGGATATTGGGGTCAACCCCCCCCCTCCTCCCTGCAAACCTTCTCCTGGCTTCAGTGAGGGAATGGGGGCGTGAGGGGCTAGTGCGGTAACAGCAGCAGCGTGGCCGTGGGGCTCGGCCGGTGGCTGGGGCCAGTCGCCTGAGCATGAACCCAGCCGACCCCAGGAGATTGACCCGGGTCACCAGCCCAACCCACCACGCGGCTGCTGCCGCTGCCCCGTTAGTGCGCGAGCTCCCACAGACCACGCTGGGGAGAGCCCCCAGCTGCAGGGGAGACGCCCGTGAGTGCCTGGCAGGGCCCAGCTCCTGGCTGACCTGCACTGCTGGGGGTCAGGGGGCTGGGTGACAGGGGGGCGTTGGCTCTGGGGTGGGACTGTCACTTCCCCCCTGCCAAGCCAACAGGATCACAGCAAACGAAACCAGCTCGGCCGGCAGGGGAAGAGTTCAGTCCAGGGCCTGGTGCATTCTGGGAGCAGGGGCGGTGCAGAGAAAGGGCAGATAGGGGGCAGCTCTGAACACTCCACGCAGAACTGCCTGTCCTGTCCCGCAGCCCCTGGTACAGGGGGCTTTTAGCCATAGTTTTAATCAGGCCAATAAATTGAAACAAACCCCTGTTAAATCATTGCTCAGCCCGAGTCCTTCACCCACATTCCTTAGGGCATTGGGTGTTTCATTTCCTGCCTCCATTTCACACAGAGACACAATTTCCTTTGCACAGATCCGTGAACAGCAAAACCTCCCTGTGTCTCTGGTCTGAGCCAGGGCATTCGACTCCAGTGAACCCTTCTCTCCTGCAATGGCGATGGTCAGACAGAGGGGACGTGGCACCTGCATCCCTGCCAGGGAGATATTGGCTCGGCTCTTTCTTTCTGCTGCTGTTGTTAGTCCATGAAACATCAAGGGTGGAATGCAAGGCTGAGTTCATGCACCAGCCCCCTGAAAAAATTTCAGTGCCCCAGAGAAATCCTGCCTCCTGCTATTGGAATGATGTGCTGGAGATTTGAATGGGAAAGGGACTGTCTGAATTGTCAGAGTGGGGAATGAACAACAATCTACAGCAATGTCATTCACACAAACACACTCTCATCCTGCTCCAGCCGGAAGGGAAATGGGCAGAAATTCTCGCTGTTCAGCCAAGGACACACTTACACTGATGTGCAGCCATGAGTGTGCTGGGGAAGCTGGTCTGAGCAATTTGAAGTGACAATTCAGTGAGAACAGAATCATCATGTAGTAGAACAGCTGTGTATTAAGTAGTTGTGGCGGAGGGGTTAAGGCGATGGACTAGAAATCCATTGGGGTCTCCCTGCGCAGGTTCAAATCCTGCCAGCTACGCAAGCACTGCACTTTTGTTATTATTACTGTAGACTTAGTGCCTGAGCATCCAGAGTGCAAACTGAAGCCAGATCTACTTTCACTCTGTTGACACTTATAATGCTGTTGTGGCACTGCTATAGCACTTTGGAGTGGACAGTCACTGGAGGGGTTTTACCATCTCTGTAATAGCTGCATTGACAGAACAATTCTTCCTTTCCTTTAGCACTATCTAACCCGGGCTTAGGTCACCTTAACTATATGGGTTTGGGGGGAGGGGGGATTCACACCCTGAGAGACGTCGCTCTGCCAGTTAAGTGCCCAGTGTACACCAGCCCTTAGATCTCTCTTGGTATTTCAATGCAGGCACTGACCTGTGAAAGTAAAACATCAGCTCACAAACACAGAGACTGAATTCCCCACATTTAATCTCGCTGCACTTTCCAGAAAGTCACAAAATTCAATTCACACTTGCTAGGAGAGAGAAAAAATAAGTGACACTAAGTTTTTGGCTTGGTTAAATAAAATTAAATATTTAATTAATATAGTAAAAATATGTCCTGATTCTTCTAACTAACACCACAGCATGAAATAAGAACAGAGACAAATCTTGTCAGTGATGACGAGTGAAGTTTCGCAAATGATCTTCCCATTATTAATTTCCACGCCGCCCCCATTGGAGGTTTGGGCACCTCCAGTATCACTGCTCTGCATTCACCTTCCCCTAGAATTGTTCTCAGACAGCCCCAAATTTGGAAAATTGTGCAGGTCAGAATGTGAATAGTGACCCCGGCTCCTTCCTGCACCTGCTCTACATTGCTCCACAGCAGCTTTTCCCCCTGCAGAGATACCCCAGCACAGTAGTGCAGCCGCCCAGGGTTCAGCAGGCACAGGGGCTGGTGGAGGAGAAAGGATTGTAGATTCTCGCCTGCACTCTGGAGAGGAAGTAATAATTGGAGGGGCATTTTTGACTCCTCCTCTCCTCAGGGTCCCCTGGGCTAGAATTCTACCTTCCACAGGGCCAAATGAGGGGGTGGTGCCACTTGGTTAATGAAAACCAGCCCTCCAGGTGAGGCTTGAACTCAAAACCTCAGCATAGCTCCTCTCAGCGCTGCTCTATAAGTACTGTGCGCTAACAAATTGTGCCACTGGAATACCTCTTAATTATGATTTTCTGAGACCCCCCTAGGCTGATAAAGCCAAGGAGTGACCCCAAAACATTCTCAGTGGGGCTGGGAGCAGGTAGCGACAAGTGTTGTACTTGGTGGGGTGGATCCTTCTTAAGGGTTCCAGGCACCATTTGACCCTTTTGTTCTTCCCTGTGTAATAACTGAGCTGGTTAAGACTCAATGGAGAGTCTTGCTGCAGACCAACAGATCTGAAATCACTGATAACCAGCTCTAAGCATTAGTCCTGCTTTGGGACAGTGTCTCTCATGCAACGAACTGCCCAATCTGCGCTAGCAGTGAGGCTCCCTCACTAACAGCTGAAATCAGGGAGAGCTGTGTGAAGTGCAGGGCCCCAGGGGTGCCTGAACAGGGGGGAACAACACCCCAGGGCTTTTAAAAATGGGAGGGCTCTGCCTTGCCACTTTGTAATGACCGTAAGGGCGAGTGAGGGTGGGGAGGGGATGGAGAGCAGTGAGCGGGAAGTGGGGTCTGGGGGGAAGAGGCAGCACAGGAGCGGGGCCTTGGGGAGAGGGGTGGGGCAGGGGCGTGGAGTTGAGTAGAAGGGATGGGGCTACTGTTCGGGCTCTGGTGGCTGCTACTTTTAGGGAGCCTGTTCCGCTTGTGGTGGGATCACAAGACGCCCCAGAGCAGAGAGGGTGGCCAGCAGAGCGGTGACAGGGGGGAACGGCAAGCGGCCGGCAATGTGGCCAGACAGCGGAGGGAGAAAGGGGCTTTCCCCCCAGGAGGTGAGAGGTGAACTCTGGGTTTTCACTGACCCAGGACAGCAGCTGTGGGTGAGGTGCAGTGAAGGGAGGGGCACATCCAAAGAGCTTCTGGTGTCTGGATTTAGGAGCCTGAGGCAAAAGGCCACTGCCCAGCGCACTGTGTTAGGGGGGGTGTTTTGCTCTTAGTGTTGTGTTATGAATCCTGATTGTGGTGTTTTCCCAAGTTAATACAAGGTGATTTTCCTCCTTTTTATTAAAGTTTCTTTTCTACACTCAGTGCGTGTGAGTGGGGGAAAGTATCGCCTCTTAGAGGCACCCAGTGGCCAGGGTTAGTTTCCCCAGGTTACTGGGTGGGGGCTTAGGCAGATTGTGTGTTGTATTGTTGAAGAGAAGCCCCAAGCACCCAAACAGGGAATTGTAACTTCAACCTTCAGAGTAAGAGCCAGAGGTGCTGCCAGCTGAGCTAGCCAGGCTGCTGAAAAGTATTTACTGCTTCCACCACAACCACATTCACATCTATGATCAAAAGGAAAAAACCCCACCCCAGAGTACGCTGGGCCGTGTCCTTCGCCTCAGTTTCTCACCTTGCAGTGTGACAGGCCAATACAATTTTCCTTTAACAGACCCCTCCGCTCTCCTTCCCCAACCCCCACTCCCCTTGGGCAGCAAAGCCCCAGGGGTGGGGGAGGGAAGGGAAGGCATCGAGCGATACCTCAGCTTCTGCTGCCGACACTCCTTCAACTGGCTCTCGGTTTGCCCTGTTCACTCTGCGTCGCTGCCGCTCCACGGCATTGTCCTTCACCCTGCTGCTGAGAGCTCCTGTGTCGCCACTTCCCCTGCTGCCACCTGCCTGTCTCCTGCAGCCTCTGCGCAGCCACGTAGTGGGGGAACCTCGCTACAAGTGCAGCCTGGGCAGCCTCTGTCATTGCAACACCATGGGCAGGGCGTGAACCGCCAGCTGGGGGGACACTAACGCCCTGCCCCGCCCCTTCTGTCTGAGGCCCCGCCCTTTCCGCAAACCCCGCTGGAGCCCAGAGCCCCCCCACCGCAGCAGCCAGCTCCTGCCCGAGGCTAGTGCCCCAGCCCCATCATGCCCCCAGCCTCCTTCCCAGCCCGAGTGGGTAGCATGGCCCCAGCCACCCCAGAACCAGAGCTCCAGGAGGGCTGGTTACATGGACCTGACTCGACCTGCCATTGACTCGCGTGGCTCTGCGCACCGTCAGCCGGGGCGGGCCAGGCCGCGGACGTGACTCAGGCTTGGGCCGCATGGCCGTGCTTTCCTGACAAGGCATGAGGCAGGCCAAGAGCTTTGCACAGCGTACAGGGAAGTGGGAGGGAGGCGTCTTTGAGCCGGCCTGTCTCCTCCGCTTCTCCCTTGCCGCTTGGGCGGAAGTGGGAAAGGAGTGAAACATACACAACTGAAGATTTTGCACTTGGATTAAGCCCGAGTCCCTGACCTGCAGACTCACAGCTCTGCCGGTGCCCCTCACTCCCGACCCGCAGCCCCTGCTATCCCAGTCCTGACCTCCAGACCCACAGCTCTGCCGGTGCCCCTCACTCCCGACCCGCAGCCCCTGCTATCCCAGTCCTGACCTCCAGACCCACAGCTCTGCCGGTGCCCCTCACTCCCGACCCGCAGCCCCTGCTATCCCAGTCCTGACCTCCAGACCCACAGCTCTGCCGGTGCCCCTCACTCCCGACCCGCAGCCCCTGCTATCCCAGTCCTGACCTGCAGAATCACAGCTCTGCCGGTGCCCCTCACTCCCGACCTGCAGCCCCTACTATCCCAGTCCTGACCTGCAGACTCACAGCTCTGCCGGTGCCCCTCACTCCCGACCCGCAGCCCTGCTATCCCAGTCCTGACCTGCAGACTCACAGCTATGCCGGTGCCCCTCACTCCCGACCCGCAGCCCCCGCTATCCCAGTCCTGACCTCCAGACCCACAGCTCTGCCGTTGCCCCTCACTCTCGACCCGCAGCCCTGCTATCCCAGTCCTGACCTCCAGACCCACAGCTCTGCCGGTGCCCCTCACTCTCGACCCGCAGCCCCTGCTATCCCAGTCCTGACCTGCAGACTCACAGCTCTGCGGGTGCCCCTCACTCCCGACCCGCAGCCCCTGCTATCCAGTCCTGACCTCCAGACACACAGCTATGCCGGTGCCCCTCACTCCCGACCTGCAGCCCCTGCTACCCCAGTCCTGACCTGCAGAATCACAGCTCTGCTGGTGCCCCTCACTCCTGACCTGCAGCCCCTGCTATCCCAGTCCTGACCTCCAGCCTCACAGCTCTGTGGGTGCCCCTCACTCCCGACCCACAGCCCCTGCTATCCCAGTCCTGACCTCCAGAATCACAGCTCTTCTGGTGCCCCTCACTCCCGACCCGCAGCCCCTACTATCCCAGTCCTGACCTGCAGAATCACAGCTCTGCCGGTGCCCCTCACTCCCGACCCGCAGCCCCTGCTATCCCAGTCCTGACCTGCAGAATCACAGCTCTGCTGGTGCCCATCAATACTCCCGACCAGCAGCCCCTGTTATCCCAGTCCTGACCTCAAGACTCTGCTAATGCCCCTCACTCCCGACCCGCAGCCCCTGCTATCCCAGTCCTGACCTGCTGTGATGGAGTAGGGGCTGTCTGTGTGGTGGTTGGGAGAGCCAGGGAGGATTTTAGTTGAGGGACAGGTATTCAGCCTGTACCATGAGCTAGGCGCGGGGAGGGGAGGTCAACACCTTTGCCCGGGGAGCTAGACAAAGCCAGGGAGCCGGCTGGAAGGGGTTGGGTCAGTTTTGGTTTGGGGCTTGGGGGGAGAGTTCAGGGAATCCTATGCTGGGATCCAAGCACCCTGAACCCCAGAAGGACTCGATTGAGGGGTCCTGGTTGTGCTGTAGCCTGTGTTCCTGTTGTCCAATAAACCTTCTGTTTTACTGGCTGGCTGAGAGTCACTGTGAGTCCCAGGAAGAGGGGTGCAGAGTCGGACTCCCCCACACTCCGTGACAACTGGTGGCAGCGGCGGGACCTACTGCACCCCGTGGACGGCGCTTCCTGCAGTTAGTGACTGGGGAGCAGCAAAACGAAGGGGGAACTGATGGGGACCAGGTGGGCTGAAGAGACAGAGAGAGAGACAGTTTCAGGAGGCGATTAACCCCTGGGAGTGTGTGACCGGAGAGAAGGACTTTGCAGTAACAGGGTCCCCCGGGGGAGTGCAGGAGCAGTCCCAGGGGCGGAGGAGTCTGCAGCTCGACCCTGGCAGAGAGTTGGTGACCTGAAGAAGGGCTGGTGCACGAGGGGTCTCCCTGGAACCGGTGGGAAGCTGAGAGCACAGGCCGGCGAGTGGCCAGCAGGAAGATGTTTGCTAAGCACCTTAAGAGCGACCTGGTGGAGCTGTGCAAGCAGAGGGGGCTGCTCATTGGGAGGTCCACCAAAGACCAGCTAATTGCCCAGCTGGAGGAGAAGGATCACTTGGGTGAACCGAGCACTGTCCCAGAGGGAAGCCACCCAGCGGACACAGTGTGGGCCCCGGGGCCTGACATGGCTGGGAGGGGCCAGACTGCTGCCGAGGACACCCCGAGACCTGCCCACCTATACCTAGGGGAGGGGTTCATAGAATCATAGAATTCGAGATCAGAAGGGACCATTATGATCATCTAGTCTGACCTCCTGCAAGATGCAGGCCACATAAGCCGATCCACCCACTCCTTTAGCTAGCGACCCCTGCCCCATGCTTCGGAGGAAGGCGAAAAACCTCCAGGGCCACTGCCAATCTACCCTGGAGGAAAATTCCTTCCTGACCCCAAATATGGCGATCAGCTGAACCCCGAGCATGCGGGCAAGACTCTCCAGCCATACCCTCTGGAAAAAGGCTAACAATATCCTATCATTGACCCATTGTACTAATTACCAGTGTGGCACTTAATTGACCTATTGACTAAGCCCGTTATCCTATCATACCATCTCCTCCATAAACTTATCTATCTTAATCTTAAAGTCATGGAGGTCCTTCGCCCCCACTGTTTCCTTCGGTAGGCTGTTCCAGAATTGCACTCCTCTGATGGTTAGAAACCTTCGTCTAATTTCAAGCCTAAATTTCCTGACTGACAATTTATATCCGTTTGTCCTCGTGTCAACATTAGTACTGAGCTGAAATAATTCCTCTCCTTCCCTGGTGTTTATCCCTCTGATATATTTAAAGAGTGCAATCATATCTCCTCTTATCCTTCTTTTGCTTAAGGAGTGGTTTGGGGGAAGCCCAGCGAATACTGAGGGCACCTGGACCCTGGCGGCCAGCAGGGGATCGTCCCTCGAACAGATGTGGCTGGAATATGACAGGGAGGCGCTCGAGTTAAGGAGGCAAGAACTGAAGGAGCGGGAGAACCAGCGTAAACACGAGGAGAACCAGCGCATGAGGTCACATACCTACAACTGGTCAACCGGGCGCAGGGGTATGCCTGCAAGTGGACAGCCGGGGCCCAAACTAAAGAGGACCTGCTTGACCTATTCATACTGGAGCACCTGTATGAGCAGTGCCCATCCGACCTGAGGCTGTGGGTGATGGACCAGAAGCCGGAGAACCCGCAGCACGCAGGCCAGCTGGCCGACCAATTTGTGGACAGTCAGGCAGGGGATAACAGGGAGGAGTCTCGAAGGAGCAGGCCTGCCTCAACGCAGAGAGAAAGTCACCATGGGACCTCCCAGCGGGGGCCTATGGAGAACCCCCACCAAAGGGGAACATCCAGCGTCAGGTCCATCCGACCCACTCGAGGGGACCCACGAGACATGGGCTGCTATCACTGTGGCCAATGAGGCCACATACGGGCCCAGTGCCCCAAGCTCAGGGACAGACCGAGCAGACCCAACCCACAGAGGGTTGACTGGGTAAAGACCCAATCAGATGAGGGGCAACATTCCCAGGAAAGGGGGGCTGGCCACGTACCACCTGCGAAGGAGGGAGGAGGGCCACAGGTCTGCTCCTCTGGGGGGCTGGATGCTCCAGACTCCGGGTTTTTGGTTTACAGGGTGGGCACGGGGCTGCCCCTCCGGAAAGAGTGCCTTGTTCCCCTGGAGGTGGATGGGAGGAAGGTCACTGGGTACTGGGACATGGGCGCAGAGGTGACGCTGGCCCGGCCCAAGGTGGTGGCCCCAGATCGGATGGTGCCCGACACCTACCTGACCGTGAGGGGTGTGAGCGGGACCCCATTCAAGGTGCCCATGGCGAGGGTGCACCTGAAGTGGGGGGCCAAGGAGGGCCCCAAGGACGTGGGGGTACACCCACATTTGCCCACAGAGGTGTTAATGGGGGGGACCTCGAGGACTGGCCAAGCAACGCCCGGGGTGCCCTGGTCGTGACCCGTAGTCAGAGTCGGCGCAGGGCACTGCACCCTGACAACGGGGAAGGTACTCTGCCCGAGGTGCCGGACCCTAACCTGGTGGGGAGGGAACACTCAGGGACACGACCCAGAGAGGCTGCTACCTCAGACCTAGCTGGTGAGAGAGAGCGGGTCCCCATCCCTGTCCCAGCTGCTGAGCTCCAGGCCGAGTTGCAGAAAGATCCCTCCTTGCGGAAGCTCAGGGACCGGGCTAACCTCAGTGCAGTACAGACCATGAGGAGAGGTTGCAAGGAGAGGTTCCTGTGGGAGAAGGGGTTCCTGTACCGAGAATGGGCTCCCCCCGGGGAAGTGGAGTCATGGGGGATCAGGAGGCAGCTGGTGGTTCCCCAGAAGTTTTGCCACAAGCTACTGTACCTGGCCCATGACATCCCCCTCGCAGGGCACCAGGGAATCCGGCGCACCAGGCAGAGGCTGCTACAGAACTTTTTCTGGCCTGGGGTCTTTACCCATGTTCGACAGTACTGCCAATCCTGTGACCCCTGCCAGAGGGTGGGGAAGGCCCAGGACAAGGGGAAAGCAGCTTTGAGGCCTTTGCCCATCATAGAAGAACCTTTCCAGAAGGTGGCCATGGACATAGTGGGACCTCTCAGCAAGGCGACCCGGTCGGGGAAGAAATACATCCTGGTGGTGGTAGATTTCGCCACTCGCTACCCTGAGGCGGTGGCCTTGTCCTCTATCGAAGCAGACACCGTGGCAGATGCGCTGCTGACCATTTTCAGCCGGGTGGGGTTCCCCAAGGAAGTCTTAACGGACCAGGGGTCCAACTTCATGTCGAGCCTGCTCCAGTCGCTGTGGGAGAAATGTGGGGTCCGGCACAACTGGGCCTCAGCGTATCACCCCCAGACCAACGGGCTGGTGGAGAGGTTAAATGGGACGCTAAAGATGATGCTAAAAACATTTAGGAACCAGCACCCACAGGACTGGGACAAGTAATTACCTCACCTGCTGTTCGCGTACAGGGAGGTACCCCAGCAATGTACCGGGTTCTCGCCTTTTGAACTGTTATATGGGAGGCGGGTAAGGGGGAGACGAATGGGAGGGGAAGGCTGCCCGATGGCAAGTCAGTGGTGGAGTATGTCCTGACCTTCCGGGAAAGACTTGCCGAGCTCATGGGCCTGGGCAGGGAGAATCTGGCCCGAGCCCAGAGGAAGCAGAAGGTCTGGTACGACCGCACGGTGCAGGCCCGCGCCCTCGCCACCGGGGGTCAAGTGATGGTTCTCATCCCCGTGAGGAAAAACAAACTCCAGGCTGCCTGGGAAGGGCCCTTCAAGGTTATCAAGCAACTAAATGAGGTAAACTACGTGGTGGAGCTGTCTAACCGGGCTCATCACCGCCGGGTGTACCATGTGAATATGATGAAGCCATACTATGACAGGGGGAATGTGGTGTTGGCCATGTGTGGACATTGGGAGGAGCCGGGAGATGATCCTTTAGTGGATCTATTCCCGGGGACAAAGGCTGGTTCCCCCCTGGAGGCGATTCCCCTCTCTGATCAGCTGACCCTGGCCCAGCAGGCTGAGATCAGAGGGGTGCTGCATCTGTACCGACAGCTGTTTTCCAACCAGCCCGGGCGCACTAATTTGACTGTCCACCAGGTGGAGACCGGGTCACCCCCCCCCCCATACGATGCTCCCCTTTTCAGGTCACAGGAAAAACTGCCCAGGACCTAGAAAGAGAGGTCAGGGACATGCTGGCTTTGGGGGTGATCCAGCCATCTTCCAGCCCTTGGGCCTCGCCGCTGGTCCTGGTCCCCAAAAGGGATAGGTCGATCCAGTTCTGTGTGGACTATCGAAAGCTCAATGCCATCACTGTATCTGATGCCAACCCCATGCCCAGGCCTGACGAGCTCCTAGACAAGCTGGGAGGCGCTCGGTACCTCACTACCATGGATCTTACAAAGGGCTACTGGCAAGTGCCGCTGGACGCAGATGTCAGGCTGAAATTGGCCTTTATCACCTCTCTGGGGCTCTACGAGTTTCTGACCCTGCCCTTCGGCCTCAAGGGAGCGCCGGCCACCTTCCAGCGTCTGGTGGATCAGCAACTGAGGGGGATGGAGAGTTTTGCCGTGGCGTATATTGACGACATCTGCGTCTTCAGCCAGACCTAGGAGGACCACGTGTCCCAGGTTAAACAAGTGCTGGACCAACTCCGAGAGGCTGGGCTAACCGTAAAGGCTGAGAAGTACAAGGTGGGGATGGCTGAAGTATCTTACCTGGGCCATCGGGTGGGGAGCGGCTGCTAAAGCCGGAACCAGACAAGGTGGAGGTGATCAGAGACTGGCCAGCTCCCCAAACCAAGAAGCAGGTCCAGGCCTTTATTGGGATGGCGGGGTACTATTGAAGGTTCGTGCCCCACTTTAGCGCCATAGCCGCCCCCATCACTGAGCTGTGCAAGAAGGGGAAGCCAGACAAGGTGGTCTGGACCGAGCAGTGCCAGCAGGCTCTCCAGGCGCTGAAGGAGGCTCTGCTCAGTGGCCCAGTTCTGGCAAATTCAGACTTTGACAAGCCCTTTATGGTGTTCACTGACGCCTCAGACACGGGGCTGGGGGTGGTGTTGATGCAGGAGGATGAAAAGGGGGAGAGACACCCCATCGTGTACCTGATCAAGAAGTTGCTACCCCGGGAGCAGAACTACGCGGCCATCGAGAAGGAATGCCTGGCCATGGTGTGGGGCCCTTAAGAAACTGGAGCCATATCTCTTTGGGCACCACTTCACCGTGTACACCGACCACTCTCCCCTGACCTGGCTGCACCAGCTGAAAGGAGCCAACGCCAAGCTCCTGAGGTGGAGCCTGATCCTGCAGGACTATGACATGGACGTGGTCCACGTGAAGGGAAGTGCCAACCTGATAGCAGATGCGCTGTCCCGGAGAGGGGGCCCTGAACTTCCCCAGGTCACTGGGCAGAGTGACCCTGCTCAGTTCAGTCTCGAAAGGGGGAGAGATGTGCTGGAGTAGGGGCTGTCTGTGTGGGGGTTGGGGGAGCCGGGGAGGACATTAGGTGAGGGACAGGTATTCAGCCTGTAACCTGAGCTAGGCAGGGGGGAGGGGAGGTCAACATCTCTGCCAGGGGAGCTAGACAAAGGAGAGAGCCGACTGGAGAGGGAGAGTCAGTTTCGATTTGGGGCTGGGGGAGGGGAATTCAGAGAATCCTAGGCTGGGATCCAAGCACCCTGAACCCCCCAGAAAGGCCAGATTGAGAGGTCCTGGCTCTGCCCACAAGCTCTGCTGTAGCCTGTGTTCCTGTGTCCAATAAACCTTCTGTTTTACTGGCTGGCTGAAAATCACTGTGAGTCCCAGGAAGAGGGGTGCAGAGTTGGACTCCCCCGCACTCCAAGAGGCAGGGGGGATCAATGCCCGCGTCCTCCAGCGGCAAGGAAGCCGCGGGACCTTCTTTTGCCCTTCTTTTAGAAGCCATGGACAGTCAGCCAGCTCAGCTCCTCCAGTGGCCTCCGTCCCTCTCCCCGCTTGGCCTCCCAAAAAGCCGGCCCTTGCGAACTAAAGCTTTCCACCCCGGCCCTTCTCCCCCTTGCGCTGACTGGGAGGCTGGCGACAGCTGGGGGAAGTTAGCTCAAATGGAAGAGCAGGGGAGAAGTAGTCAGACCCATACACACATTCTCCAGCCTGCTCTGCTCTGCTTTGCTCTGCTGTGCTGGGCTCTAGTGGGGGATCTGCACCTTTCTTTCTGAGCTCTCACTGGAGCACAATCCCTTTCCTCCTCCCTCCCTGCTAGTCTACGCCAAGCTCATTGGCCGGGAGGGAGAGCCACTCAAATACAGAATTACTCACATCCCAGGGGTCCATGAAGAGAATGAGGAGATGGGCGGGGTGGCATGCGATACCAGCTCAGCTGAGACCGTGAGACCTCGCAGCCTCCTGATCTCAGGCAGCATGGCAGCCGTGGAGCAGAGCAGAGCACGCAGACAGCTTGGAGACAGCCAAAGCGGGGAAGGGCTGCGTTGGTCTGGAAGAGGGAGTCGGTGGCTGTCTATCCTGGCGGAGGCAGGGTCGTTTTGCTGTATGCTGGGCTAGACGCCAGGGAGTCTGCTAGAGTTGCTGAGCTGGGCCTGCTTCTGGCTTTGCTTGGGTTAGAGGAAAGTGGTGAAGATAAGAACGGCCCTCCTGGGTGAGACCGATGGTCCATCTAGGCCACTATCACGTCTTCTGACAGTAACCGATGCCAGGCGCTTCAGAGGCAATGGCCAGAGCAGGCAATCGTCAAGTGATCTATCCCTGCGTTGTCTTCTGAAGCTTGGTGCTTGTTTCAGGGGCTAACTCTCAGCCCAGACACACTCCAGGGAGGGAGCATTGGTGTTTGTGCCGAGGAGCGTGGCTGGGACTCGGACCCCCTTCCCCAGCTCTGGTTAGCGCCCCCCCTCCCCATTTCAGGCTGTGTTCTGCTTAAGGCCACAGAGCCCTTGCCTTTTTTTGCCCGGTGCCTGAGAGTCAGGCCAGCTGCGGGGAATTAGCTCAAGCGGCAGAGCGCTCGCTTTGCATGCGAGAGGTAGTGGGGGACGCTGCCCGCATTCTCCGAGCCGGTCAACTAAGGGCTCCTGATGAGCCTGGTGGACGGGAGAGCCGGCCGTCTGACTTTTGGCCTGGCTGCCCGTAGCGGTCAGGCCGAAAAATCAAAAGCCATCCTCCCCAGGCCCACAGCCACCCAGGGGCTCCTCTGCACCATCTTGCCTCCACGAGTGCCACACTCTGACCAGCTGAGCCAAGCAAGCCACGGGAAGCTTCTCAAGGTCTTTCCCTGGTGTGGGCTTGGATGCGAAAAGCACCTGGCCGTTCATCAGCTGTTGCAAGAAGTGTGCAGAGTAGGAGTAGCGATGGGGCTGTAGCTTTCCACAGCATCTCAATTTGGGCAGCTTTCCATTCCCCTTTTCTGTGTAATGTCCCTCCCACGGGTTTCACTTGCGGAGCTGTACGACTCTGGCAGGGTGGCCATTTAGAAATCTTTTCCTTGCTTTTCTTTTTCGCCTGGCCCCAGCGTTAGGACCGTTTGGGTGTTTCAGTGTGTGTGTTTTCCCATTTGGAGGCATTTGGAAGTTTGGAAGGGGAGCCGAAAGAGGCGTCTTTTTCACAAGCAAGTTGGCTTTCTGCACAGGTAGGGCCCTTGGCCGTAAAGCTTAGCTCCGTCAGTGCGTCTGCATGGGGTTCCTCCAGTGCCTCAAGAGCCCGTGCTAAACTCTCGGTGTGGGCGTTTGGCTTGCGCCAGTCAGAGTGCCGTGCCTGCGTCTTCCCAGGGCCGGCTCCCGTGAGGCGCGCATAACTTGGGAGGAAAGGGGTAGAAGAGGAAGCAAGTGAAGCTGACTTTGAGTGGTGGTGCCCCTGGGCGGAGTGGTCCTCCTGCTCCTTCCTGTCGGAGGGGTGGGCTCGAGTGTGGGCTCGGGGGGTCTGGCTGTGGGCAGTGGGAGGATGGTGTCCAGGGAAGTCCCAAAGGTCACCCTGCGCCGGCGGAGTGTGAAGCCTCTCCCCTAGGTTGGGGTGCTGAGTATTAAGCCTTCCTCTGTGGCTTGGGCTGGGGAGCGTGATCCGGCGTCGGGTCCATTTGGGTGGAGCTGGCGGCCGGCAAGAATTCGGGCCATCAGGTCAACCCTCTGTGGACAATGGGGGCGAGCCGGCAGGCCTGCGATTTTGGCTTCGTGGGCGGGCAGCTCAAGCCTGGCCTCCTATGAGCCTGGAAGGCAGCCGGCCGGGCTCACCCGTCTCCTCCCCGGGCCCAAGTTCCTTTCAGGCAGCAGGTGGAGCGAGGAGCCCAGGGAGGGGAGACCAAGGAGGTGTCCGGAGCCTCGTCCTGCCCGGTGCCCAGCAGGGCTCTTGCCCGCTCCCAGCCCACCTGGTTTTGGCCTCTGCCACCCCTAGCAGTCAGCCAAAAGAGCAGAAGTCACCCTCTCCCTCCCGCAGTGGCCAGCATGGGGCTTGAACCCATGACCTTGGCGTTATTAGCACCATGCTCTAACCAGCTGAGCTAGCCGGCCTACAGGAAGCCCTTCCTTGCCTGACCCTTTTGGAAGGAGTCACCGGCTGGCGCGGGGAACGATGTGGCCTCCGTTATCAAATGGATGGATCAAGACGCCATCTGCCAAGGTAGGGGAATTAGCTCAAGTGGTAGAGCGCTCGCTTCGCATGCGGGAGGCAGCGGGGATCAATGCCCGCATTCTCCAGCGGCAAGGCAGCCGCAGGACCTTCTCTTGCCCTTCTTTTAAAAGCCATGGACAGTCAGCCGGCTCAGCTCCTCCAGTGGCCTCCATCCCTCTCCCCGCTTGGCCTCCCAAAAAGCCAGCCCTTGCGGAGCACAAAGCTCTTCCTCCCCAGCCCTTCTCCCCCTTGCGCTGACTGGGAGGCTGGAGACAGCTGGGGGAAGTTAGCTCAAATGGAAGAGCATGGGAGAAGTAGTCAGACCCATACACACATTCTCCAGCCTGCTCTGCTCTGCTCTGCTGGGCTGGGCTCTAGTGGGGGACCTGCACCTTTCTTTCTGAGCTCTCACTGGAGCACAATCCCTTTCCTCCTCCCTCCCTGCTAGTCTACGCCAAGCTCATTGGCCGGGAGGGAGAGCCACTCAAATACAGAATTACTCACATCCCAGGGGTCCATGAAGGGAATGAGGAGATGGGCGGGGTGGCACGCGATACCAGCTCAGCTGAGACCGTGAGACCTCGCAGCCTCCTGATCTCAGGCAGCATGGCAGCCGTGGAGCAGAGCAGAGCACGCAGACAGCTTGGAGACAGCCAAAGCGGGAAGGGCTGCATTGGTCTGGAAGAGGAGTCGGTGGCTGTCTATCCTGGCGGAGGCAGGGTTGTTTTGCTGTATGCTGGGCCAGGGGCCAGGGAGCCTGCTAGAGTTGCTGAGCTGGGCCTGCTCCTGGCTTTGCTTGGGTTAGAGGAAAGTGGTGAAGATAGGAACGGCGCTCCTGGGTGAGACCGATGGTCCATCTAGGCCACTATCCCGTCTTCTGACAGTAACCGATGTCAGGCGCTTCAGAGGCAATGGCCAGAGCAGGCAATCGTCAAGTGATCTATCCCTGCGTTGTCTTCTGAAGCTTGGTGCTTGTTTCTGGGGCTAACTCTCACCCCAGACACACTCCAGGGAGGGAGCGTTGGTGTTTGTGCCGAGGAGCGTGGCTGGGACTCGGACCCCCTTCCCCAGCTCTGGGTAGCGCCTCGCCCCCACCCCCCCATTTCAGGCTGTGTTCTGCTTAAGGCCACAGAGCCCTTGCCTTTTTTTGCCCGGTGCCTGAGAGTCAGGCCAGCTGTGGGGAATTAGCTCAAGCGGCAGAGCGCTCACTTTGCATGCGAGAGGTAGTGGGGGGCGATGCCCGCATTCTCCAAGCCTGTCGACTAAGGGCTCCTGATGAGCGTGGTGGACGGGAGAGCCGGCCATCTGACTTTTGGCCTTGCTGCACGTAGCGGTCAGGCCGAAAAATCAAAAGCCATCCTCCCCAGGCCCACAGCCACCCAGGGGCTCCTCTGCACCATCTTGCCTGAGCGGGTGGAAGTGGAGCCTGGAACTGAGCTGAGGCGCTGAGGGTTATTTGCACTGTGCGCTTCACATGGAGGTGAAAACACGGGGCACAGATCTTTGAGCACAACCCCCGTCCTGAGGAATGGGGGGGGGGGGGCTGCATAAAGAGAGACCGGCCCTCCCTGGCGGGGCTGCAGCGGCTCTTCACAGGGGCAGTCCCACTGTATATTGGTACCAGAGTTTTGAAAACCTCCTTTTCTGGGCTGGCTCCTCTCTCTCTAGGGAGACTGGCGACCCCAAACTTCCCAGAAACCAGCATAGCGAGGCCAACCTGAGCACAGACACCTGCTCAGCACCCCAGGGTGCAGCCCTGAACTCCGGCTATCAGCTACGCTCAGCTGCCCACCCAACAAGCGTTACACGCAGGAGCCTTCGTGCCCCGCGTGTTCAGGTCCCTCCCAGCGCCAGCTTTAAACTCCGCTGCTCAGTTCTAAGCTTTGGCCACATGGGGGCAGCCTGGAGCTCAGCCAACGCCCCCGTTGCTGGTTGCGTTTCCCGCTCCTCGTGGCAGGTTCACACCCCGCAGGCAGATCTCTGAATCGGAGCCGAACCGTTCCCCAAATCCAGCGCTTTAGCAGCAGCTTTGCTAGGAAAGCGCTGACGTCCCCACGTAACGTAAGAGCCAGAGCGCTGTGTCCAGGATCTTCTATCGGGCCCCTCACCGCGGTGTCTGACAGGCGCAAGGAGAAACCAGGGAAATGTTTTCATGGCGTTTAAGGGCAGAAGGGGCCATTAGCTCAGCTAGTCTGACCCCCGAATAACACAGAATTACACCATGACACACACTGATCCCACAGACCTTAGATAGATCAAAGCGTTTCAGCCTCAGGAAAGAGGCTAAACTGGGTGCCAGAGGCAGCGAACAAGGAGCCCCCAAGGCAATGGCAGGGAACTGACGAGGTGAAATATGCCCAGATGATCCCAGCAGGCGACCCACCCCCATGCTGCAGAGGTGGGAATCCCTGTTCCTCCTGCCCTTAAGAATCTCTGGTGGTAAGTGGGTACCCCCAGTTCCCCAGATAAGAATCCTCCACGTGGTTTCCCTGGCTTCACCTCCAGATAAGAACATTGTGTGGAGGGGGTGGGAGGAAGGTTGTCTGGCAGATATGTAAAGGGGGACTGTGTCTCCCTGTCTGGCTCAGGCTCCTGGGAGGAAGTGATCTCAGTGTGTCTGGCTGTCTCCATTCCTCCCACCCATAAGAATCCCTGGTGTGTGGGTGCACCCTAGACCATTAAGGATCTCTGGTGGGTGGGTGTCTCTCTCCCCCTAGTCAGGATCTCTGGGCCGTGCCTGTATAAAAAGAGACTTTGACTCACCCAGGCTGGGCTGCCATCATGGAACAGACCAGGTCCTTCTGTGGAGGGTTTGCGTTCCTCCAAGGACGTGATCTCAGTGTGTGTGGGTGTCCCTGTCCCTTCAACCCTTAACAATCCCTGGTGCGTGGGTGCGCTGGGCCCCATTATAATCCCCTCTGTCTTACCCCCCATGAGGGATCCGGTGGATGTGGGTGTTCTCCACGCTACTGGGGGTGTCTGGTGCCCCTGTCCCTCCTGGTTAATAGTGGAGTGTGTGGGTGTCCCCCCGCCCATTAAGGATCCGTGTTGTGCGCATGCCCCCGTTCTTCTCATTAAGAATGGTGCAACGGAGCATATGGGTGTGTCCCCCACCCCATGAACTAGCTCCCGTGTGTGGTTCCCCTGCCCCCATCCAGGCTCTGTGGGTGTCACTGTTCCGCTTTTCAAGACCCGTGTTGCAGGGGGCGTCCCTCCCCCCAAGTCAGAATCCCCAGCATGTGGGTGCTCCCATCCCCCCTCCAGGCTCTGCGGGGGGCGGGGTCTTAAAAGAGACCATGTCTCACTGTCTTGCCCAGGCTACGCTGCAGGGGCTACTCACAGGCACAACCCCACTACTGATCAGCACAGGAGTTTTGACCTGCTCTGTTTCCGACCTAGGCCGGTTCACCCCTCCTTAGGCAACCTGGAGACCCTGAGATTCCCCAGGATCACCATATTGATGCTGAACGTAATGCAGACACCTGATCGGCACAGCCCCCTGCAGCCCAGAACTCCTGAGCGCAAGCGATCCGCCAGCCTCAGCCTCCCCAGGCGCTGGGATCACAGGCACCAGCCAGGGAGCCCGGCTTATTTTGCTATCTGGCAGCTGGAGCTTTAAACTCTGCTTGTGAGCTCTGTGCCTTGGTCAGATGGGGACAGCCTGGAACTGGGAAATGCTCCTGGTTCTCCCGCCCCCGTCTCATGTCGGGGTGCAGGCGCCGCTGTCCTGCCAGGTAAGATCCCGGATGTTTTGGTGCCCCCATCCCCCGCCCAGGTGTCCGGGTACCTCTGCCCCCCATACAGAATCCTTGATGTGTGGGTGTCCATCCCTCTGCAGAGGATCCCGGAGTGTGGATGCCCTTGTCCCTCTCTAGAAGATCCTGGGTGTGTAGGTGCCACTCTCCCCCCCGTAGATCTCTGGTGGGTAGGTCCCCAGGGTGTGAGCGCTCCCATTCCCCGATACAGGCTGGGGGAGGGGGGGGTATAACTGGCTCTCCCTGTCCTGCCCAGGCGGTGCTACAGCAGCTGTTCACAGGGGCAGCAACCCCACTGTCACCCTGCAGCTTTAACCTGCTCCAGGGGTGACCTGCTTCACCCTCCTGTGGGAGCCTGGGGACCCCGAACTTCCCAGAGTCACCTGATTGATGCCGAGCTTAGCACAGACACCGGCTCAGCATGGCAGGGTGCAGCCCTGACCATAGGTGGCAGGTTTGTATAATTTTTGGTGGGGCCCAAAATGGTGGTGACCCCCCCACTCCCACCCTGTAAGCCGATATAAAATGAAGCTACAACACGTCAGTACCACAAGATTACAAGGTTGGAGAAGGGGTAGGGGGTTCCAGGGGCCAGTCAAGGGACAAGGAGCAGGGGGGGTTGGATGGGGCAGAGGTTTGGAGGGGCAGTCAGGGGACAGGCAGCAATTGGATAGGCATGGGAGTCCAGGGGGTTTATCAGGGGACAGGTAGGGGGTGGGGTCCTGGGGGAAAGTTGGGTGGGGTCTCAGGAGGGGGCAGTTGGGGACAAGGAGAAGGGAGGCTTAGATAGGGGCTGGGGTCCCAAGGGGCAGTTAGGGGCAGTTGTCTCAGGAGTGGGTAACGGGGGACAAGGACCTGTGGTGCTTAGATAGGGGTGGGGTCCCGGGGGCAGTTGGGGCAGGGGTCTGGGAGGGGGCAATCAGCGGCCAGGGCTGGGATTCAAAGGGCTCTGAGCTGCTGGCAGCCGCGGGAGCCCTGAGCCCTTTAAATCCCAGCCACCGCGGCTGGGATTCAAAGGGCTCTGGGCTCTCTGCCTCTGCGGGCAGCCCAGAGCCCTCCGATTCCCAGCCCGGCTGAGATTTAAGGGCTCTGGGCTCCCCGCGGTTGCAGGCAGCCCAGAGCCCTCTGATTCCCGGCTGCGGCTGGGATTTAAAAGGCTCTGGGTTCCCCACCGCAGCGGGCAGCCCAGAGCCCTCTGATTCCCAGCCCCGGCTGAGATTTAAAGGGCTCTGGGCTCCCCGCGCTTGTAGGCAGCCCAGAGCCCTCTGATTCCCGGCCGCGGCTGGGATTTAAAGGCTCTGGGCCCCGCGGTTGCAGGCAGCCCAGAACCCTCTGATTCCCGGCGGCTGGGATTTAAAGGGCTCTCGGCTCCCCGCGGTTGCAGGCAGCCCAGAGCCCTCTGATTCCCGGCCGCGGCTGAGATTTAAAGGGCTCTGGGCTCCCCGCGCTTGTAGGCAGCCCAGAGCCCTCTGATTCCCAGCCGTGGCTGGGATTTAAAGGGCTCTGGGCTCCCCGCGCTTGTAGGCAGCCCAGAGCCCTCTGATTCCCAGCCGCGGCTGAGATTTAAAGGGCTCTGGGCTCCCCGCGGTTGCAGGCAGCCCAGAGCCCTCTGATTCCCGGCCGCGGCTGGGATTTAAAGGGGCAAAACCTAGCTCCAAATATTGGTGGAGCAGAGCCCCTGATTTTGAATATTCCTGGGGCTTTAGCTCCACGAGCCCATATAAGTTGGCGCCCATGGCCCTGACCCCTGACAACCAGCTTCCCTCCGCCTCCTGCTGCACAGCGAGGATCCCACGTGAGAGCCTTTGTGCCCCACGTGTCCAGCCAGGTCCGTTCCAGCTCCAGCTTTCAACTCTGCTTGTGAGCTCCCATCTCCGGCCACACGGGGGCAGCACTAACGGCCTCATCTAAATTTGACCCTTCAGACCGCAGATTATAACCGAGCGGGCAGATTATAGCCCAGGAAGCCAAATCCTTCCCCAAACTGACCGTTGAAGCAGAAGATCCCCTTGGAAAGATCAGGAATTTTGCCTTTAAAAACAAGGAAAATGTGCATTGGTCTCTTCTGTCTACAGCGAGAGATTGAAGAAACTCAATTGATTTCATTGACTGGAGGTTAAGGGGGATTTAGTCACTGATTTTAAATACACAGTTTTAAAAATTCCCAGAGGGGGGAATATCTGATTTTAAAGGGTTCTTTAATTCACCAGACAAAGGTTGAACACGACCCCCTTGGTTTGCAGTCAATGTCACAAAACGCCAACAGGAAATTACCATTTTTTAACCGTGAGGCTAATTATCTAGTGGAACAAGTTCTGCGCAGGAATTGGTTAAATCCCCATCACTGCCCTGTGTAAATGAAGACCGCAGCTCTTGCTGCAAGACACCTGGTGTGTGAGTGTCCCTGTTCCCCCTTCAGAACCTCTGGTACATGGTGCTTCCCTCCTCCCAGTTCAAGATCCCCATCATGTGGGTGCTCCCATCCCGGATCTGTGGGTGTCTCTGTTCCCCTTTTCAAGATCTGTGTTGCAGGGGGGCGTCCCTCACCCCAAGTCAGAATCCCCAGCGTGTGGCTGCTCCCATCCCCCCCTCCAGGCTCTGTGGGGGGTGTCTGTATACAAAGAGACCGTGTCTCACTGTCTTGCCCAGGCTATGCTGCAGGGACTATTCACAGGTGTGATCCCACTACTGATCAGCAGGGGAGTTTTGACCTGCTCCATTTCCGACCTGGGCCGGTTCACCCCTCCTTAGGCAACCTGGGGACCCTAAGCTTCCCCAGGATCACCATATTGATGCTGAACTTAGTGCGGACACCCAATCGGCACAGCCCCCTGCAGCCCAGAAATCCTGAGCTCAAGTGATCCACCAGCCTCAGCCTCCCCAGGAGCTGGGATCACAGGCACCAGCCACGGAGCCCGGCTTGTTTTGCTGTCTGGCAGCTCGAGCTTTAAACTCTGCTTGCGAGCTCTGTGCCTTGGCCAGACGGGGACAGCCTGGAGATGGGAATGCTCCTGCTCCCCCCGCCCACGTCTCATGTCGAGCTGCAGGCGCCGCTGTCCTCCCAGGTAAGATCCCGGATGTTTCGGTGCCCCCCATCCCCCATCCAGGAGCCCAGGTGTCCGGGTACCTCTGCCCCCCATACAGAATCCTGGATGTGTGGGTGTCCGTCCCTCTGCAGAGGATCCCGGAGTGTGGATGCCCTTGTCCCTCTCTAGAAGATCCTGGGTGTGTGGGTGCCACTCTCCCCCCCCAGAAGATCTCTGGTGGGTAGGTCCCCAGGGTGTGAGTGCTCCCATTCCCCGATACAGGCTGGGGGAGGGGGAGCTCGGGGGGGTGTTTGGGGGGGAAGAAGAGGGGGATGGGCAGCACTGGGGAGGGGGAGCTCGGGGGTGTTTGGGGGTGGGGGCAGAAGAGGGGATGGGCGGCACTGGGGAGGGGGAGCTGGGGGTGTTAGGGGGCGGGGGCAGAGAGGGGGATGGGCGGCATTGGGGGAGGGTGCGTGGGTGCGTGGGTGCGCGGGTGCGTGGGTGGGTGCCCCTGTTCGCCCTTACAGCATCCCTGGTGCACGGGGGCCTCCCTCCGTCCCAACTCAGGGGCCCCAGGGTGTGAGCGCTCCCATCCCCCGATACAGGCTGGGGCGGGGGAGGGGTATAACTGGGTCTCCCTGTCCTGCCCAGGCGGTGCTACAGCAGCTGTTCACAGGGGCAGCAACCCCACTGTCACCCTGCAGCTTTACCCTGCTCCAGGGGTGACCCATGCGGGTCGGGAGTGAGGGGCACCAGCAGAGCTGAGAGTCTGGAGGTCAGGACTGGGATAGCAGGGGCTGCGGGTCGGGAGTGAGGGGCACCGTCAGAGCTGGTTGACGCCTAAGGGGCTGCGGGTCGGGAGTGAGGGGCACCAGCAGCGCAGTAACTGGGGAGCTCAGCGAGGAATCGAGGGGGCTGCGGGTCGGGAGTGAGGGGCACCAGCAGAGCTGTGAGGCTGGAGGTCAGGACTGGGATAGCAGGGGCTGCGGGTCGGGAGTGAGGGGCACCGTCAGAGCTGGTTGACGCCTAAGGGGCTGCGGGTCGGGAGTGAGGGGCACCAGCAACGCAGTAACTGGGGAGCTCAGCGAGGAATCGAGGGGGCTGCGGGTCGGGAGTGAGGGGCACCAGCAGAGCTGTGAGGCTGGAGGTCAGGACTGGGATAGTAGGGGCTGCGGGTCAGGAGTGTGATGGAGCAGGGGCTGTCTGTGTGCTTGGTAGGCAGAGACAGGTATGCAGCTGTAACATGAGCCTGGCCTGGGGGAGGGGAGGTCTCACCTCTGGCTGGGGCTAGACAAAAGGGAACGGGGGAGTGAAGGCACTCTTCGGTTTTGGAAGCTGGGGGGTGGGTTTCAGGGGATCCTAGGCTGGGATCCAAGCACCCTGAACCCCCAGAAAGGCCAGATTGAGGGGTCCTGGCTCTGCACACAAGCTGGGCTGTATCCTGTGTTCCTGTTGTTCAATAAACCTTCTGTTTTACTGGCTGGCGGAGAGTCACTGTGAGTTCAGGAAGAGGGGTGCAGGGCCGGACTCACCCACACTCCGTGACAGGGAGTGAGGGGCACTGGCAGCGCAGTAACTGGGGAGCTCAGCGGGAAATCGAGGGGGCTGCGGGTCGGGAGTGAGGGGCACCAGCAGAGCTCTTGGTGTGGAGATCAGGATTGGGATAGGAGGGGCTGCGGGTCGGGAGTGAGGGGCAGCAGGAGAACTATGAGTCTGGAGGTCAGGACTGGGATAGCAGGGGCTGTGGGTCAGGAGTGAGGGGCACCACTAGAGCTGGGGGGAACCCAGGGGGCTGCGGGTCGGGAGTGAGGGGCACCGGTAGAGCTGAAGGAAGCCCAGGGGTCTGTGGGTCAGGAGTGAGGGGCACCGGCAGCACAGTGACTGGGGAGCTCTGCGGGAAGCCCAGTCGCTGCAAGTCGGGAGTGAGGGGCACCAGCAGAGCTGTGGATCTGGAGATCAGGATTGGGATAGGAGGGGCTGCGGGTCGGGAGTGAGGGGCAGCAGCAGAGCAGGAGGGAGACCAGGGGGCTGCGGGTCGGGAGTGAGGGGCACTGTCAGAGCTGGTGGACGCCTAAGGGGCTCCGGGTCGGGAGTAGGGGGCAGCAGCAGAACTGTGAGTCTGGAGTCAGGACTGGCTCTCAGCACCTCCCACTATACAAATTGTCCCAGTGCCGCTGGGTCTAGTGGTTAGAGCCGGGGAGGCCGGGAGCCAGGCAGGGGCGGTGGGTATAAGGGGCCCGGGGAGGCACCTTGCCCGTGCTCCACCCAGAGGCCCTGCTCCCACTCGTCCTCTCCCCCGCAAGGCCCCATCCTCACTTCGCCCTTTCCCAAGCTCCATCCGGCCACATGGGGCCGTGGGGGGAGAGGCCGGGGGTGCAAACGGCAGAGAGGCAGGCAGGGGGGCCTTGGGGTGGGGCGAAGAGGCACAAGTGGCAGGGCCTCGGGAAGAGACGTGAGAGGTGGGCGGGGGTCAGGGAGTGGAAAAAGGGGTCCTGAGGGGTGTGGGCGGGGCTGAAGGGGCGTGTGGGCGGGGCTGAAGGGGGCGTGTGGGCGGGGCTGAAGGGGCGTGTGGGCGGGGTGGAGGGGGCGTGTGGGCGGGGCTTTGGCAGGAGGAGGCTGAGTGGCAGCAGGCCTTGGGGCAGGGCCACAGTCCGGGCCCGCCCAGCCTCCCCAAGTGGAGGAGTCCCAAGCTGCCCATGGAGCCAGGACTCCTGGGTTCTGTTCCTGGCTCTCCCACAGACTCCCACTCTAAGCTGGTGCAGCCCATCTCGCCCTCCCTGGTGCCTCAGTTTCCCCCGTGTGAGGCGGGTACCAGTGTGAACGGCTGCAGCGCCGTGGAGAATCTCGTCCCTTCTCCTGGCGGCTCCTTGGTAGCCCTGGGGAAGCAGCCAACTGCTGCAGCCCCTGGCTCCCGTCTGGGCAGCCCGGGGTGGGGGCGGGATCTGGGCAATGGGAGGAAGGAATCCCCCCTTCCCCCACCCCACCACGGGGACATGGGGGGAGGCTGGTGCTGCGGGGGCAGGGAGTCCTGCAGCCCTCGCAGGGGAGAAGGGGCAGGTTCCCGGCTTGGCTGCTGATGGGGGCGGGGTGGGGGGCACTGCTGGACTGGGGGCTCCCCCCTGTGGGGTGGAGATGGAGCACGGCCTGCTGGGAGCGGACGTCTCCTCTGGATGGGGGAGGGTGACACTGGCCCAATTGTGGGAGCCCCTGTCCCCAGACAAGGGAGGGGCCTCTCAGCCTTGCCGGCTCGTCTCTCTTTCACCAGGATCGGCCCAGCACCTGGCCTGGCCCAGACCCCCCTTCCTCAGCGCCAGCAGCTGCCCATTGTGGGGAGTGGAGCGGCCGGGGGGTGGGGGCCTCTCAAGCCCCCCGGGGAGCTGGGCCGGGGCACTGGGGGGCAGAGGCTGCGTTGGGGGGTGGTGGGTTGGAGAGATGTCGGGGGGTGAAGCTGGGACTCAGGGGGGGAATGGGCCAGGCTGCAGGGAGGAAGTGGGGGGCCACCGAGGGGAGCTGGGGGCTGAGAAGCTGCGGGGGACACAGCCGGGGGTAGTGGTGACACCGCAGGGGGCTGCTCAAGAGGCAGTGGGCTGGGGCAGGGCGGGAGCTAGGACAGGGGTGGGGTCAGGCTGCGGGTCTCCTGTGAATGGCACCAGGCTGCAGGGAACCCCACGGCCGGCAGCCCCTGCTGGGGGTCTGGTCACTGCAGCCCCGCTGCACCCTGCTGGGGGTCTGGTCACTGCAGCCCCCCCCCGCTGCACCCTGCTGGGGGCTCTGGTCAGTGCAGCCCCCCCCCCGCTGCACCCTGCTGTGGGCTCTGGTCACTGCAGCCCCGATGCACCCTGCTGGGGCTCTGGTCAGTGCAGACCCCGCTGCACCCTGCTGGGGCTCTGGTCACTGCAGCCCCTGCTGCACCCTGCTGGGGCTCTGGTCACTGCAGCCCCGATGCACCCTGCTGGGGCTCTGGTCAGTGCAGCCCCGCGGCACCCTGCTGGGGGCTCTGGTCACTGCAGCCCCCAACCTCACACTGGAACTGGGCGGGGGGGGGGGAATGTTTCTTCTCGCGCTCCCATTGGTCAGGGCTCTGCCTCCTCTTCCTATTGGCTGTCTCGGGAGAGGCGGAGTGTCCGCGAGGGCGCCACGTGCCCTTCCAGCGGTCGCGAGGCGGCACCTGAGCAGCCCAACCCCCCCCCCGAGCGCCCCCCCCCCACTGCCGCCCCTCCCCCTCCCTGCCCCGCCCCAACCACCCCTGAGCTCCCCTCCCCAGTGCCGCCCATCCCCTCTCTGCCCCTGCCCCAACACACCCCTGAGCTCCTCCCCAGCGCCGCCCTCCCCTCTTCCCCGCCCCCAACCCCTGAGCTCCCCTCCCCAGCGCCGCCTCCCCTCCCTGCCCCGCCCCCAACCCCTGAGCTCCCCTCCCCAATGCCGCCCATCCCCTCCCTGCCCCGCCCCCAACCCCTGAGCTCCCTCCCCACTGCCGCCCCTCCCCTCCCTGCCCCGCCCCAACCCCTGAGCTCCCCTCCCCCACTGCCGCCCTCCTCCTCCTCCCCGACCCCAACCCCGAGCTCCCCTCCCCACTGCCGCCCCTCCCCTCTCTGCCCCGCCCCAAACCCCTGAGCTCCCCTCCCCACTGCCGCCCCTCCTCTCTGCCCCGCCCCAACCCCCGGACTCCCCCTCCCCAGTGCCGCCCATCCCCTCTCTGCCCCGCCCCAACACCCCGAGCTCCTCCCCAGTGCCGCCTCCCCTCTCTGCCCCGCCCCCAACCCCTGAGCTCCCCTCCCCAGTGCCACCCATCCCCTCTCTGTCCCCACCCCAACCCCACCCCGTGGTCCTCCCCCAGCGCCGCCCATCCCCTCTCTGCCCCTGCCCCAAACACCCCCGAGCTCCCCTCCCCAGTGCCGCCCCTCCTCTCTGACCCCGCCCCAACACCCCTGAGCTCCCCTCCCCAGTGCGGCCCCTCTGCCCCGCCCAAACACCCCGAGCTCCCCTCCCCAGTACCGCCACTCCCTCTTCTGCCCCGTCCCCAACACCCCGATCTCCCCTCCCCAGTGCCGCCCATCCCCTCTCTGCCCCGCCCCCAACACCCCGAGCTCCTCGATGCCGCCCATCCCCTCTTCTGCTCCCGCACTCAAACACCCCTGAGCTCCCCTCCCCAGTGCCGCCCATCCCCTCTCTGCCCCCGCCCCTAACACCCCCAGCTCCCTCTCCCAGTGCCGCCCATCCCCTCTTCTGCCCCCACCCCAAACACCCCCGAGCTCCCCTCCTCCAGTGCCGCCCATCCCCTCTTCTGCTCCCGCACTCAAACACCCCGAGCTCCTCCCCAGCGCCGCCCATCCCCTCTCTGCCCCTACCCCAAACACCCCTGAGCTCCCCTCCCCAGTGCCGCCCATCCCCTCTTCTGACCCCGCCCCATCATCCCCGACCTCCCTTTCCTCTCTGCCCCGGCCGCCAAACACCCCGAGCTCCCTCCCCAGTGCCGCCCATCCCCTCTTCTGCCCCGCCCCAAACACCCCCGAGCTCCCCTCCCCAGTGCCGCCCATCCCCTCTGCCCCGCCCCAAACACCCCGAGCTCCCCAATGCCGCCCATCCCCTCTTCTGCCCCTGCCCCAACACCCCCGAGCTCCCGCTCCCCAGTGCCGCCCATCCCCTCTCTGCCCCCTCCCCAAACACCCCCGAGCTCCCAATCCCCAGTGCCGCCCATCCCCTCCCCGATGCGGTCCATCCCCTCTTCTGCCCCTGCCCCAACACCCCCAAGCTCCCCTCCCCAGTGCCGCCCATCCCCCTCTTCTGCCCCTGCCCCAAACACACCCCGACACTGTTCCTGGTTTTGGGAGGGGAACAGGAGAAAGGACAAAAGAAGCAAGAGACGAAGAGAAAGGAGGGAGGGATGGAGGAAAAGGTGAAACAAAAAGAACAAACCCTAATGTCCCCAGTGATTTTAAGGGACAAAATCCCAGGTGCAGAATAAAATTCTGCCTCCTTAAGCTCGTGTTTTCCATGCCTAGAATTCAACTGTCACCAGATGGATCAGACTGAACAGGTTTCAAACCTCGAGGAGGCTCTTACCTTCTAAACAGGGACGGCTGTTTTCTAGTAAAATCAGGAAAAGGGAAGGAGAAAACTCGAAAGAGGTTCCTCCTGGAGCTCACGTACATGAACCCGAATACTCCCCCAGTCCTCAAAGAGAGACCTGGAGAAAGAGACTTGCTGAAGCAAAGCCACAGGGGTCTCTGAGGTTTCCCTGGCCCCTCGCCCCTGTCCTGCCTGGCTGATGTCAGCATCTCTCTGTGAGGTCACCACCTCCCCACCACCTTTGACCAATAGCCTGAGGTCCTGCAAAAGGCCTTTGTGATGTCACTGCCACACCCCTCCCTTGCTGGGCTAATGTCCTGCCCTGGCCAGGCACTTTGGGGGTTTGAGCTACTCCCTGTGGATCACCCCACTCAAGGAGCGTTCGTTCTAGGAAGCAAGTCGGCTAAACAGGAAAACATCAGACGCTGCTCCCAGTGCTACACTCAGTTTTTCAGAAATTAGTCGACTTTATGACCAGAAGAGAACATTAGAGCATCTAATCTGACCCCCTGCTTATCACAGGCCTCCTGTATGACACAAGAGCTACTTTTGGAGCAAACACATTCCAGAAAGGCATCTAGTCTTCATGAAATGACATCAGGAGATGGTGAATCCACCACTTTCCTTGGTAGATTGTTCCTGTGGTGAATCATCCTCGCTGTTGAATATTTGTGCCTTAGTTGTAATATGAATTTGTCTCTTTTCACCTTCCAGCCACTGGGTCTTGTTATGCCTTTCTCTCCTAGATTCAAGAGCCCTTTAATACCCAATCTATTCTCTCCATGAAGGCCCTTCAACACTTCAATGAAGTCACCTTTCAATCTTCTTTTGATAAGCGAAACAGGTTGAGCTCACTAGAAGGCATTTGTCTCCATCCCTCAGAACATTTATTGGCTCTTTGGTCATCAGACTCCTGAACTGTAGCTGGATGTGGCTCTTGTTCTTCTGCACAACATAGCTCCTGGAGAAGAGGGATCTTCAAATGTACATTCCTATGATACCTTTGTTTAATTGATGAAAACATAAACTAGACAGTTAGAGGATTCGAACTGATTTCAGCTGATGGACAGCTTTGCTAGGTTTTTGTGCATTTGGACAGTGAAATGTTGAGTGTTTACATTCATATCAAGCACCCCCGTATAGTGGAGCTCCTGAACATAATGAAGAATGGAAATGAAAATGTTTTCCTTTTTAAAAAAAAAAGAAAGAAGGTTATAAGAGAACACTGGGGCTTGAATCAAGGATCACTTGATCTACCATCAAGCACTGTACCACTAAGCTATACCCCCATGACCATGGACTCATGATCTCCAAGACTTTGAAGGACAGACCCTGCTTCCTCGAGATCCTTTGCCATTCCCAGACCAGAAGTGGTTTTAAAAATGGGGTTTGATTAAACTTCTTAAATGTGGTGAACACCACAGCTTGCACACCCACCGATACAGCTTCTCCCACTGACATAGCTGCCACCTCTTGGGGAAGTGGATTAACTGCACCCACATGAAAACTCTCTCCCCTCAGCATAGAGCAGTGGTTCTCAAGCTGCGGGTCAGGACCCCAAAGTGGGTCATAACCCTGTTTTAATGGGGTTGCCAGGGCTGGCATTAGTGCCTGGGGCTGAAGCCAAAAGTCTGAGCTCCACCACCCAGGGCTGAATGCCTCAAGCTCTGGTTTTGCCCTTCCCCAACTGGATAAGAGGGCACAGTGTGAAATGTTTGGGGACCACTGTTTTAGGGTGATGTTCTCAATCACTTTTATGAAGTCCAATGAAAGCTATTCCTCACCCACCTACCCCTCCATCAGGACCGACTAGGTATGTTCTGCTGCCCTTCACTCATGCAGGAAGGATAACAACATTTCATTCCACTCAATCCTAAAGTGATTTGTAACCTGCCACCAGCCAAAACTGGTCATTTTGGGAAAGTGTCCCCATCATGCTGCATAGCTAGGCAGAGTAGGTGAGTCTGTGCAAACACGGTCTGTTCCTGAAGTCTTTCCCCCAGCTCCTCACTAGATGTGAAGGGGGAGCTCATTCAGCCTCTGCTTCCGCCCAGGAACGACGCGCAGCGCCCGGAGTGCCTCCGTCCGCTGCCCCGCGTCGCCAACGCAGACGGTCTAGAGGCCGACTTCACGCCCAAAGAGGTGTCGGCGCGGCTCTCCAGAACCAAAAACACCGCGCCCGGAAAAGATGGCATCCCCTACGGCCTCCTCAAGAAGCGAGACCCCGGCTGTCTCGTGCTCTCCGGCATCTTTAACCTGTGTCGGCGCTTCGGCCGGTCGCCCACCTCCTGGAAGAAGGCCATGACCGTCCTGATCCACAAAAAGGGCGAGCGAGATGACCCCAGCAACTGGAGACCCATCTCCCTCTGCTCCACGATGTACAAACTGTACGCCAGCTGCTTGGCAGCCAGGATCACGGAGTGGGCGACGACCGGGGGAGCCATCAGCCCAGCCCAGAAGGGCTTCATGCCGTCGGAGGGGTGCTACGAGCACAACTTCCTGCTCCAGACCGTCCTCCAGTCGACCAGGAGGGAGCGGAAGCAGTGCACGGTAGCATGGCTCGACCTGGCCAACGCCTTCGGGTCCATCCCCCACCACCACATCTTCAGCACGCTACGGGAGTTCGGGATGCCGGAGACCTTCCTTCGCCTGATCCGGGAACTCTACGAGGGCTGCAGCACCACCATCCGCTCGGTAGAAGGAGAGACCGCCGAGATTCCTATCCGCAGCGGCGTGAAGCAGGGCTGCCCCCTCAGCCCCATCGTCTTCAACCTCGCCATGGAGCCGCTCCTGCGGGCGATCTCCGACGGCACTGACGGCTTCGACCTACATGGCGAGAGAGTGAGCGTCTTGGCCTACGCGGACGACCTGGTCCTGATCGCGGACGACCCCGAGAGACTCCAGGGCATGCTCGACACCATCGGGAGAGCCGCAGACTGGACGGGACTCCGCTTCAACGCCAAGAAGTGCGCGTCCCTCCACGTTGACGGGAACAAGAGGGACTCAGTGCTGATGACGGAGTTCCTTATCCAGGGCGAGTCTGTTGTCCCCATGGCGGAGGGGCAGGCGTACCAGCACCTCGGCACGCCGACGGGCTTCCGCGTCCGGCAGACCCCCGAGGACACCATCCGGGAGATCCTGCGGGACGCCGCCAAGATCGACGCATCCCTGCTGGCGCCGTGGCAGACAATCAACGCCCTCAACACCTTCCAGATCCCCGACGCCTTCGTCCTGAGAGGATCCGCCGTAGCAAAGGTGCCCCTCAACAAGGCGGACAACAACATCCGGCAGCTGGTGAAGAAGTGGCTGTCCCTACCCCAGAACGCCAGCAACGAGCTCGTCTACATCGCCCACCGGCACGGGGGCGCCAACGTCCCCCGCATGGGAGACCTGTGCGACATCGCGGTCGTCACGCACGCCTTTCGCCTCCTGACGTGCCCGGACGCCGTGGTCAAGAACATCGCGACGGCCGCCCTGCGCGCCGCCACCGCGAGGCGAATCGGCAGACCCCCCTCCGACCAAGACGTGGCCGCTTTCCTGAACGGCTCCCTGGATGGAGAATTCGGCCCGTTCAGGGGCGACGTCGCCTCGCTGTGGACCCGCGCCCGCAACGCCACCCGCCGACTGGGAAAGCGACTGGGCTGCCGCTGGGTATGGAGCGAAGATCGGCGGGAGCTAGGAGTCCTGATACCGCAGATCAGGACGGAGGACAACACCATCGTCAGCCCTGGAGCCAGAGGCATGCTGGAGAGGTCGCTGAAAGCCGCCACCCGCGCGCTCTACGTGGACACCCTGAAGAAAAAGCCGGACCAGGGCAAGGCTTTTGAGGTCACCAGCAAGTGGGACTCCAGCAACCACTTCCTCCCCTCAGGCAGCTTCATCCGTTTCGCCGACTGGCGGTTCATACACCGCGCCCGGCTGAACTGCGTCCCCCTCAACGGAGCCATCCGCCACGGGAACCCGGACAAACGCTGCCGGAGGTGCGGGTACGCCATGGAGACCTTGCCCCACGTCCTGTGCAGCTGCAGGCCCCACGGCAGAGCCTGGCAGCTGCACCACAACGCCGTCCAGGACCGCCTGGTGAAGGCCATCGCCCCGCACCTGGGAGAGATCGCTGTCAATCGCGCCATCCCCGGCACCGACAGCCCGCTGCGCCCGGACATCGTCATCACGGATGAGGACCGGAAAAAGATCATCCTCGTCGACGTGACAATCCCGTTCGAAAACAGGACCACGGCCTTCCGCCAAGCCCGAGCCCGCAAACTCGAAAAGTACGCTCCCCTGGCTGACACCCTGCGAGCAAAGGGCTACGAGGTCTACACCGATGCTCTGATCGTTGGGGCCTTGGGCGCCTGGGACCCCCTTAATGAGTGCGTGCTGCGGACCTGTGGGGTGGGCCGTCGCTACGCGCGGCTCATGAGATGCCTAATGGTCTCGGACGCTATTCGGTGGTCCAGAGACATTTACACAGAGCACGTCACCGGCCACCGTCAATACCAAGAGTGAGCCGGCGTGACTCCACGCACCCGCAAGGGGGAAGAGACCTGTAAACTTCCCCTGTTGGACTTTATCCCCTGAGCCCTGAACCAACCACACTGAACTCTGCCCTGTGAGGGGCACCCTATCACCATTACCCAGTCCGCTCATTTACTCACGCCCACGACTATCCATAACCTGTTTGTATGAGTGATGTGCCCTCACTGCTTGCTGGCTGTACCTTGAACTCTCTCACCGTATACCCTGCATTGGGGACATGACAGACTGTGTATATGTATATGCCGTCCAATACCAAAACGCTAACATCCCCCTACAACCTGTATGTTACCCCCAATGACACAATAACTGATGCCTCAAACACTTTGTATCGTTTATTTTAAATATTCTCTAATAAAATTTAAATCTTTTCTTATCAGTTTAATATCTGATAGGTCCTTTATTTAAGGACTGTATGTTAAATTAATTTTTGAAACAAGGGGATGGAATAGGAGCTTGCTCTGACCACCCCATGCATTGACCTGGTATTGCAGTGTCTCCAGGACCAGTGCCTCTCCCTCTGGGGAGAATTGTTTGGTTAAAAAAGCAGAATAAGATTCACTCTAAAGATGCTGATTTGAGAAGATTTTTTTTAAAGTAGTTGGAAAATCAGGTTTCTTTAGCACTGAAGTTCTTCATAACAATGTATTGTTAAAATTCCTTGGGAGTGTTTTCTGAGTCTACAGCTGTGAGTTTCTTTGTCTTGCTGGAAAATTGTTTTAAAAGCTGAGATTCTTCTGTTTGCTGTGAGTTTTTTCAACAACATGAGGGATGAATGCTTTCCAGACTGAGGGTCTGTTTGGGAGATGGTTGGTTGGGGGTTGTGTGTGTGGGGGGACACAGATTGGCAATATTCGAGGTCACATGTATATCACTAACTGGATGAGTTACACAGACTTCTCCCCACCCAGCCTACGTTCCATGTATCTTGACTGGGCCTGTCACCCACCATCCCAGAGCAGAAGCCTGAAGCCTGAGCCCCACCGCACGTGGGGAGGAGGGGAACTCCCGCTGGTTGCCGGCTCCTGCAGTGTTTATGACTCCGGAAGGGGGTAGGGACCAGCCCCTGCAGGCAGCCCGGGGGAAGAGCCGCTGCTTTGCTGCCCCCGACTCCCCCTCAATTACAGCCCGGGAGGCTGTGGCCACAATAAAAGCCCCTGGTGGCCACATTTGAGAAATGCTGGAGCTTCAGAGTAAACAAATCCCAGCAGGTTTGTCACACCCTGTCCCCCACCCTGGGGATTTCCTGCCCTCTCCCACCCAGACCAACCTCCCTGGAAGTTCCCCCCCCTGTGTATTTACTGCCCTTTCTCCCTGCAAAGGGAACCCGCCAGCAACTCCCTGATCATCCCTCCCTCAACTGGCTCCACTGCAGCCATTTCCCTTCCCTGGCCCCTGGAAGGACGGAATGAGCTGGAGCAAAACATGGATGTCGCTCTGCAGCCTGTTAGGGCAAAAAGGGCAACTGGGGACATGTCAGAACAGGAAATAATTTCCCAGCACAATTCCCCCCAGGCTCTTTCCCTGCACACAGATATTCTAGCTTGTCCTGCATGGGACAGAAACATCCAAATCTAGGGCTGTCAATTAATCGCAGATAACTTACGCAATTAACTTTAAAAAAATCATGATTAATCTCAGTTTTAATCACACCGTTAATAGAATACCAATTGAAATTTATTATATTTTGTTTTTCTACATATTCAAATATATTGATTTCAATTACAACACAGAATACGAAGTGTACAGTGCTCACTATATATAGTTTTATTACAGATATTTACACTGTAAACTATAAAGTACTGTAGTGCAATCTCTATCATTAAAGCGCAACTTGCATATGTAGATTTTTGTTGTTGTTGCATAAGTGCACTCAAAAAGAAAACAATGTAAAACTTTAGAGTCCAGTCAGTCCTACTTTTTGTTCAGCCAATTGCTGAGACAAACAAGTTTGTTTGCATTTACTGGAGATAATGCTGCCCGTGTCCTATATACATCACCTAAAAGTGAGAACAGGCTCTCTCATGGCACTTTTGTAGCCAGCGTTGCAAGGTATTAACATGCCAGATATGCTAACATCCATATGCCTTCATACTTCAACCACCATTCCAGATGACATGCTTCCATGCTGATAACGCTCGTTAAAAAAATAATCCATTAATTTGTGACTGAAGACCTTGATGAAGAACTGTATGTCTCCTACTCCATGGTTCTATCCGCATTCTGCCGTATATTTCGTTTTATGGCAGTCTTGGGTGATGACCCAGCACATGTTCACTTTAAGAACACTTTCACTGCAAATTTGACAAAACACAAAGAAAGTATAACGTGAGATTTCTAGAGATAGCTACAGCGCTCGAGCCAAGGTTTAAGAATCTGAAGAGCCTTCCAAAATCCACCCACCTACCCCTCCATCAGGACCGACTAGGTATGTTCTGCTGCCCTTCACTCATGCAGGAAGGATAACAACATTTCATTCCACTCAATCCTAAAGTGATTTGTAACCTGCCACCAGCCAAAACTGGTCATTTTGGGGAAGCGGCCCCATCATGCTGCATAGCTAGGCAGAGTAGGTGTGTCTATGCAAACACGATCTGTTCCTGAAGTCTTTCCCCCAGCTCCTCACTAGATGTGAAGGGGGAGCTCATTCAGCCTCTGCTTCCGCTTAGTGTTTAGAAACTCCTTATTGTCCCTATCTCTGCTGACATTAGATTTCTCCTCCTGTCTTTTCCTTGATAGTTCTGATGAGGTGGCTGAGTGGTTAAGGTGATGGACTGCTAGTCCATTGTGCTCTGCATGCATGGGTACAAATCGCATCCTCATCGGATGCATTTAGTCATTACTCCTCCTTTGTAGACAACCATGTCCCCGTTTGGTATGATGTTGCTTCTTGCAAACAAAAACCTTCTCAGAAACTCAGAACTCTCTTGCTTTAAATAAAATGTCTAAATCCCAGATTTCTTAAAAAAAGAAAAATTCTCTAGTCCTGTATTTCTTAATTTATATCTCAAAAGGGAACATCCTCGTCATGTCCTCCAAACACCCTGGGACCAGCCCAAATTATTAAAATACCCTCAACCCGAGCAAGGCCAGAGCAGTGACCCAGAGCTAGTGTCTAGGCCAAGCTGTTCTGAAGGAGGCAACTCAAACATTTTCTCCCTGCTTCCCTTGGCAAGGTCTGACTGGGAAAAAAAAATTCCCCAAACTGAAAAACCAATACTAATCTGTTTGGGGACTTTGGTTTGAAAGTATTATTGTTATTATTCTCTTCTGAATCAGTTCAGTTGAGTCTTTGTCCTCCAGGTGTGTTTCCAGCTAAAACCACATTGAGGGTACTGGACCACTGACCTATCAGCTCTTAACACCCAAACTTTCAGTAACTCTATTATCAGTGCCTGCGAGTGTAATTTAAACCATAGGTTCATCTAGCTCTGAATCTTGTCTTCTGACAGTAGCCAATACCAGGTGCTCCAAAAGCCAGTCTTTAAGGTACCACCGGGAGTTGAACCCAGGATCTCTTGTTTACAAAACAGGTGCTTTAACCAGCCAAGCCATGGTACCTGCTGTTACTTAAAGCACCGTGTTTGCTCACACCTGACTCTCTGCCAATCCCCACTGGGCCCTTACAAGTGTTACTCGTGTTTGGCTTCTGTAAAGCAGAGGAGCAGGTGAAGTTTTGCTCCTAAGGTGTGTGTGCGATTCTTTGGACAGGTCTACACTAGGAAATTAGGTTGGTGTAATTACATTACTTAGGCTGGCAATGCAGTTCTATCAACCTAATCCCGGTGTAGATAGCAGCTCAGCTGTCAGAACTTTCTGGAGCTATGAAAGGAGAGAGGTCCGGCCTCTGTAGCAGGAATGCAGGGCAGGCGAGTTCATGGTGGGATACTGGTGGAGACCAGTTATGGTGATATAATGACCAGCAGCATTTACACTGACAATTTGGCACAAAGCTCTAGGCCTCTTGTCGAGGTGGTTTTATTTTGTTGCCAGACGTGGCATTGCAGTGTGTGCACCAGCCAAAAGCTGCTGACCGAGGGAGCGTTGTGTGTTTTTCACACAGCTGAGCAATATAATGATGCTGAAATAACTTTGTAGTGTAGACCTGGCCAAAGATTCACACACACACACGCACACACACACAGAGCTTGCAAGGAAAACCTCACCTGCTCCTCTGCTTTGCAGAATCCAACACAAGCAAAGCTTTTCAGGCCCCAGTGGGGATGGCAGGGAGTCAGGTGTGGTCAGAGAGTGTCCCTGAGCCACAAGCAGGCACCATGGCTTAGCTGGCTAAAGCACCTGTCTTGTAAACAAGAGATCCTGGGTTCAACTCCAAGTGGTGCCTTGTTGAGTACCTCTTGGAGCACCTGGTATTGGCAGCTGTCAGAGAACTAAATGGGCCTTTGGTCCAGCCCAATATGGCTGTTTCAATTACACTCACAGGCACTGATAACGGAATTACTGAGAGTTAAGAGCTGATAGGTCAGTGTTCCAGCCTGTCACAGATGACCTCCCTCCCTCTGGGACAGGGGCAGGTCTGAGCTCTCACACTAAATGCTCATTGTGGCTGCCAGAACCTGTGGGCAGCTCATTTAGTTTGCACTGAGGGTTGAGTCCTGCTTCATGCACCATGTGTGAGAATGAAAATCCTAAACCGCCCTTTGAAATAACAGATGCAGCAGGATGTGTTATTGTCCCTGCCCCAAAGCAGACAGACCAATGGAGAAATGCTGTCAAGTCCAGGGTAATACTCCACTGCCAGTTTATCTTTTTTGCTTGCTAAACTCCCTTCCAACCTTGAGGGCTCCCAGAGCCCAATATTGAGCTTGAGCTGAGATGTCTACAGTGCAAATTTACCACCCCATGGCCCTAGCCTGGGAGCCTGCACTGGCACAGGAAAGCCATGAGTGTTTCATTGCAGTGTGGACATAGCCCCAACCCGCTCAGCTTTGGAACCCATGTCCCCTGCCTAGCAAGTGCTATTGAACTGAGGGTGAGTCCCTCAATCAGGGTCTGCCAAGCACAGTTGTGCTGCCCTTGGTTCACACAACAAGGATAACAACCCTTTATTTCTCCTGCCCCTATAACATGGAGACTGGGAATCCAACACCAGCCAAAAGTGATCATTTCAGCAAGTAACCCAACCTATTGTAAAATCCACATGCAGACTCATACACGAAACCTTGCAAGAAAATCTTCCTGAGGGGGTCTGAAGCACCTGCTGCTGGAGGGAAGGAGGGAGCTGTGGGTTGGGATTGAGGAGCAGCGTGAGGAGGGGGGGGCTGTGGATTGGGATTGAGGGGCACCGGGAATAGGAGGGGCCTGTGGGTTGGGACAGAGGAGAAGGGTGAAGAGGAGCAGGCTCTGGTTGGGAGTGAGGAGCAGTGAGCATAGGAGGGACTGAGGGTTGGGACTGAGGGGCACTGGGAAAAGAGGGGACATGGGTTTAGGCTGAAGAGCATCTTCATTTGAGGATCCAGCAGGACAGGGGAAGGCAGCAGGTGATTCTAATTCCTTAGGGATATTCTGTGTGTGTGTGTGCAGGGGAGGAACATGCTATATGCCCAGAGGCCTTTATTTCTCCAGCCTGTGAGGACAGAGGGGCTGTCAGGAAGTTGCCCCTTCAAACCCACACACAAAAAGGCCCTTCTGAGGAAAGAGAAAATCCTGAAGAGAAAAAGTAACATCAAAGAGGACATGGGAAAGACAGTGTAAGATCTTGGTGAGTAGTTTATCACCTGACCAGGGACTTGAACCCTGGACCTTCAGATTAAAAGTCTGATGCTCTACTAACTGAAAGCAGCAAAGAGTCCTGTGGCACCTTATAAACTAACAGATGTTTTGAAGTATGAGCTTTCCTGGGTGAATACCCACTTCAGCTAGCCAGGCTCATGAAGAAAAAGAGCAAGTTGGTGCATTGGAGAAACTAGTAAAGAAAACAAGAGCGGGAAACAATAGGGGAAACCTGCTGCTCTCTCTGGCCCGGTCAACACTGTGAGTTTATATCAAATTTAGCAGCGTTAAAGGGCATTAACCCTGCACCCGTCCACACAATGAAGCCCTTTATATCGATATAAAGGGCTCTTAATACCAATATCTGTACTCCTCCCCGACGAGGGGAGTAGCGCTGAAATCGGTATTGCCATGTCGGATTAGGGTTAGTGTGGCCGCAATTCGATGGTATTGGCCTCCAGGCGCCATCCCACAGTGCACCATTGTGACTGCTCTGGACAGCAATCTGAACTCGGATGCACTGTAAAATCGGAATAATCCCGTAGTGTAGACATACCCTGTGATTAACAACATTGGTGGCTAATTGAAAGGCTGATGGTTGAAACCCAAGTGAAGATGGAGGTGGTTTTTTTTAGTCATGAGGGTTTTTTTTAGTGATGAGAATCCAGTACATTTTAACAGGCAGAAAAATCTCTTCAACGCTGGTCTAACCTCAGTAGGCAAGCATAAGTGACACTTTTGCCAGATGCATTGGTGGTATAGTGGTGAGCATAGCTACCTTCCAAGCTAGTTGACCTGGGTTCAATTCCCAGCTAATGCAATGATGTGATGTTTTCTCTGCTGGGAAGTGATTTAATTTCAGTCACATTGTATCAGTTTATCAATGGAATGAGAGAATCCATGTGCTGCAGGTCATTCAACACACAATGGAGGAAGAAAGGGGCAGGACTATACAATGAGCTGTTGGAGTTATCCTGGTATTACAATGTTTGGTTTATTTTTAAAAAAACTTCCTTTACTTCCATCTCCCTTTTAGACTCAGAGGCTTTAAGGTCAGAAGGGACCAGTGTGATCATCTAGTCCGACCTGCTGCACCTTGCAGGCCAAAAGACATACCCCCATATACCCCCATGACATCTATATAGGCAAGTCAGTGATCTTAAGGATTTTGAAGGACAGGTTCTGCCTTAGAGAGTTCCTTTTCGAGTCCCAGACCATAGGGGTTTTAAAAATGGGGTTTGATTAAACTTTATATACACATGTAGACACCACAGCTTGCACACACACCAACATAGCTTCTCCCAGTGACATAGCTACCACCTCTTGGGGAGATGGGTTAACTACACGGACAGGACAGCTCTCTCCCCTCCACTTAGAGCAGCTTCATTATTTATGAATAGGTGGGAAATAACGTCCGGAATGGACAGGAACCAATCTATCAAATATTGCTGTGTCTGCATTCAATATGGGTAACTGGTCATATTGGGCTGGATTAGTAGGAGCGTTGCCAGCAGATCGAGGGAAGTGATTATTCCCCTCTATTCAACACTGGTGAGGCCACATCTGGAGCATTGCATCCAGTTCTCTTTCCCCCCCCCCCAGAAACAAATTGGAGAGAGTCTAGGGGAGGGCAACAAACATGATTAGGGGGCAGGGGACTTACAAGGAGAGGCTGAGGGCAGGGCCACCCAGAAGGGGGGCAGGGGGAGCAATTTGCTCCAGACCCTGCAGGGCCCCCATGAGGATACAGGATTCTATAATATTGCAACTTTTTTTATGGAAGGGGCCCCTGAAATTGTTTTGCCCCAGGCCCCCTGAATCCTGTGGGCGGCCCCTGCCCAGATCGTGGTGCTGTCCCCCCACTCCACCCCCTTCCCTCGTTGTCCTCCCTCCGAGGCCCCACCTGTGCTCTGCCCTCACTCCCATTTGGCCACTTCCCACCCCTGCTCTTTGGCTGAGGCCTGCTGGTCCCCCTTCCGCTCGCTCCTCTCCTCCCCCCGGGCCTCCTCGCGCCTCTCCACCCCCTACCCCAAGGTCTGCCTGCTGCCCCCACCTCTCTGCCCCCTCCCCTGAGACTCACCCTGTCCATCGCCCACCCCTCTCTGCCCTCCCTGAGACCCCCTGCCCACCCCTCTCTGCCCTCCTGAGACCCACCCTGTCCATCGCCCACCCCTCTCTGCCCCCTCCTGAGACCCCCTGCCCACCCCTCTCTGCCCCCTCTGAGACCCCCTGCCCACCCCTCTGCCCCCTCCCTGAGACCCACCCTGCCCATCACCCACACCTCTGCCCCTCCCCTGAGACCAGCCCTGCCCATCGCCCACACCTCTCTGCCCCTCCCCTGAGACCCCCGCTACCCATTGCCCACACCTCTCTGCCCCTCCCTGAGACCTGCCCTGCCCATCGCCCCCACCTCTCGGCCCCCTCCCCTGAGACTCACCCTGCCCATCGCCCATACCTCTCTGAGTCCTCCCCTGAGACCCCCCGCCCATCGCCCACACCTCTCTGCCCCCTCCCCTGAGACCTGCTCTGCCCACCCCTCTCTGAGCCCTCCCGAGACCCACCCTGCCCACCTCTCTCTGCCCCCTCCCCTGACTCACCCTGCCCATTGCCCACACCTCTCTGAGCCCTCCCCTGAGACCTGACCTGCCCACACCTCTCTGCCCCCTCCCCTGAGACTCACCCTGCCCACAGCTCTCTTAGCCCTCCCCTGAGAACTGCCCTGCTCAGCACCCACACCTCTCTGCCCCTCCCCTGCCCTGCCCACCTCTCGAACCTCTCTGCCCCTCCCCTGAGACCCACCCTGTCCACCTCTTTCTTTGGTCATCTGTTGTTATTCCTTGAAACACCAAGGATGGAATAAAAAGCTGAGTTTACTCCAGGGTGAGGAAAGAAAGGAGTCACCAACCCCCTGGCAAAGCTCAGTGCCCCAGAGAAAACCTGCCCCCTGCTATCGCAATCACTGATGTACTGGGGATATGACGGGAAAGGGACTGTCTGAATGATCAAGGCAGGAAATGGACAACAATCTACAGCAATGTCATTAGCCACAAACACACTCTCCTCATGCTCCCGCCAGAAGGGAAAGGAGCAGGAATTCTTGCTGTTCAGCCATGGACACACTTACACAAGGGCACAGCAGTGTGGGTCTAGTGGAAGCTGGTCTGAAGAAACAACTGGAATTGATCACTCAATGGAAACAGAACTAGAGTGTAGTGAGAACTCAACATCAAGCAAGTAGTTGTGGCCCAGTGGTTAAGGCGATGGACTAGAAATCCATTGGGGTCTCCCTGCGCAGGTTCAAATCCTGCCAACTACGGAGCAAGTTGTGGTTCTTTAGTTTCAGTGGAGCTGGGTCTTGTCTCACTTTTAAGCTAGGCCTATACTAAAGGAAAATGTGGCTTTAGTTAAGGTGTTTTAATTGAACAACTGTTGCACGTCCACCCTATGTCACCAGAGCACATCCATGCTAGCATCTCTTGGATTGCCACAGAAAGCAGTGCACTGTGGGTAGCTATCCCGCTGTGCAACTGGCTGCAGGGTTGTCATAAACAGATAGTTAAGGGTTAAGGTCTCTTTTACCTGTAAAGGGTTAACAAGCTCAGTAACCTGACGGACACCTGACCAGAGGACCAATCAAGCGACAAGATAATTTCAAATCTCTGTGGAGGGAAGTCTTTGTTTGTGTTCTTTGTTGGGTTTTGTTCTCTCTTTGGATCTAAGAGGGGCCAGATGTATATCCAGGCTCTCCAAGCTTCCTGAAGTATTTTCTTCTATTCAGTATAGTGAGTATTAGAAAGGCGGATTAGTCTTATAATTAATTTCTGTATTTGCAAATGTGTGTTTGCTGGAGAAATCTCTTTATTTCTGTTTGCTGTTACTTTTAATTATTCTGAGAAGGCGGGGGGAAGACCCTCTGGTTTATAAGCTAGACCCTGTAATATTTTTCGCCCTGGTGTTACAGAGATAGTGTACTTTCTTTCTTCCTTTTAATAAAATCTTCTCTTTTTAGAATCTGATTGATTTCTTCCCTTGTTTGGAATCTCAGGGGAAGAGGAGAGGGGAAAGGGAATCTCTCTTTGTTTGATTCAAGGAGTTTGAATCAAGATGATCTCTCCCGACGGCTAAGGGAGGGGGAGGTGGGGGAATGGGCTATTTCCCTTTGTGTTAAGATCCAGGGAGTTTGGATCTGTGTTCCCAGGGAAAATTTTGGGGAACAGGAGTGTGCTAGACACTGGAATTTCTAGCTGGTGGCAGCATAACCAGATCTAAACTAGGATTTAAGTTTAGAGGAGTCCATGCAGGTCCCCATCTTGTGGACGCTAAAGTTCAAAGTGGGGAATAAACCTATGACATGGTAGGCAGCGTGGAGATTTTTTTAGAAACCAAAACAGAGAAGTTTTTTCCTTTTTGGCTGTTTGGAAAAACAGCTTGGGGCAGAGGTATTAGGTTTTTCTAACAAAGCATTGTTAGAAAGAGATTCCCACTGAGAGTGCATTAGCAAGTTTGAGAGAGACAGGACAAACCAGTTTTTCTGGTCCTTTCTCAGCCAGCAGCCACAGCAAAACATTTGCAAATGAAAAGTTTTGTTTTCTTTTTATTCAGTCGGGAATAGAAAGGTTAGGAAACTGTAAACCAAGCAATCTGAGCTGAAGCAACATAGTCAATTCACTGACTGCAGAGGGGTGTGGCCAGCACCAGAAAGCACACAAACATGAGTACCAGTGAAACAGCTGACAAACTCGAACTGGCTAGGCTGCAAGCAGCAGAGAAAGACAAAGAACATCAGAGACAGATGGAACTAATTAATGCACAAATGGCCAGGGAAGAAGCTGCCCACAAGAGAGAGATGGAGAAGCAAGAGGCCGAACACAGGAGACAAATAGAGTTAAAAGAGAAAGAGCTGGAAATCCAGAAGCAGGCCCTGGAATTAGAAAAGGCTAAGCAGAATGTTCCAGCCAACCTTAAAAACCCTTCTCCAGGCACTGTTCCCCATCCCAGGAAATTTCCCACCTACAAGGCAGGTGATGACACTGAGGCCTTCTTGGAAAATTTTGAAAGGACCTGCCATGGGTACAACATCCCTACAGACCAGTACATGATAGAGCTGAGGCCACAGCTCAGTGGACCCTTAGCAGAGGTGGCAGCTGAAATGCCTAAGGAAAACATGAACAATTATAAACTGTTTCAAACAAAGGCCAGAATCAGAATGGGGCTAACACCTGAGCATGCCCGTCGGCAGTTCAGAGCCCTAAAGTGGAAACCAGATGGGTCATTCCCCAGACACGCCTACTACATTGATAAAAATTGGAATGCATGGATATCAGGAACAAAGGTTCAAAATTTTGAAGAGCTGTCCCTTCTGATGAGAATGGAACAGTTCTTAGATGGTGTGGAAGCCAGTAAATAATTAACAAGGTTTTGAAGAGATCTTAATGAATGTTAGTTAGCATGAGTTAGGTTAACTGTGACCCTGGTGACGTGAGGAAGCAAGATAATGTAAGACAGAGTGAATTGTGTGAAAGTTATGACCTTGCAATGTGCAGTCTTGCAGTCTTGTTTTTCTAGTGAGATAGCAGAAAAGCTTATGTATAAACAAAATGTATTTGTTGCTTTTTACTGTCTGTATTATTGCTAGAAATTGTCTGTAAAAGGTATAAAGGCTTGCTGTGATTGTTTACCAGTTGAGAGACCTGTCCAGGAGCCTGTGTCCTATGGCACTCTCTCCCTCCATGGTAATTACTGGAGAAATAATAAAGTATTTGATTTTGCTGCATCCAAACAAAAGTGAGAACTGAGTTTTCTTCGACAAGGAGGATGAAAAGGGGAGAGACATCCCATCGTGTACCTGAGCAAGAAGTTGCTACCCCGGGAGCAGAACTACGTGGCCATGGAGAAGGATTGCCTGGCCATGGTGTGGGCCCTTAAGAAACTGGAGCCATATCTCTTTGGGCACCACTTCACCGTGTACACCGACCACTCTCTCCTGACCTGGCTGCACCAGATGAAAGGAGCCAACTCCAAGCTCCTGAGGTGGAGCCTGCTCCTGCAGGACTATGACCTGGACGTTGTCCATGTGAAGGAAGTGCCAACCTGATAGCAGACGCGCTGTCCCGGAGAGGAGGCCCCAAACTGCCCTGGGTCACTGGGCAGAGTGACCCCGCTCAGTTCAGCCTCGAAGAGGGGAGAGATGTTATGGAGTAGGGGCTGTCTGTGGGGGTTGGGGGAGACGGGGAGGACGTTAGGTGAGGGACAGGTATTCAGCCTGTAACCTGAGCTAGGCAGTGGGGAGGGGAGGTCAACATCTCTGCCAGGGGAGCTAGACAAAGGAGAGAGCCGAGTGGAGAGGGGGAGTCAGTTTCGATTTGGGGCTGGGTGAGGGGAGTTCAGAGAATCCTAGGCTGGGATCCAAGCACCCTGAACCCCCCAGAAAGGCCAGATTGAGAGGTCCTGGCTCTGCCCACAAGCTCTGCTGTAGCCTGTGTTCCTGTGTCCAATAAACCTTCTGTTTTACTGGCTGGCTGAAAATCACTGTGAGTCGCAGGAAGAGGGGTGCAGAGTCGGACTCCCCCGCACTCCGATAGGCAGCGGGATCAATGCCCGCATCCTCCAGCGGCAAGGCAGCCACGGGACTTTCTCTTGCCCTTCTTTTAGAAGCCATGGACAGTCAGCCGGCTCAGCTCCTCCAGTGGCCTCCATCCCTCTTCCCGCTTGGCCTCCCAAAAAGCCACCCCTTGCAGAGCACAAAGCTCTTCCACCCCGGCCCTTCTCCCCCTTGCACTAACTGGGAGGCTGGAGACAGCTGGGGGAAGTTAGCTCAAATGGAAGAGCAGGGGAGAAGTAGTCAGACCCATACACACATTCTCCAGCCTGCTCTGCTCTGCTGTGCTCTGCTGGGCTGGGCTCTAATGGGGGACCTGCACCTTTCTTTCTGAGCTCTCACTGGAGCACAATCCCTTTCCTCCTCCCTCCTAGTCTACGCCAAGCTCATTGGCCGGGAGGGAGAGCCACTCAAATACAGAATTACTCACATCCCAGGGGTCCATGAAGGGAATGAGGAGATGGGCGGGGTGGCACGCGATACCAGCTCAGCTGAGACCGTGAGACCTTGCAGCCTCCTGATCTCAGGCAGCATGGCAGCCGTGGAGCAGAGCAGAGCACGCAGACAGCTTGGAGACAGCCAAAGCGGGGAAGGGCTGCGTTGGTCTGGAAGAGGGAGTCGGTGGCTGTCTATCCTGGCGGAGGCAGGGTCGTTTTGCTGTATGCTGGGCCAGGGGCCAGGGAGTCTGCTAGAGTTGCAGAGCTGGGCCTGCTCCTGGCTTTGCTTGGGTTAGAGGAAAGTGGTGAAGATAAGAACGGCCCTCCTGGGTGAGACCGATGGTCCATCTAGGCCACTATCCCATCTTCTGACAGTAACCGATGCCAGGCGCTTCAGAGGCAATGGCCAGAGCAGGCAATCGTCAAGTGATCTATCCCTGCGTTGTCTTCTGATGTTTGGTGCTTGTTTCAGGGGCTAACTCTCAGCCCAGACACACTCCAGGGAGGGAGCGTTGGTGTTTGTGCCGAGGAGTGTGGCTGGGACTCGACCCCTTCCCCAGCTCTGGGTAGCGCCTCCCCATTTCAGGCTGTGTTCTGCTTAAGGCCACAGAGCCCTTGCCTTTTTTTGCCCGGTGCCTGAGAGTCAGGCCAGCTGCAGGGAATTAGCTCAAGCGGCAGAGTGCTCGCTTTGCATGCGAGAGGTAGTGGGGGACGCTGCCCGCATTCTCCGAGCCTGTCGACTAAGGGCTCCTGATGAGCCTGGTGGACGGGAGAGCCAGCCATCTGACTTTTGGCCTTGCTGCCCGTAGCGGTCAGGCCGAAAAATCCAAAGCCACCCTCCCCAGGCCCACAGCCACCCAGGGGCTCCTCTGCACCATCTTGCCTGAGCCGGTGGAAGTGGAGCCTGGCACTGAGCTGATGCGCTGAGGGTTATTTGCAGTGGGCTTTTCACTTGGTGGTTAAAACACTGGGCACAGATATTTGCGCACAACCCTCGTCCTGAGGATTGGGGGGGGGGGCTGCATAAATAGAGACCGGCTCTCTGGCGTGGCTGCAGTGGTTTCTTCACAGGGGCAGTCCCACTGCCAATTGGTACCAGAGTTTTGAAAGTTTTCTTTTCTGGCCTGGCTCCCCTCTCTTTAGGGAGACTGGCGACCCCAAACTTCCCAGAAACCATCATAGCAAGGCCAACCTGATCACAGACACCTGCTTAGCACCCGGAGGTGCAGCCCTGAACCCCGGCAATCAGCTACGCTCAGCTGCCCACCCAACAAGCGTTACACGCAGGAGCCTTCGTGCCCCGCGTGTTCAGCTCCCTCCCAGCGCCAGCTTTAAACTCCGCTGCTCAGTTCTGCGTTGGCCACACGGGGCAGCCTGGAGCTCAGCCAATGCCTCCCTTTGCTGGTTGTGTTTCCCACTCCTCGTGGCAGGTTCACACCCCGCAGGCAGATCTCTGAATCGGAGCAGAACCATTCCCCAAATCCAGCGCTTTAGCAGCAGCTTTGCTAGGAAAGCGCTGACGTCCCCAAGTAAGAGCCAGAGCGCTGTGTGCGGGATCTTCTATCGGGCCCCTCACCGTGGTGTCTGTCAGGCGCAAGGAGAAACCAGGGAAATGTTTTCATGGCGTTTAAGGGCAGAAGGGGCCATTAGCTCAGCTAGTCTGACCCCCGAATAACACAGAATTACACCATGACACACACTGATCCCACAGACCTTAGACAGATCAAAGCGTTTCAGCCCTCAGGAAGGAGGCCAAACTGGGTACCAGAGGCAGCGAACAAGGAGCCCCCAAGGCAATGGCAGGGAGCTGACGAGGTGAAATATGCCCCGATGATCCCCGCAGGCGACCCACCCCCATGCTGCAGAGGTGGGAGTCCCTGTTCCTCCTGCCCTTAAGAAGCTCTGGTGGTAAGTGGGTCCCCCCAGTTCCCCAGATAAGAATCCTCCATGTGATTTCCCTGGCTTCACCTCCAGATAAGAACATTGTGTGGAGGGAGTGGGAGGCAGGTTGTCTGGCAGATATGTAAAGGGGGGCTGTGTCTCCCTGTCTGGCCCAGGCTCCTTGGAGGAAGTGATCTCAGTGTGTCTGGCTGTCTCCATTCCTCCCACCCATAAGAATCCCTGGTGTGTTGGTGCACTCTAGATCATTAAGGATCTCTGGTGGGTGGGTGTCTCGTTCCCCTAGTAAGGATCTCTGGGCCGTGCCTGTATAAAAGTAGACTGACTCACCCAGGCTGGGCTGCCATCATGGAACAGACCAGGTCCTTCTGTGGAGGGTTTGCGTTCCTCCAAGGCCGTGATCTCAGTGTGTGTGGGTGTCCCTGTCCCTTCAACCCTTAACAATCACTGGTGCATGGGGCCCCATTACAATCCCCTCTGTCTTACCCCCCATGAGGGATCCGGTGGATGTGGGTGTTCTCCATGCTACTGGGGGTGTCTGGTGCCCCTGTCCCTCCTGGTTAATAGTGGAGTGTGTGGGTGTCTCCCTGCCTGTTAAGGATCCGTGTTGTGCGGATGCCCCCGTTCTTCTCATTAAGAATGGTGCAATGGAGCATATGGGTTTGTCCCCCACCCCATGAACTAGCTCCCGTGTGTGGTTCCCCTGCCCCATCCAGGCTCTGTGGTGTGTGGGTGTCACTGTTCCCCTTTTCAAGATCCGTGTTGCAGGGGGGCGTCCCTCCCCCTGAGTCAGAACCCCAGCGTGTGGGTGCTCCCATCCCCCCCCTCCTGGCTCTGCGGGGGATGTCCGTATAAAAAGAGACTGTGTCTCACTGTCTTGCCCAGGCTATGCTGCAGGGGCTATTCACAGGTGCGATCCCACTACTGATTAACATGGGAGTTTTGACCTGCTCCATTTCTGACCTGGGCCGGTTCACCCCTCCTTAAGCAACCTGGGGACTGCAAGCTTCCCTGGGATCACCATATTGATGCTGAACTTAGTGTGGACACCCGATCAGCACAGCCCCCTGCAGCCTAGAACTCCTGAGCTCAAGTGATCCGCCAGCCTCAGCCTCCCCAGAAGCTGGGATCACAGGCACCAGCCACGGAGCCCGGCTGCTTTTACTGTTTGGCAACTGGAGCTTTAAACTCTGCTTGTGAGCTCTGTGCCTTGGCCAGACAGGGACAGCCTGGAACTGGGAAATCATCCTGCTTCCCCCGCCCCCGTCTCATGTCTGGGTGCAGGCTCCTCTCTACTCTCATGTAAGATCCCAGATGTTTTGGTGCCCCCCATCCCCCGTCCAGGAGCCCAGGTGTCCAGGTAACTCTGCCCCCCCTACAAGATCCTGGGTGTGTGGGTGCCACTCTCCCCCCCAGTAGATCTCTGGTGGGTGGGTCCCCAGGGTGTGAGTGCTCCCATCCCCCGATACAGGCTGGGGGAGGGGGTATAGCTGGCTCTCCCTGTCCTGCCCAGGCGGTGCTACAGCAGCTGTTCACAGGGGCAGCAACCCCACTGTCACCCTGCAGCTTTAACCTGCTCCAGGGGTGTCCTGCTTCACCCTCCTGTGGGAGCCCGGGGACCCCGAACTGCCCAGAATCACCTGATTGATGCCGATCTTAGCACAGACACCGGCTCAGCATGGCAGGTGCAGCCCTGAGCCCTGACAATCAGCTGCTCGCAGCCTCCTACTGCACAGCGAGGATCCCACGTGAGAGGCTTCGTGCCCCGCGTGTCCTGCCAGGTCCCTCTCAGCTCCAGCTTTCAACTCTGCTTGTGAGCTCCCCTCTCTGGCCAGACGGGGGCAGCACTAATGGCCTCGTCTAAATTTGACCCTTCAGACTGCAGATTATAACCGAGCGGGAGATTATAACCTAGGAAGCCAAATCCTTCCCCAAACTGACAGTTGAAGCAGAAGATCCCATTGGAAAGATCAGGATTTTTGCCTTTAAAAACAAGGAAAATGTGCATTGTTCTCTTCTGTCTACAGCGAGAGATTGAAGAAGCTCAATTGATTTCATTGCCTGGAGGTTAAGAGGCGATTTAATCACTGTTTTAAATACATTTTACAAATTCCCAGAGGGGGGAATATCTGATTTAAAGTGTTCTTTAATTCACCAGACAAACACTGAACAAGACCCCCTGGGCTTGTAGTCGATGTCAGAAAATGCCAACTGGAAATAACCATTTTATAACCGTGAGGCTAATTATCTAGTGGAACAAGCTCCGCAAGGGAGGTGGTAAATTCCCCATCACTTGCAGTTTGTAAATCAAGACCGCAGCTCTTGCTGCAAGACACCTGGTGTGTGGGTGTCCCTGTTCTGCGTTTCAGGATCCCTGGTACATGGTGCCTCCCTCCCACCAGTTCAGGGTCCCCACAATGGGTGCTCCCATCCCCCCATACAGTCTCTGCGGGGGATGGAGGGTGTCTAAAAAGAGACCGTGTCTCACTGTCTTGCCCAGGCTAAGCTGCAGGGGCTACTCACAGGCGCGATCCCACTACTGATCGGCACGGGAGATTTGACCTGCTCCGTTTCCGACCTGGGCCGGTTCACCCCTCCTTAGGCAACCTGGGGACCCCAAGCTTCCCAGGGATCACCATATTGATGCCAAACTTAGTGCAGACACCCGATCGGCACAACCCCCCGTGGCTGGGAGCTCTGGGATCCACCCACAGTAGCTGGGAGCTGTGGGGTCCATCTGTGGTGGCATAGGCCTGTGGGAGCCCCTTCTGACACTGGTGGCTGATAGCTGTGGGGCCCCCACCAGCCGACAGCTCCAGTCTTGCTGCCCCAGGGCTGAGGCGGAAAATGTCACTGAGATCTCTGAAAGTCACTAATTCTGTGACCCCCTTTATATAATCTTAGCCTTAATAGTTGTTGACTGTCTCTCTCGATCTAGTGGTCTGCTCTAGCGCAGATGGGACAGGGAAGACAGACGCTCACCCCCCAGCACAGGTTTGGGCAGAAATGGCTCTTGGGCTATTTGCTGAGCATGCAGAGGACTTGTCCAGGCCGGTGGAGCAGCTGAGCCAGATGAGGAGCTGGAAGAAGGAGACCTGAGCAGCCTGGAGATCCCTCTTTTTCTCCACAGCCACTGCCTATCAGCAGGATTCCTCCTTCTCCTCAGTGAGACCAAATGTAAGCACCTAGATAGCTGGTCTGTCCACTGCACCCCAATCCCTCATGCCTGAGCCTCCCTGCCAAAGTCCTGTACCTGGCTCCAGAGAATTGTCTCACATCTCACTGGGAACTCGACTTCTTGTGCCCAGAGAGTCTCGGCCACCCTCAGTAGAGGACCTGAGAAACACAGTGTCTGCCTTTTACAAAGAAGCATTTGAAAAAGTTTTGTTCCTGTAGCCTAATGGATAAGGCATCTGACCTCTGATCAGGGGACTGAGGGTTCAAGTCCCTTCGTGGTTGTGTTTGTGCAATTTTACCTTTGTGCTGAACGTCCTGCTCCCTTCAGGGCTGGAACCTCTTCTTGGCCACTCAGGCCAATGCTCTGGCTTCAGCTAGAGCCCCAGGAAGGAGTTGGGGGTTGGGCGTCACAAAGGCTGGGGCATGAGCCCCAGGTGCTTCCAGTCTCGCCTTTGCCATTCCTGACTTGCCAAAGAAAATGGGCGGCTGCCCGGGCTAGTGTGTGGAGCAGTTGCCCTCTTCCAAGTGTGCGCCTGTCCCTGTGCTGGAGGGTACTTGCTACATAGCACCTTGGGAGCCTGGGTTTCTCTGCTTCTCGCCAGCTGGGGAAAAGCCTCTTGGGGTAAAATCTCCTGCCCCACTGCCAAAGTGAGCACCTTGAGTGGGAACGGTAAGAGGCCCCACCAGCGGGGCTGGCCCTGCTTTCCTACCGTCTTCTGATGTTGGCCACAGAGCATCAGCAGCTGGCTGTGGGTGGTTTTCGGTGGGTGTTCAGCATGCCAGGGAGCAGAGAGCAGCCTGGCTGGGTGTCTCTGTGGCTGTCTGCTGGCCACGCATAGGCATGGTTCTCCCCTCCTCTTGCCCTGCCCTTGGTTGCTCTGTGGCTTTTAAGCCTTCCCTTGGAGCTGTCAGCACCAGCCGCCTCTGTCCTAGGTGCCCAGAGGAGGAGAGGTGCTGGGCTCCAGCCTGGGACTCTGCCTCCCTCCTGCCTAGCCCTGACTATGAAACCAGGCCCTGACACTCCTTTCTTCAAGCGCCATGTGGGCAAGAGGAAAAGTGTGGTAGAAAGCACAAGGGCCAAACTTGTGGGCATCAGAAATCCCAAGCACCCAGTCAAACCATAGCCACTTCTAGACCCCATTCCAACCAAAGACCTGGCTCCAGTGGCTATGAGTCACTCAGCACAACGTAAACAACTCATTCTTAGACAGCTGGAGACAGGAAAGCACTTGGATCTCCAGGGATTTACCACAAGGTCCCACTGAGATTTGAACTCAGATTTCAGCATGCCAACCATTACACCATGGGACCAGCTTGTGCTAGTTTCTCTGAACTTTGGTGACCCTATCATAGAATACCAGGGTTGGAAGGGACCTCAGGAGGTATCTAGTCCAACCCTCTGCTCAAAGCAGGGCCAATCCACAGACAGATTTTTATCCTAGATCCCTAAATGGCCCTCTTGAGGACTGAGCTCACAAACCTGGGTTTAGCTGGCCAATACACAAACCACTGAGCTCTCCCTCCCTCACAGGGCTGGCTTGTGTAAGGGACTGTTGGCCCTTTACTAAAACTGAGTGGGTGTTTTTTGGTTGGCTAGTTCCCAGTCCCAATAGAAGGGGGAAGGGCCAATGGGAAAGCAGGACCCTGAGACTGACAGGCCCCTGGGGCAATGGCCACCAACTGGTAGGGAACAAGTGAAAATTCGTTAATGAGTAAAATTCCTGGTGAAAATTGGCAAAGCTGTGGAGAGTTTGAAAAGTTCCAGTGAATTTACACATGAAGATACAAACAGAGAGAAAGAGAACATCACAGACTGCACAGGCCCACACAGACATAAACAAAAACCAAACTCACACAGCACACAGAGCCATATACACATAAGGGAAAGCCACACAAAACATAGAACAAATCCACACCAAAAAATACAGCAAAAGCCCACAACAGGAAAGCACAAAAACCACATACCAAAAGAATACTTAGCAAAAAATAATCTGCATGCAAAAGTCATACACACACACACACACACACACAAAACTATATGACATCCACAAAAATCACACAGGATCCACATGCACATCAACATGACAGATGAAAACCACACCAACATACAGAAAGCCAGGCAGGGTTTGAGTTTCACAGTGAAGAGGGTGAGCACACAGGTGGTTTGGGGAGCAAAGACTGAGGGGGAGTCAGGGGCAGTGCTCTGGGCTCTGCCTGACCCCTCCTGACACAGGCAGCTGGTGGAGAGCAGAGCCTGGTAGATCTGTGGAATCTGCCCTGCTCTCTGTAAAGCAAGGGGACCTCGGTGTCTTCTGAGCTGCAATTGTATTTTCTGCAGGGCAAAATGATTGGCAGAAGCCATTTGCTTAAAGGAAACGAGTGCTGTAGGTGAGGTTTGAACTCACAACCTCAGCATGACTCCACTCAGCACTGCTCTGTAAGTACTGGGCACTAACCCATTGCACCCCTGGACCCTGTCTTCAGGAGCTTGTCTCCATGTTTCATGGATGGATTAGCGGAGTTGGGGGGGGGGTTGCATTAGCTAAAACAAATCCATATTAAAGGCTGCAGGCTGGCAGCAGCAGCAGCGGTGGGGAGCTTCCTTCCATGTGATAGAGCTGGTTCCCCCTTCCGTTGCTCAGGGGAAGGTTGGTGCTTTGAGCCCACCCGGTGCTGGAACGTCCCATGGGTGAGATTAACGGGACTCTTGGGAAGGGAGGGGAAGTCTTTTCTATCCCTGCCTAGCTCCATTGGTCTCCTGTGGCCCTTTCGGCTCTCTGCTCCCCTGTTGGGGAGATGCAGAGACAAGCCCCCATCTGGGTGAGTCACCGAGAGGCTGTGTCCCATGGCGTGTGTGGGGGAGAGGGGTCGGGGTGGGATGGGGCTCAAGGGGAGAAGGTTGTGTGTGACAGTGTGTGGGGGAGGGGGAGGGTGTGTTCCTTAGGATAGAAATGATGGAAAACACAGGGGCAGTGACAGTGAAGCCCCGTGTCTGAGTGTTATGACCCTGTGTGGTGCCGCCGTTCACCTTCCCCTCCTATGGGCTCAGCTTTCATTGAATCCAGCAGTTTTTCACCTGTCCTCACCACAGAGGTGTCCCACACGCCTCACCTACCGAGTGTCCCTCTTAGAGACCCCGAGGGCTGGAACTGATTTCAGCTGCTGGACAGCTCTGCTAGGTCTTTATTCATTTGCACAGGAAAATGCTGAGTGTTTAAATTCATTCATTTCAAGCTCCCTGCCCCCATTCAGTGAACTCCTGAACATACTGGAGATGGGTCTGGAAATTGATTTTCATTCGAAAAAGTTTTTAAAGGGAATCACTTGGAGTGGAACTAGGAACCCATTACCCTGCCGGGAAACATTCACCCATTGACCCACCCTCACAACAGAGAGTGTCATGTATAGCCCAGAGCAGGAACAGTTTTTAACCTGGGGGTTAGTAAACTTTCTCTCTATACAAACACCACAGCTTACAAACTCCCCACCCCCGCTCTGTGTCACCAGAGCACAACAACAACTCTCCTTGGAGCACACACAGCCCCCCAGCTCCCTGCCCGTCAGTCTCTCCAGCATTGCTCCAATCCCTTAAAGCAGGGTCTCAACCTCAATTTACCTTAGGGCCGGTGCCAGTCCTCCAGTCCTCCCAGTGGGCCAATAATGTCACTCATACTGCCCAGAACCCGCCCCCCAAAACTCTGCCCCTCACCTGCCTAAGGCTCTGGGAGGGAGTTTGGGTGGGGGGAGGAAGTCTAGGGTGCAGGCGCTGGGCTGGTGATTGGGGTGCAGGAGGGGTGCAGGCTCTGGGGGGAGTTTGGGTGCAGAAGGGGTGAGAGGCTGGTCTCTGGGAGGGAGTTTGGGTGGGGGAGGGGTTCTGGGGTGCAGGCTCTGGGATAGAGTTTGCAGCGCTGTAACGGGCGAGGCGAGTGAGGCACTTGCCTCGGGCACGCAAAATGGAGGGGCACAGCTCTACCCCGATCAGCGGCGCTTCGGCGGCAGCTCTACTGCTGCCACTTCTTCGGCAGCAATTCGGCAGTGGGTCCTTCCCTCCGAGAGGGACTCAGGGACCCGCTGCTGAATTGGCACCGAAGGATGAATGAAGCGGCGGTGGCAATTCAGTGGCAGGTCCTTCCCTCCGACAGGGACTCAAGGACCCGCAGCCAAAGAGTCTGGAGCCGGCCCTTTCCTCGGGCACAAAAATTCCTTGTACGGCTCTGGGAGTTTGGGTGCTGGGTACAAGCTCTGGGCTGGGCCAGGGGGTAGGGGGAACAGGAGGAGGGGTGGGGTGCAGGCTCTGGGAGTGAGATTAGGGTGGGTGGGAGGGTGTGTGTGGAGGGAGAGGTGCAGGCTGTGGGAGGGAGTTGGGGGCAGGTGTGTGTGGAGGGGGGTGCAGGCTCTGGGAGGGAGTTTGCGGGGAGGAGGGGGTATGTGGGGAGGGGGTGGGGCTGCAGGCTCTCGGAGGGAGTCAGGGGTGTGGCGCTTACCTGGGTCTCCAAGGCGGGGCAGGCTGAGGGGCCTCCATGTTCTGCTGCCCCCAGGCATCACCCCCGCAGTGTCCCATTGGCTGCAGGGGCTCGGGGCGGGGGTAGCGCGCGGAGGCAGTGACCCACCCTGCCCTGCCATGGGGAGGGGCCGGCAGCCACTGGAGCGAGCAGGCAGATGCTGCTCAGCTCCGCTGCACTGATGGGGCCCCTGTGGGGAGCACCTGGGGGGCAGCAGGTGGGGCCAAGGGAGTGACCTGGTCCCAAAACTGCTGGAGCCCCATGGGCGAGACCTGGGAACCAGGACTGCCAGCCAGACAAACACCTTTAAGAGGAGGCGTCCCTCTCCCTGTCAAAAACTGATCTTCCTCCTTCAGTTCAGTGACAGCCTGAATTGTTCCTTATCCCGGCAGAGCCAGAGGACTGAAAGCAGCAACATCAAACCCCTGTGTAGCTCGCAGGAATGGACATAAACACTCCCTGGTATCTGAGGAGATGTTCAGCTTTGCCCTTGGTCAACTACAAGGCTAAAGGGAAAGGAGGTGGCGCCAGGTATAAAGAGTGAAACACGACACATCATAGTTATGCCCATGGCGGCTGCAAAATCTTTTGATGTACTTCTTCTTATCAGCAGTGTATTGTTTTCTCTGGAGTCTAGGCCTTGACCAAGAAATTTGTACCTTGATAAAATAATCAACTGCCCCTGGTGAAGACAATGGACTTGACACCCACTGGGGTGTCCCTACACAGGTACAAGTACTAACAACAGTGGCTGCCTTTTAGCCATAGATTTTAAACAGGGCAATAAATTGAAACAAACCCCTGTTAAATCATTTCTCAGCCCGAGTCCTTCACCCACATTCCCTAGAGCATTGGGCCACCGTGTGGACGTTTCATTTCTGACCTCAGTTTCACACAGAGACAAAATTTCCTTTGCACAGATCCATAAACAGCAAAACCTCCCTGTGTCTCTGGTCTGAGCCAGGGCATTCGATGCCAGTGAACCTTTTTCTCCTGCAATGGCGATGGTCAGACAGAGGGGACGTGGCACCTGCATCCCTGCCAGGGAGATATTGGCTCCGCTCTTTCTTTCTGCTGCTGTTGTTAGTCCATCAAACATCAAGGGTGGAATGCAAGGCTGAGTTCACGCACCAGCCCTCTGAAAAATTTCAGTGCCCCAGAGAAATCCTGCCCCCTGCTATTGGAACGATGTGCTGGAGATTTGACTAGGAAAGGGACTGTCTGAATTGTCAGAGTGGGGAATGAACAACAATCTACAGCAATGTCGTTCACACAAACACACTCTAATCCTGCTCCAGCCGGAAGGGAAATGGGCAGGAATTCTCGCTGTTCAGCCCAGGACACACTTACACTGATGCGCAGCCGTGAGTGTGCTGGGGAAGCTGGTCTGGGCAAACAATTTGAAGTGACAATTTAGTGAGAACAAAATCATCATGCAGTGAAACAGCTGCATATCAAGTAGTTGTGGCTGAGTGGTTAAGGCGATGGACTAGAAATCCATTGGGGTCTCCCTGCGCAGGTTCGAATCCTGCCAACTACGCAAGCACTGTGCTGCTGTTGTTATTATTGTAGTCTTAGTGCCTGAGCATCCACAGTGCGAACTGGAGATAAATCTAGTTTCACTCTGTCTACACTTAAAATGTTGCTGTGGCACTGCTATAGCACTTTGGAGTAGATAGTGACTGGAGGGATTTTCCCATCCCTGTAATAGCTGCATGGACAGAACAATTCTTCCTTTTCTTTAGCACTATCTAACCCAGGCTTAGGTCACCTTAACTATATGGGTTTGTCGGGGGGTCACACCCTGGGAGACATCGCTTTGCCAGTTCAGTGGCCAGCGTACACCAGTCATTAGATCCCTCTGGGTATTTCAATGCAGGCACTAACCTGTGAGAGGAAAACATCAGCTCACAAACACAGAGACTGAATTTCCCACATTTAATCTCGCTGCACTTTCCAGAAAGTCACAAAATTCAATTCATTCTTGCTAGGACAGAGAAAAAATAAGTGATACTAAGTTTTTGGCTTGATTAAATAAAATTAAGTGTTTAATTAATATAGTAAAAATCTGTACTGATTCCTCTAACTAACACCATAGCGTGAAATAGGAACAGAAACAAATCTTGTCAGTGACGACTAATTTCACAAATGATCTTCCCATTATTAATTTCCACATTGCCCCTATTGGAGGTCTGGGCATCTCCAGTGTCATTGCTCTGCGTTCACCTTCCCCTAGAATTGTTCTCGGACATTCGACTTTCTCTGCGGCATGGGGCTCGGGTCACATGCTGGAGGATTCCCTGCCTTTGAGGTCTCTAAGCCACGATTTGAGGACTTCAATAACTCAGACATAGGTTAGGGGTTTGTTACAGGAGTGGGTGGGTGAGATTCTGGGCCTGCATTGTGCAGGAGGTCAGACTAGATGATCATAATGGTCCCTTCTGACCTTAAGTCTATGAATCTATGAATCTAGTCCCAAATTTGGAAAACTGTGCAGTTCAGAATGTGAATAGTGACCCCGTCTCCTTCCTGCACCTGCTCTACATTGCTCCACAGCAGCTTCTCCACCTGCAGAGTCACCCCAGCACGGCAGTGCAGCCGCCCAGGGTTCAGCAGGGGCCCCTGGCAAGGACAGTGGGTGCAGCTAACAGCCCGGTGTGCCTGGCCCTGAGGCAGCTGTAAAAAAGCAACCCCCCCCAGAAGTACAGAGAGTGAATTCCTTAACTTTAACATCATGACCCACTGTAGAAAGCCACACGCCAGTTGTATTTTCACAGGGAGACGCAAAAATCAAGTGACCAATTTTTAAGTTGAGTAAATAAAGTTGAGGAGATAGTTATTAACCTCACGAAAATATACTAAAGATCCCTCAACATAACACCTGAAGGTGAAATATGAACAGAGACAAACCTTGTCAGCAAAGGCTCATTTCCCAAACGATCCTCAAAATGTTACTTATTCCCACCCCTCCTCCACAGGAGCTCTGTGCAGTGTCACTGTTCTGCAGGCAGCTTCCCATTCAATGCTGTTGTGGGACATTCCCAGGCCTGGAAATGTACCAACGACAGAATTTGAAGAGCAAACCTGGCTCCCCGCACCAGGCGGGATTTGAGTGTTTTGTCCCTGTCACTTAGTCTTTGTCAATAGTACAGAGTCCCTGGGCAGGACTCCAGGCTCTGCTTGAGGGATCCTGGCACAGGGGCTGGGGGGGGAGAAAGGATGGTAGATTCTGACCTGGAGAGGAGGTAATAAGTGAAGGGGGCATTTTTTATTAGCCCCTTTCTGAGGGTCCCCAGGGGTGAAATTCTACATCCCACAGGCCAAATGAGGGGGTGACACCACTTGGCTAATGAAAACCAGTGCTCCACGTGAGGTTTGAACTCACAACCTCAGCATAGCTCCTCTCAGCACTGCCCTATAAGTACTGTGCATTAAGCAATTGCGCCACTGGAACACCTGTTAATTAGGATTCTCTGAGACCCCTAGGTTGATACAGGCAAGGAGTGACCCCAAAACATTCTCAGTGGGGCTGAGAGCAGGTAGCGACAAGTGTTGGTACTTGGTGGGGTGGATTCTTCTTAAGGGTTCCAGGCCCCATTTGACCCTTTTGTTTTTCCCTGTGTAATAACAGAGCTGGTTAAGACTCAATGGAGAGTCTTGCTGCAGACCAACAGATCTGAAATCACTGATAACCAGCTCTAAGCATTAGTCCTGCTTTGGGACAGTGTCTCTCATGCAAGAAACTACCCAGTCTGCGCTAGCAGTGAGGCTCCCTCACTAACAGCTGAATTCAGGGAGAGCTGTGTGAAGTGCAGGGCCCCAGGGGTGCCTGAACAGGGGGGAACAACACCCCAGGTGCCCAGAGGAGGAGAGGTGTGTTGGGCTCCAGCCTGGGACTCTGCCTCCCTCCTGCCTAGCCCTGAGTATGAAGCCTGGCCCTGGCACTCCTTCCTTTAAATGCCATGTGGGCAAGAGGAAGAGTGTGGCAGCTGCAGGGACCAAAGTTGTGGACATCAGGTGAAGCAGCAAGAAACAACCATATGGTCAAACCACAGGAATCTCTAGCCAGACTGTTAAGTTCTAGGACCCCCAACCTATAGCCGCCAGCGCATTGAACCAGCCAGACCAGAGACCTATCTCCAGTGGGCATCAGTCACCCAGCAAGAGGGAAAGAATACTCAGTCCAGTTCATCCTGAGAGAAGGTAGCCAAACACATTGGGCTCCAGGGCTTTGTAGCAAAGCAATAAATAGCATATGGTTGTTTCTTGCTGCTTCACCTGATGTCCACAACTCAGGTCCCACTGAGATTTGAACTCAGATTCCAGGATTCAAAGTCCTGAGTGCTGCCCATTACACCATGGGACCTGCTGCTATTTTATTTTCTAGACCCCTGTGACTCTCACCTGGCTGGTTTGCACTCTGCACTTATTGCTTCCCACCAGCAGCTTCCTCTCGCAGGACTCTCTCTCCTCCTCCAGTGACTGTGGTCCTGCACTACCGGATCCGTGGGTCCTGCCCTGAGTCCCTGCATCCCCCTGCTTTGTCTCCATTCCCTGCAGGCTGCAAACATGTCAGGGGAGGCCGCTCCTCCCTTCACTCGATGCTCCCGCTCATATCAGCCAACTGCAGCCTCATCTCCTGGAACTCGGGCAGCTGTCGCTTGATCCGGTCGTACAGTCACACGCTGACTGGCTCCCCTGCCTGGATGCTCTTGTGGAAATCCCACAGGTGACACTGCAGGACTTTGCACTGTTGGTTTCTTTAATGTTGTGGTGTTTCCCTGACCACTGGAACAAAGCCACCAACTCCTCCCTCACCGACTCCCACCAATCCCCCTGGTTACCACAGAACCCTCTGATGCTTTCCCGTTCTGCCAACACCTCCAGGCCTCACCCCCCTGCTCCTTTATCTTGCAAGCTCTGGATGTTCAGCTTCCAATATCCTCTGCCGTGGGTCAGGGAATTGCCCACATTGAGCACACAGTGAGAGCTGCGTGATCCGCACAGTCCATTGGCACCACCCTGCACTGGGCTGTCGACGTGCTCTCCTTCACGTAAATCCAGTCAGTGCGACTCCTGGCCTGTCCCCGCAGAAAGGTGTATCCCCTCTGCGGCTGGTGTGAGCTCGGGTCAGAGGAATAGGAGGCTATTGCCCACCCTCCACTGGTTCCACTGTGCAGAAACACGTTCTCTAAGCCGACCTCGCTATAGACCTGCACCAGGTAGTGCTCATCGTAGAAGAGTTTCCTCTGACGGTCGGGAAAACAGGACCAGCAGTCCTCAGGCCGGTGCAACAATTGAAATCCCCCCTGACACCAAACACCGTGCGGTCTAGAAGAAGGGAGCCAGTTCCTTCATAGAACTTTCCTTTCATGCCTTAATTGGGGACCATACACACTAATATAGCCGTAACCAGTGCCATGGAGCACAAAGCCCACCAGTAATGCCCTCCCTGGTCGGAGCTCCAGCCCCTTCTGTACTCGCACCATGAATGTGAAGAACAAGACTCCAACCCCATCATTCTTCCCTGGCCTGGAGGACCAGAGAGATGGGCCCTTCCTCCAATCACCCTCTGCCCATCAAGCTACCCTAGAGTTGTTAATGTGCATTTCCTGAACACCATGTCCAAGTCCAGCTGCTCCAAGACACTGAACATCAAGCGCCTCCTCCTGGGCCCCCAACTCCCTTCCACATGGCCACTTTCACACATGCCCCTTCCCTGGCACTGCCCTCCCTCAGCTGCACAGAAGAGTTTTCATCCTCTATACCTGCCCGTCACTGCCCAGCACCCCCTCTAGCACTCTCTTCCTCCCATATTGGGTCCACCAATAACTCACTTAGGAGAGACAGCTCCTGTCCCTCATTGTTAAAGGTCAGGCCAGCCAATTAGGGACAGATGCCCACAATATCTTTTCCTACTGCAGAGCCCACGCTCAGGGACTCACCTTGGGTGCAGGGACCACTGTGCTCCCAGAAAACAAGCCACCCCTGTGCAAAGAGGGATGAAAGGGCCTGCCAAAGCCTGGGATTGAACCAGGGACCTTTAGAACTTCAGTCTAACGCTCTCCCAACTGAGCTACTTTGGCAGCTGTGTGGTAATATTTTGGCCTGTTGCTTCTCTGCCCGAGATATTTTTGCAGCAGTTGCACACAAAAAGGACGTCATTGTGAGCGGGCCATGAAGACAAGACTCGCTTTTGCCTGCCTTGCTCAGCTTGACTTGCTGCCTCACCCCGTTCCTGACCTAGTGCCCGGGTTGACCTGGTGGTGGAAGGGGACTGGGGGGCAGTGGCGCGGGGAGAGTCTGGCCACCACTTGCCACCCCACCCTGTTGTCCTGGCTTCCCCCACTGGGCATCATTTCGGGAGGGACGTGGGGCTTCTGCCTCCCCTCCCCGATTTTCACACCGCAGAGGAGTACGAACAGGAAAACGAACGGCTGCTCCACACCCCCACTGGAGGAACCCGGCGCCCTTAGCTGCTCCCCCTGCTCCCCCCCAGCTGTGCTACTGAGTGGAAGCGTCCTGTGCCCATCACACAGAGCTCGATTAATCAAAACCCTCTTCTGCCAGCACCGGGCCTCCTGCTTCTTACACTGGGCCTGCAAGCGAGGGGGCGGCTGGCACAGCCCCAAGAGTCTAACCTGTGAGGCAGGAGGCGGCTGACGCCCGCAGCCTGCTGGGGAGCTCCCAGAAGTTATTAAGGGACAGAGACTCCTCAATGCCCTTAGTAACAAGGGTTTGGGGGTCACCGAGGCCAGTAAGGGGTCACTATGTCGGCCTTATAACCCTGGGTGTCAGGTCACTGTGCAGCTTTGATCTAGAGCTCGGATCCCAACAACCGACCAGCAGCCCACAGCCTCCCCCTGGGTCTGCCCCACCTGGTTACTCCTTACAGGCCGACCTTACCCCCCTTCCAGCCCCGGATTCACCCCTAATCATCCTACTGCCACTCAGAGCCACAGCCGTGGAGGTGCTGAAGGAGGGAGGGGTGACTCCAGGGTGGGGTTCTTCTCTAACGATGGCTGGCAGAAAGGTGGTGCTCAGCTCTGTCAGCCACCTGCCCAGGTGCCTCGCTGCCAGGGGATGCAGACGTTTCTGTAAGGCCATTAAATGGGGTATTTGGCTTCTGAGTGAATGTGAGGAATGTGCAATCCTGAGAGGGAATTTCCATCCCTCCTTTTACTGCCCATCAGGGCCCCAGTGGCCTAATGGATAAGGCATTGGCTTCCTAAGCCAGAGATTGTGGGTTCAAGTCCCATCTGGGGTGGAAAAACTCCTTCCTTCTTGTATATTGCAACAAAGCCTTGGTGTTATTTTCCCCAAGGAAGCTGGGAGACATTTGAACCCAAAGTACTGGATCTTGGGAGCAATCCCCCAGAAACAGCATCTTCCACTTGACAAATGCTTTCTAGACCCATCAGTAGCAAACACTTAATACTAGTGTTTGTCTGAGAATAGAAGGAAGGGGAGTGTTTACTCCGACACCTCAGCGAGTGAAACAGACAGAAAGAGCAAGGCCGTCCTGAAAGTGAATGGATCTGTCTGGAGACAAAGCAGAACCCGAGAATGAGCAACAGTGTGAAAAGAAGAACTTCAAATGTGTGTTAGGTGTTAGATAGGTTGGTCTGACAAATTTCAAGAAAATACCAATGCTCATAGACAGATGCGGACACTGGCTGCTTCTGATCTTTTACTGAGAGTTCATTGAGAAATATTTTCCTTAACTATGTTATGGAATATTGGGTGGGCTATGAAGGCACCATTCCTCCTGCTTTCGCCCTTGGAGACAACACGGCTACATGGCATGCGGCCAGTGCTCACCTTCCAGTCAACTGCTAGAGAAGACAACACAGACAGGGATGGCAGCAGGGCAGACTGGAGCTCCATGGAGATGGTGGGACCAGGTCTCATCAATGGGGAGGTGGCCACCCCAGCATGCACAAGGCTGAGCCAGTAAGTGCAGCGTGTGCTCCACGGTGCCCCTACTCCTTGCATGTGGTGGTGGAGGGCAGTTACTGAGTTCGGTTGGTTTGGTAAATTTAGGGCTTGGCTACACTTGCAGAGGTAGAGCGCTGGGAGTTAAACCACAGCAGGGAAACTGCTGCCGTGTGTTCACACTGACAGCTGCAAGCGCACTGGAGTGGCCACATTAGCAGCTCTGGCAATGCCACAGAGAGCAGTGCACTGTTGTAACTATCTCAGTGTGCAAGTGGCTGCAACGTGCTTTTCAAATGGGGGACGGGGGTGGAGTGTGACAGGGAGCGTGTTGTGTGTATGTGGGGGGAGCGACAGTGTGTTTGGGGGGCTGAGAGTGTGTCAGCATGCTGTCTTGTGTGTTCGGACAGCAGCAGACCCCCACCTCCCCTCATACACACTCACAACAGCAGCATTCCACACTAATGGTTGCTTTGTCCCAGAGCAGATAAGCAGCCGGCTGTCAGAAACGGAGCTTTGAAAGGGGATATCCGCATGCCTGCAGCCGATTGAAAAACAATGACCAGAGTGGGCACTTGACTTCAGGGGATTATGGGACATTTCCTGAGGCCAAACACAGTGCAGTGATGCAACACGTCATCCACACTGATGCCCGGGTATTTCAGCAGGGCTCAGCGAGCTTTATGCTTCTCATGGAGGTGGATTACCAGGAGCGCTTCACCTACAGAGCCCAGGTGCTCCGTGTGCCTTGCGAGTGTGGACACCTCAGGAGTTAGGGCACCCAGGGCTGCTTTAATGGGCTCTAACTTGCAAGTGTAGCCAAGCCCTTCGACTATGTCACTTGTGTGACTTACTTGTGCTATTGTAATAAATACAATAGACGTGCAATGGTCAGAAATTGCACCAGCAGAGAAGTATATTACAGGGAAACCATAAGGAAAATAAGAGTTTAAATTATCCTCCACATGTCCCGTGTCCCACTATAATGAATCCAACCCACAGGTCACATGGGCAGAAGTATCAGTGTCAGGATGCTACATTGTTAGCACAGTAAATGAAGCTGCAAAATAAATGATGCTTAAATGACCTCACTCTATTTTTTACAATCCTGTGTTAAGAGGTAATAGATACAGATGGACACCAGGCAGGGGCGTTTGGAGGACGAAGACTTTATGCTTCCATCTCCCACCACTGTAAAGTTTTAGCCAATTAGGACAAGTCAGCGAATAAGAACAACCTCAGGTCTCAGTAACTGCTACAGGTAGCAAAGTCCTACAGGGAGCATTTTCTGGCACTACACCTGCGCAGCTCTGCTCCCCGGCTCTTCTCGGGTTCCTGCTCTCTCCTTAGCTCTGCCCCACTCTGGCCCAGGCAGTTCCAGCTCCCACGGAGGATGGGACCCCCTGGCCTGGTGACTCCCTCATTACACTGCCTGGCCTGTCAGTGCGGCTAATTTGGAGCTTTGGCCTCTCCCCATTACCCAGGGGACTGTCAGTCTCAGGGTCCTGATTTCCCATTGGCCCTTCACCCTTCTACTGGGACTGGGAACTAGCCAACCAAACCCCGCAGTAAGTTTCAGTAAGGGGCCAACCATCCCTTACACGAGCAGGCCCCATGAGGGTCACTGATGTGCAGAGATGGCAGCATGAGCTGGTCCCATGGTGTAACGGGCAGCACTCAGGACTCTGAATCCTGCAATCTGAGTTCAAATCTCAGCAGGACCTTGTGGTAAATCCCTGGAGCTCACACTGCTCCACTTCCCTGTCTCCAGCTCTGCAAGAGCCATTTTTTCCCCTCCTGCTGGATGGGTCAGGGCTCTAGAACTGACACCTGAGGGTTGGGATTCTCACGGCTTCACCTGGTGCCCACAAGTCTGGCACTTGCCACTGTGCTTGAAGGAAGCAGGGCTGGGCAGGTGGGAGCCCAGCACCTCTCCTCCTCTGGGCACCTAGAACAGAGGCGGCTGGTGCTGACAGCTCCAAGGGAAGGCTTAAAAGCAGCGGAGGCCAGGGCAAGAGGAGGAGAGGACCATGCCTGTGTGTGGCCAGCAGACAGCCACAGGGCCAGCCTGCTCCCTGCTGTGCTGAAGGCCACCCACAGGCCAGCATGCAGGGCGGCTGCTGATGCTCTGTGGCCAACATCAGAAGAGGGTAGGAAAGCAGGGCCAGCCCCCCCGTGGGGCCTCTTACCGTTCCCACTCATGGTGCTGACTTTGGAAGTGGAGCCGCCCATTTTCTTTGGCAAGTCAGGAAGAACAAAGGCGAGACTGGAAGCACCTGGGGCTCAGGTCCCAGCCTTTGAGACACCAAACCCCCAACTCCTTCCTGGGGCTCTAGCTGAAGCCAGAGCATTGGCCTGAGTGACCAAGAAGAGGTTCCAGCTGTGAAGGGAGCAGGACTTGCAGCACAAAGTGAGCACAACCATGAGGGGACTCAAATCCTGAATCATCCAATCCACAGGGAGATGCCTTGTCCTTTAGGCCACATGATGAGGGGGTCTAAACACTTCTTTGGAAAAGCCGGACACTGTGTTTCTCAGGTCATCTGCTGAGGGGGTCGAGACGCTCTGGGCACAAGAAGTTAAGTTCCCAGCGACACATGAGACTTAATTGTATGGGGCCAGGTGCAGGGCTTTGGCAGGGAGGCTCGGGCATGGGGGATTGAGGTGCAGCGGATGGACCGGCTGTCTAGGCACAGAGATTTAGTCTCCCTGAGGAGGAGGAGGAATCCTGCTGCCAGGCAGTGGCTGTGCAGAAAAAGAGGAGGGGTTGCTGGGACTTTTTTTGCCTCTCTTTTGCCTGCCTGCTCACTCTTGCCTGCACACTGGGATAATCACTCTTGTGGTGAATGGTGAAGATGTTTCCTAACAAGCCCAGTTAGCTCAGTTGGTAGAGCATCAGGCTCTTAATCTGAGGGTCCAGGGTTCCAGCCCCTGTCTGGGTGCTCAGCTTTTAAGTTGCCTTGTGTGCCAGGAGCCAAACTGTTCACAGCCACACAGGGATTCCCAGAAGCTGTGGCCATTTCCTGGAAAGGTTCCTTTAATCAGGAGAGAGGCCACATCCACAGGAGCAGGCCTAGAACAGGCAGTGTCTCTGGCTGCCAGGAAGTGCTGTGGGGCCAGGTGCTGAGAAAGCCCAGAGGGGGAGCAGCAGAGATGAGGGGAAGGGAGACAGAGAAGCAATGAGGACAGAGCACAAGTGTAAAGGGGGCATCTGGTCTGGCTACTGTGGCAAACTTCCCTGGTTTATACACGACCCTGGTGCAATTGGCTGTAGAAAGGATCTGAGTCCCCAGCCCCTTACCCAGAGGCTGCCTGACCTCGAGGACTGTTAGGATACAGATATTCAGGCCTGTCTGCAAAGGCCTGTACTTTAAGAATTTAGGTGTATTTTTTTCACTTAGCTAGTTATAAAGATATAAAAGAAAGAATAAAAAATCACTGTCTGTCTGTGTAATGGCCTTCTCTTACTGTGACAGTCTGAGGCCTGGTTCTTCGGCTAAGCAGCAAAGGCAGCCATAAGGTGGGAAGTGTATGGTCACATCCTCACATTCCCAACAAGTCACATTGAAATAAGGTGCGATTGGGCTGTTAGGAATACAATCCTGTCCTGATATTCCTATCACCTCCAGAGAAAGGGAAACTTAGTTTGGTAGCATCCTGTCTGGCAAGAACTCACTTATCAATAGACACAGCTGGAAACCCCTTATGTCTGTATAGATGTAGTTGTGAAATCCTCCCTTCTGTATTGTTTTGTATGTTTATTTGCATGGTCTCTGTCTGGGTCTGTGATTGTTTCTGTCTGCTGTATAATTAATTTTGTTGGGTGTAACCAGTGAAGGAGGTGGAATATAACCATGTTACAGTATATCAGGACTGGTTAGTCTAGAGAAGGAGTGAGGGTGCCAGGCGGCGCGGCAGTCGGGGCCGCGTGGTGAGTGCCCCGCTGAAGCGCTGGCCGCCCCCCTTCTCTCTCCCCCCCGCTCCCTCCCCTTCCCCCCGCCCCCACTAGACCGGGCGCGCACTCTGCAGCACAGGGAGTCCACTGGCTCCGGCTGCCCTGTAGGGTTTTTTTTGTTTTTCCCCTGCTTTGCCAGCTGCACCGTTGTTTTTCCCCCCACCACCCTGCTTTGCTGCTCCAGCCCCACCGTTTTTGTGTTGTCCCCCGCCCCCACTTTGCTGCTCCAGCTGTGCCGTGTCCCTCCCCTCCAGCTTTGCTGCTCCAGCCCCACCGTTTTTGTGTTGTCCCCCGCCACTTTGCCACTCCAGCCACATCGTGTCCCCTCCCGCTTTGCCACTTCAGCCGCGCCGTATCCCCCCCCAGACCCCCGCTTTGCTGCCAAACATGCACCTTTGTATGCAACTGCTGAGTCAGTTGTGAACCTTGCTACCATTATCATTATCCCTTTGAAATAATGATGGTGATGGACACTTGGCTCTATATCCCAGTGTGTCATGGATGTCTACAGGCTGCATTAGCCAATCCAACCATTTGGCACTTACAGATGGGCACCTCTGTATTGTGCCTGAGTCTTGTACAGCTATGAAAGGATGGTAGATGCTGATATTTTCCCGTCTTTTTAACCAGCGCTAATACCCAGCCAGGCCAGGGCTGGGAAGAGAGAGAGAGCAGCAGGTTTCCCCTATTGTGGCTGTCTCGCTTTTTCTTGACTAGCTTCACCTCCGCACCAACTTGTGCTTTTTGCATGTGAGCCTGGCTAGCTCAGTTGGCAGAGCATCAGACTTTTAATCTGAGGGTCCAGGGTTCAAGACCTTGGTCAGATGAAAAACTTCTCACTGTGATTATAAAAATCTGTCTCTCTGGAGTCTAGTTCAGTGTTACTCTTTCTCTCCAGGATGTTGCCTTTTGTAAGAAGGGCCTTTCTGTGGGGAGGATTGAAGGAGCAACTCCTTGACATCCCCTCTGTCCTTGCAGGCTGGAGGAATAAAGTCCTCTGGGCATAGAGCATGTTCCTCCCCTAAACACACAGAATATTCATAAGGAATTAGAATTAGAATCCACCACTTTCCTTGGGAGCTTGTTCCTGTCGTGAATCATCCTCGCTGTTGAATATTTGTGCCTTAGATGTAATATATGAATTTGTCTCTTTTCACCTTCCAGCCATTGGGTCTTGTTATGCCTTTCTCTGCTCGATTAAAGAGCCCTTTCATACCCAATATTTTCTCTCCATTAAGGCCCTTCAACACTTCAGTGAAATCACCTTTCAATCTTCTTTTGATAAGCTAAACAGGTTGAGCTCGTTCAATAGCAAAGAGCCACCAAATGTTCTGAGGGCCGGAGAAAAATGTCTTCTAGGGAAAGTGGTGGATTCTCCATCTCTTGATATCATTTAATGAAGACTAGACGCCTTTCTGGAATGTGTTTGCCCAAAAGTAGCTATTGTGTCATACAGGAGGCCTGTGATATGCAGGAGGTCAAATAAGATGCTCTAGTGGTCTCTTCTGGCCATAAAGTCGACTAATTTCTGAAAAACTGAGTGTAGCATTGGGAGCAGCATCTGATGTTTTCCTGTCTAGCCGGCTTGCTGCCTAGAACGAACGCTCCTTGAGTGGGGTTGTTGGTGCCACTAGGCCTGAGTAAACCAAAGTTGTGACTTTGGGCCTGAAGTGAACCAAAGTTCTTACATGCTGTGAATTTTAACCAGCCTAAGATGCTAACAGACTGCAAGCAAAATGTGTAGCTGTCAGCAATCTCCGCTTGCAAATGTAGGAGTTTGAAACAGCAGAAGCGGCGGGGAGGAGGGGGAGAGGGGGAAGGAAAATCTGTATGCGTTTGTTCTGTCAAGGCCAACAGATAAGCTTATGGATGAGAACTTTTTCTAACACGCTGAAATGTAATGTTTTAAGTAACTGCTGCTGGGAAGGGAGGGGTGAGGGGGAAAACCGAACAAAAGGCTTACACAAACAAGGGGGGTATAAATGCTGGGATCCCGCCTGCGCGCGGGTGTGCAGGATTTGAGAATGCTTTTCTCCCTGGCACCCTATTTGGGCTCAAATAAACCTGGTTTTGCTTCTCCACCCTGGTGTGATAATTAGTGCGACGCACACCGGGCAACGAACCCTGCTGTTGCTCCGCCTCGGGCTCTTTGAGCCGGCAACAGGGTGATCCACAGGGAGTAGTTCAAACCTCCAAAGTGCCTGGGCAGGGGCAGGACATTAGCACAGCAAGGGAGGGGTGTGGCAGTGACATCACAAAGGCCTTTTGCAGGACCTCAGACTATTGGTCAAAGGTGGTGGGGAGGTGGTGACCTCACAGAGAGATGCTGACATCAGCCAGGCAGGACAGGGGCAAGGGGCCAGGGAAACCTCAGAGACCCCTGTGGCTTTGCTTCAGCAAGTCTCCTTCTCCAGGTCTCTCTTTGAGGACTGAGAGAGTATTCAGATTCATGGACACGAGCGCCAGGAGGAACCTCTTTTGAGTTTTCTCCTTCCCTTTTAGTGATTTTATGAGAAAACAGCCGTCCCTGTTTAGAAGGTAAAAGCCTCCTGGAGGGAAGGGGTGTCATGGGGGTGTCACATTTCGGATGCCAGTGCCCCCCCCCAATGTAAGGAAGTTCCCGCCACCCTGCTCTGTGTTCGCAGTGCGGGAGAGAGCAGCATCCACGGCAGTGATTTGCTCCTGGCTGCCGGAGCAGAGCAGCAGGCTCAGCTGTCAGAACTTCCCAGAGCGATGAAAGGGGAGGGGCCCATGGCTCATTAGCAGGAATGCAGGGCAGGCGAGTTCACAGCAGGCATTGTGGGATACTGGGGAAGGCCAGTTATGGTGATATAATGAACAGCAGTGTTTACTCTGTTACTTTAAGTTTGCTGCAAAAAGCTCTAGCCCTCTCATTGAAGTCGGTTTATTTTGTCAGCAAAACAGGGCACTTTTGTCGCCAGACATGGCATTGCAGTGTGTACACCAGCCACAAGCCACCGACCGAGAGAGTGTTGTGTGTTTTTCACACACCTGAGCAATATAATTCTGCTGAAACAACTTTGTAGTGCAGATGTGGCCAAAGATTCACACACACACACAGCTTGCAAGGAAAACCTCACCTGCTCCTCTGCTTTGGAGAATCCAAACACAAGCAAAGCTTGTCAGGCCCTGGTGGCAATGGCAGGGAGTCAGGTGTGGGCAGACAGTGTGTTATAGCTACCCACAGGCACCATGGCTTAGCTGGCTAAAGCTTCTGTCTTGTAAACAAGAGAGCCTGGGTTCAATTCCCAGTGGTGCCTTGTTGACTGGTTGTTGGGGCACCTGGTATTGGCTACTGTCAGAAAACAAGGTTCAGAGCTAGATGGGCCTTTGGTCTAGCCCAGTGTGGTTTTTCTTATGGTTTAAATAACACTCACAGGCACTGATAATAGAGTTAATGAAAGTTTAGGAGTTAGGAGCGGGTAGGTCAATGGTCCAGTCCCCACACAGATGACCCCCTCCCTATGGAACAGGGGCAGGTCTGAGTTCTCACCCAAATACTCATTGTGGCTGCCAGAATCTGTGAGCAGCTTGTTTAGTTTACGGCAAAGGTTGAGTCCTGCTTTGTGCACCGTGTGTGAGAATGAAAATCCTAAACTGCCCTTTGAAATAACGAAAGCAGCAGGACGTGTTATTGTCCCTGCCCCAAAGCAGACAGACCAATGGAGAAATGCCGTCGAGTCCAAGGTGATACTCCCCTGCCATTTTACCAAACTCCTTCTTATCTGCCCGGCCCAGGCTGTCCTCTGCCTCAGCTGCTGCTCCCGGCCTGCTCTAGAGTCAGACACGCAGGGGCCCCAGGGGAACAGAGGCTGGGACAGGGCAGCAGCCTGGGCTGGGCTGGGAAGATGCTGGGAGTTTTCGTTCCCTGAGAACTGGCCTGGCTCCCTTCTCAACAGCAAACAAATCAATTCCACGTCCCCTCCCCAGAAAAACCAGCCTGGAGCCAAGGGCAGCAGGGGACGATTCCCTGCAGTTCCCACCGAGGCAGAAGAGAACCCAGGGTGTTTCTAGCAGAGCTTATGGAACTGACGTGGGGAAACCAACCTTTAATAACAGGCAGTTCCAGTTTAAGCTCAGTGTTTTTAACAATTTCTACAACATTAAATAACCCTTCAATCGTAGTGTCACCATCCATAACATTGTTTCAGCCTTATAGGTTCCTAAGTGCACAACTAAACATCTCTTCAAATCCAAGGGAGTGGAGATCAGTCAGTGTTCAGAGTCATCCCATATAAAAGAACCATGTTGTCGTACATACTGGCCCCATCATGTGGCCATCGCCTTTCCCTCCTCTCTGTTAAAAGTTTTAGTATTTTGCACAGAAACTTTCTTCCCTCAGGAGAGTCCTGGGAACCAGGGCTGCCAGCCAGACAAACACCTTAAGAGGCAGCGTAATCTGTTAAAAAATGATCTCCCTCCTTCAGTTCAGTGACACCCTGAAATGTTACTTATCAGGGCAGAGCCAGAGGATTGAAAGCAACTACATGAAACCCCTGTGTAGCTAACAGGAATGAACACAAACACTCCCTTGTATCTGAAGAGATGTTTAGTTTTACCCTTGGTAAACTACAAGACTAAAGGGAAAAGCAGTGGTGCCAGATATAAAGAGTGAAACACAAGACAATCATCATAGTTATGCCCATAGTGACTGCAAATTATTTCTAAATTCTTCTTATTATCATCAGTGTATTATTTTCTCTGGAGTCTAGACATTGACTATATCTTGACCAAGAAATTTAGATCTTGATAAAATAATCGACTGCCCCTGGTGAAGGCAATAGACTTGATACCCACTGGGGTGTCCCTACACAGGTTCAAGTATTAACAACAGTGGCTGCCTTTTAGCCATAGCTTTTAATCAGGGCAATAAATTGATACAAACTCCTGTAAAATCATTTTCCAGCCTGACTCCTTCACCCACATTCGTTAGGGCATTGGGCCACCATGTGGACGTTTCATTTCCCTCCTCAATTTCACACAGAGACACAATTTCCTTTGCACAGATCCATGAACAGCAAAACCTCCCTGTGTCTCTTGTTTGAGCCAGGGCATTCGATTCCATTGAAACCTTCTCTCCTGCAATGGCGATGGTCAGACAGAGGGGACGTGGCCACCTTCACCTCTGACAGTGAGATATTGGCTCAGCTCTTTCTTTATGCTGCTGCTGTTAGTCCATGAAACATCAGGGATGGAATGCAAGGCTGAGCTCACACACCAACTCCCTGAAACATTTCAGTGCCCCAGAGAAATCCTGACCCCGGCTGTTGGAATGATATGGCGGAGATTCGAATAGGAAAGGGACTGCCTGAATTGTCAGTGTGGAGAATGAACAACAACCTATAGCAATGTCATTAACCACAAACACACTCTCATCCTGCTCCAGCTGGAAGGGAAATGGGCAGGAACTCTTGCTGTTCAGCCATGGACACACTTACACTAATGCAGCCATGAGTGTGCTGGGGGAACTGGTCTGAGCCATTTGAAGTGACAATTCTGTGAGAACAGAATCATGGTGTAGTGAAATAACTGTACATTAAATACTTGTGGCTGAGTGGCTATGGTGCTAAACTAGAAAGCCATTGTGGTGTCCCCACACTGGTTTGAATCCTGCCAATTATGGAGGCATTAGTATGTTGCTAGTACCTGAGTGTCCACAGAGGCAGATCTGGTCTTACTGTGAGGCTGGCTACACTTAAAATGCTGCCGTGACACTGGTCTAGCACTGTGGAGTAGACCGTTGCTACAGTGAGGGGTGGAGTTTTCCATCCCTGTAATAGCTATGTTGACAGAACAATCTTTCCTTTCATTTAGCACTATCTAACCACGGCTTAGGTCAGCTTAATTATACTGGTTTGGGGGGTTTTCACACCCTGAAAGACCATCATGCTCTACCAACTGAGCTAGCTAGATTTAAAGTCAGTCAACTGCCCAGTCGCAGTGTAGAAGGAGCCTGAGGGTGTTTATTTGTGAGCTGAGGTTCCCTGTCTCACATTTGCCTTCTTTCCTGGTTTATGTCTCCAGCGAGCAAACCGGAGCTGTCACAAGGCTGGTTAGATGCTGCTTTCTAGCCCAGAGAGCTGGGGTTGATTTAGCATGCTGTCGCCATCAGCTGGTCAGAGTAACCAGGGTGGGAGGGTGGAATTTAGGATTCTCCCACCAAGGGGAGGTGCTGTTGGACTCATCTAGTGGGGGAGAGTCTGAGTCTGAGTTCCCCACATGCCACACACACATTTTCACAGGGAATCAGGTCCCCTGGGGAAAAACTCAAAAGAAGCCCAGGCCCAGGAGTGTCAGAGAAGGGAATCACTGTTTGCCTTAAGAGGTGGGTGAGGGAAACCTGCAGGTCCTTAGATCCCTCCAGCGCCTGATAGAACCATTTGTGGGGAAGGTCTGGGGAAGCCGAGGAGGACAAGGAGACGGGAAAAGGGCTTGCAGCTGTTGTGCAATCACCATGCTCCCAGCAGAAGGGTCCGGGGGGCTCAGCACTCAGAACTCACAAGATGGCAAAGCTCAGAGCCCCGTTACACAGAGTCAGAATGTGATCAGCTCACACCAAGGGGGAGCAACACCCCTCCCTTGGTCTCTATGCCAGAGCTCCTATCAGCTCAGTCCTTCCCGCAAGAGCGGGCTGCTGAGAGGGTTGCGATGGGGTAAATGAAGGCAGAGGAGGATTGTTCCTCATGGGTTTTTTTTTTGTGTGTCTCTGTGATCCTGCTGGAGGAAGCATCATTTGAGTTTGTTTCAGTGACTTTGGTTGAGCTGAGGTTGTGACCCTGAGCACAGGGGTTCCTGCACTCTCTGCTCCTAGCCCCTCAGGGAATGGACAATAGAGCAGCTTCAGAAATTGGATAGAAAGTAGCCTAAGAAAGTGTAGCATAAGTGAGAAGGAAAACAACACCCTTGCCTCCCTGGTGGTCTAGTGGTTAGGATTTGGCACTTTCACTGTCATGGTCTGGGTTCAATGCCTAGTCAAGGAAAAGTGACCTTAAACCAAGAAAGCTTTGTTTTTTCTTCACTTGCAATGTAAATAAATCCATGTTATTTTCCTGATTCCCCCATCTTCCCAGTGTCTTCATGGCAGGGCCGGCTCCAGGCACCAGCGCAGCAAGCAGGTGCCTGGGGCGGCCAATGGAAAGATGAGGCTTCAGCGGCAATTCGGCCCTCTCAGTCCCTCTTGGAGGGAAGGACTTGCCAGCAGAGGTAGAGCTGCCATTGATTGCAGCTTTTTTATTTTATTTTTCTGCTTGAGGTGGCGAAAACACTAGAACTGGCCCTGCTCCATGAAAGACAATTTGTTAAATGCCAGATGAGTGCAGTTCTATCAGTTCTCAGCCTGAGTCCTTAGGTCTTAATCCTGAGGATATTGTCCCATCATGGGACCATTTCCTGCCTCTCTTTCCTAGGGAAGCACAATTTTCCTTGCACAGACACAGGAACAGCAAGATCTTTCTCTGTCCCTTGTGCAAAGCAGGGGGCCAAATTCCATGGAAACAATGGACAAGCAGGGGGCCCTGGGCACATCCAGCCCTGGCCGTGAGATGTTCCCTCCCCTCTTTCTTTATGCCCCTGTTGTTATTTCATGGATTGTCTGGGATGGGGGAAAAGCTGAGTTCACTCCAGGTGGAGGGGGAAAGAACCGTGAAAGTCTCAGGACCCAACTCCTGCTACCAGGATCACGGAGGTGCTGGGAATCTGCATGGGAAAGGGACTGTGTGAATTGTCAAGGTGGGGAATGAATAACAATCTACAACTACATCCACCTCATTAACCACTGACACAGGCTAATCCTGCCACCGATAGAAGGGAAACTGGGAGTGATTCTTTGCTGTTCAGCCATGGAAACAGTGACCCAATTGCACCACAGTGAATGTGCTGGGGAAAGCTGGACTTTACAGGCAGGTGGAAAAAGCAGATCCTAGAAACACCTGGAGCTCCCCACAGCACTGCTGCCACCAGGGTCAGGTGCTGAGCGACTCACAGTGCCCCCTCCCCTCCCATTACATTCCAGGAGGGGGTGGCAGCACCCCCCACCCAATGCAGGGGAGAGGCCTGAGTGGATCTCTGCACCCTGAGCCCAGGGCACCCACTCTCTCTGCCCCACACATCAAATCTGGCCCTGCTGCAAAGTGACCCTAAGAACCAGCAACCTCCAGGACAGCAGGTTTGGCCCTCAGAGCAGGGAATGTGTCCCCCATGCTGCTCTTAGGCCACTGGGTGCTCTGGAAACAAGAGGGATCTGAGTGTAACCCAGGGGTCAGCAACCTTTCAGAAGTGCTGTGCCGAGTCTTCATTTATTCACTCTAATTCAAGGTTCCGCATGCCAGTGATACATTTTAATGTTTTTAGAAGGTCTCTTTGTATAAGTCTATAATATATAACCAACTATTGTTGTATGTAAAGTAAATAAGGTTTTTTAAAATGTTTAAGAAGCTTCATTTAAAATTAAATTAAAATGCAGAGCCCCCAAGACTGGTGGCCAGGACCTGGGCAGTGTGAGTGCCACTGAAAATCAGCTCATGTGCCACCTTCGGCACACGTGCCATAGGTTGCCTACACCTGGTGTAACCTATAGCAAGCAAAGGCTATCTGGGGATGTAGCTCAGTGGTAGAGCACATGCTTTGCATGTATGAGGTCCTGGGTTCAATCCTCAGCATCTCCAAGCTCTTTTCACCCTGCTGCTTTGCTCATGCCCAGCTGGGATGTGGCCCAGCAGTCTCCCTGCAGGAGTTTCAATCCTGCTCAGTGAGGGGCAAGTGCCAATTGCATGGAAGGTCTGGGGGGGTTTCTGCTCCTAAGTCACCTCAGTACATGTAAGATTCCCACCTGCTGTGCTGCTTGGGACAAGGGTAGATGAGAAGGGCGAATCCTCCAGCACGGGAGGGAAAGGTCCCATCTGTACAGACTCAGAGGCCAGGAAACAGAGGGGCAGTCAGTGCTCAGAGAGGAGAGAGGTCAGTGATTTACACCCACCAGGGGACACTGTCTTTCTGAGGTGAGTGCAGTTTGCTTGGGATGGTGCTGACGATGGATAGAAAAAAGGCTGGAGTCAATGACTGATGAGACCACAGAAGGGGAAGGGGAATGGCAGCCCCACAGAAGGTCCTGGGTGCTCAGATGCCCCAGTTATTGCACCCTGGCCCGTCACAGAGAGAGAAAAGACACAGCGGGACCCAGCCCCCCTACAGTGATCCCATGGACAAGAACCTGGCTGGGAGTGGGGTGAAGGTTCCCGCTGGGCAAAGGGGAGCTGAAATCCCTCAGTGTCCTGGAGTTTAAGCAATGGAAGCTTCAAACCCTGCAGGGGTGTGGGCTGAGGTGCGTCAGCAGAAGGTTGGGCTGGACAGGGGCGGCAGGTTTGTATAATTTTTGGTGGTGCCCAGAATGGGAGCAAGTCCTGCCCCACCCCACCCCACCCCACCCCCACACAGGGCCAGCTTTAGGCCGATTCTCCCGATTCCCCTGAATTGGGCCCCACCCCTAAGAGGGCCCCGAGTCCAAGCCCTGGTTCTGCGTACTGGCAAGAGCTGGTGCGCTGTACCAGGGTGGCCCAGCTTCCCCAGGGGGCAATTTAAAGGGCCTGGGGCTCCCAGCAGGGGCTGGGATAGGGCTGGGGTAGGGCTGCAGGGCGCTGGGGGCTATTTAAAAAGTCCAGGGTTCCCATTGCTTCTACCGCCCCAGCCCTTTAAATAGCCCCCAGAGCCCCGCCGCTTCCCCAGGGCTCCCACAGCTATTTAAAGGGCCGGGGCGGTGGAAACAGGGGAGCCCTGGGCCATTTAAATAGCCCCCAAGCCCCGGGCTGCTGCTGCTACCCCGGTGCTGAGGAGGAGGAGGGGCACTTACCGTACAGGGTGGGCTGTACCCTCTGTACCTGCACCCCCTGCCTGCAGCCAGCCCCTGCTGCACCCCCTGCCCTGCCTCCAGCCCCTCACCCCCTGCCCTGCCAGCCCCAGCCCCTGCCTCCAGCCCGCCCCACACCCCCTGCAGCCCGCCCCTCTCCAGCGAGCCCTGCCCCCCCTGCCCTGCCTGCACCAGCCCCTGCCTCCAGCCAGCCCCACACCCCCTGCCCTGCCTCCAGCCCCTCACCCCCTGCCCTGCCTGCCCCAGCCCCTGCCTCCAGCCACCCCCACCCCTGCCTGCAGCCAGCCCATCTCCAGCCAGCCCCACACCCCCTGCCCTGCCCGCAGCCAGCCCATCTCCAGCCAGCCCTGCACCCCCTGCCCTGCCTGCACCAGCCCCTGCCCACAGCCAGCCTCACACCCCTGCCTGCACCAGCCCATCTCCAGCCAGCCCTGCACCCCTGCCCTGCCTCCAGCCCTCACCCCTGCCCTGCCTGCCCCAGCCCGTCTCCAGCCAGCCCCACACCCCCTGCCCTGCCCGCAGCCAGCCCGTCTCCAGCCAGCTGTGCACCGCCGGCTCACAGCCAGCCCCTGCTGCCCCCCCTGCCTGCACCAGCCCCGCACCCCCTGCAGCCAGCCCTGCACCCCGTGCCCTGTCTCCAGCCAACCCCTGTGGTACCCCCTGAGGCCCCGCCTGTAGCCAGCGAGCTCCCCACCCCCCCCTGCCCGCACCAGCCCTACACCACCGGCCCCGCACCCCCTGCCCTGTCTCCAGCCAACCCCTGCTGCACCCCCCTGCCTGAAGCCAGCCAGTCCCGCACACCCCATCTCCAGCCCTGACAATCCCTGCCGCATGCCCCTGCGGCCCTGCCTGAAGCCAGCCAGCCCCACACACCCCTGCCTGCACCAGCCCTACACCACCGGCCCCGCACCCCCTGCCCTGTCTCCAGCCAACCCCTGCTGCACCCCCCTGCCTGAAGCCAGCCAGTCCTGCACACCCCATCTCCAGCCAGCCCCACACCCCTTGCCCTGCCTGCAGCCAGACCCTACCTCCAGTCAGCCCCTGCCCTGCCTCCAGCCAGCCCCATGTCCACTGGTGCCTGCAGTTCCCAGGGCAGTAACCCTGCTCACCTGCTTCAATGAGGGGGGCAGGGAGCAGCTGGGACCCACACATGTGCACACCGTAGGGTGACCAGACAGCAAGTGTGAAAAATCGGGATGGGGGTGGGGGTTATTAGGATCCTATATAAGAAAAAGTCCCAAAAATTGGGACTGTCCCTATAAAATCAGGACATCTGGTCACCCTAGCACAGCCCCAGGGAGTGGCAGGGACCCACACATGTGAAACGGAGCTCGTTTCTAGTTCAGGCCCATCTTTTTAAAAAAGAACTGTAGGTAGGGTTAACATACACCCGTATTTTCCTGGACATGTCAGGCTTTTTGGTTCTTAAATCACTGTCTGGGAGGAATTTTTAAAATTTAAAAATTCCTCCTGGGACAATACGGACTCATGGTAACGCTATTGGTACAAAAAATACATACTGTGGCACATCCCTTAAATCAGAACTTTTTATAGGGAACCGGTTCCTAAGGAATGAAAGTCTTTTTTATATATACATATATATATATCTATATAAATTTTTAGTTATCCCTGCCGGGGCCCGGCCGAAAATGACTGCCCAGAGTTCGAGAACTGTCCCTGTTCTCATTGGACAGATGGGGAGACGCCTGAAGTACAAAGAAGGGAAGTGACCTTCCCAAGGGCCTACACAGCAAGGTGGTGACAGAGCCAGAAAGAGAAGCCAACAGCCCTGACTCCTGTTCTAATGGACAAAAAAACCCAGAGAAAGGGATAGAGCCCAGGAATCGAGATGGTGGGGAAATTTCATTGAAACCATTTCTATCAGAAAATCCCCTTCAGACTCAGGCAGTTTGTTTCTCGAAATCAAAACAAGTGAGATGAAAGTTCTTTGCAAAAATATTTTGTTGCAAAACAAAAGCATCTCCTGTTTGTCACAGTGTGTTAAATTGTCTCGTCGCACACAAAGAGGAGACACTTAGATCTCAAACATTAGATAAGATGCTTCAGTCTGAGCTAAGTAGTTGCTGCTCTTAACAATTTCAAAATAAAAAAATACAAATCAAATAGACTATTTCAGCTATTCTATTATGTCATAATCTGCTCAGAGTAAATGTGATAGGACACCTCATATTACACACTACTCCTAGTGACACTCTCAATGGATCCCCACCCACCGTAAGGTAGGTAGGAGCGGATCATTATTATCCCTACTTGAAAGAGGAAGAAGCTAAGGCTGAGACAGGAGAATTGACTTGTCTTAGGTCACACAGCCAGCCAGTGGCAGAGTTGGGAATAGGACCCAAGAGCCCTGATTTTCAAACTAACCATCAGATCTTGAATTTCAGACACTGAATGACCTGAATAAAGTGCTCTCAGATGAGCTCCAGACCAACAACAGTGCACAATAAATATTCAGCAAGTATTTGAGGAGAACTGCAATGTTAGAGAGAATCATGAACTGCTCAGAGACCATTAATGCAGCGAAGCAGCAAAATCCATCAAACATATGACTGGTTATGACTTATTTCCTTGGGCTTAAAAGAGAACAACAAGGACCTGAGTCTCCTCCCTGTCAATAACCCCCTGCTCAGCCAATCAGGGTAGAGACTGAGGACGGGAGGCTGAGGGTTCTCACCAGAGAGCCCAAAGGATGGCCCAGGTCACCGGTGGGGATCACTGCCTGAGCACTATTTCAGCCCCACACTTTCGTGTGGACCTCCCACAGTGGGAGCTGCAGAGCACTCCCCTGAGACACATATGCACACCCCTCCTGGTGTTGGGAGGGGAACAGGAGAAAGGACAAAAGAAGCAAGAGACAAAGAGAAAGGAGGGAAGGATGGATGGAGGAAAAGGTGAAACCAAAAGGACAAACCCTAATGACCCCAGTGATTCTAAGGGACAAAATCCCAGGTGCGAAATAAAATTCTGCCTCCTTAAGCTTCTGTTTTCCATGCCTAGAATTCAACGGTCACCAGATGGATCAGACTGAACAGGTTTCAAACCTCGAGGAGGCTCTTACCTTCCAAACAGGGACGGCTGTTTTCTAGTAAAATCAGGAAAAGGGAAGGAGAAAACTCGAAAGAGGTTCCTCCTGGCACTCACATACGTGAACCCGAATACTCTCTCAGTCCTCAAAGAGAGACCTGGAGAAGGAGACTTGCTGAAGCAAAGCCACAGGGGTCTCTGAGGTTTCCCTGGCCCCTCACCCCATCCTGCCTGGCTGATGTCAGCATCTCTCTGTGAGGTCACCACCTCCCCACCACCTTTGACCAATAGTCTGAGGTCCTGCAAAAAGCCTTTGTGATGTCACTGCCACACCCCTCCCTTGCTGTGCTAATGTCCTGCCCCTGGCCAGGCACTGTGGGGGTTTGAGCTACTCCCTGTGGATCACCCCACTCAAGGAGCGTTCGTTCTAGGAAGCAAGCCGGCTAGACAGTAAAACATCAGACGCTGCTCCCAATGCTACACTCAGTTTTTCAGAAATTAGTTGACTTTGTGGCCAGAAGAGACCACTAGAGCATCTAATCTGACCCCCTCCATATCACAGGCCTCCTGTATGACACCAGAGCTACTTTTGGGGCAAACACATTCCAGAAAGGCATCTAGTCTCCATTAGATGACATCAGGAGATGGCAAATCCAACACTTTCCTTGGTAGCTTGTTCCTGTGGTGAATCATCCTGACTGTTGAATATTTGTGTCATTTCTAATATGAATTTGTCTCTTTTCACCTTCCAGCCATTGGGTCTTGTTGTGCCTTTCTCTGCTAGACTAAAAAGCCCTTTAATACCCAATCTTTTGTCTCCATTAAGGCCCTTCAACACTTCAATGAAGTCGCCTTTCAATCTTCTTTTGATAAGCTAAACAGGTTGAGCTCGTTCAATAGCTCACTAAAAAGCATTTTTCTCCAGCCCTCAGAACACTTCGTGGCTCTTTGGTCATCAGACTCCTGAACTACAGCTGTATGTGGTTCTTGTTCTTCTGCACAACATAGCTCCTGGAGAAGAGGGATCTGCAAATGTACTTTCATATGATACCTTTGTTTAACTGATGAAAACATAAATTGACACTTAGAGGATTGGAACTGATTTCAGCTGATGGACAGCTTCGCTAGGTTTTTATGCATTTGGACAGCGAAATGTTGAGTGTTTACATTGATATCAAGCACTCCTGTATAGAGGAGCCCCTGAACATAATGGAGAATGGAAATGAAAATGTTTTCCTTTTTTTTTTTAAAAAAGAAAGAGGGTTATAAGAGAACACAGGGGTTTGAACTGAGGACTACTTAAGCTGCAGTCAAGCACTCTAACACTGAACAATATCCCCATGACAACAGGACTATGGAATCATGATCTCCAGCACTTTGAAGGACAGACCCTGCTTCATCGAGGTCCTTTGCCATTCCCAGACCACAGGTGGTTTTAAAAATGGGGTTTGATTAAACTTCTTAAATGTGGCAAACACCACAGCTTGCACACCCACCGATATAGCTTCTCCCACTGACATAGCTGCCACCTCTTGGGAAGTGGATTAACTGCACCCACAGGAAAACTCTCTCCACTCAGTATAGAGGAGTGGTTCTCAAACTCTGTCAGGACCCCAAAGTGGGTCATAACCCTGTTTTAATGGGGTCGCCAGGGCTGCCATTAGACTTGTTGGTGCCTGGGGCTGAATCCCTCAAGCTCTGGTTTTGCCCTCCCCTAACTGGGGCAGGGCTCAGGCTTTGCCTCCTCTGCCTGTGCTCAGTGTAGAGGGGCTTGGTGTGTCTTTCTAGGGTCATGTAGTAAGTTTTTTTGTTTTTGTTTTTGTTTGGTTTTTTTGCAAAAAGGGGTTGCAGTGAAAGGAAGTTTGAGAAACCCTGGCATAGAGCCTCTGAATATGTCTAGACTTGGCTCCCTGTGGCAGATGAGACACTGAAAGTACAGCCATGGAGACACCACACACCAGCCTTGCCTAGTAGGCAAAAATCAAACCTCCACAGAAAGATGCCCCTTGCTTTCTAACCCATCTCCCTAAGCCCTCAGCCACCACCATTTAACAAAGGGGCTTTTCTACACAATGGTTCTGGTCTCACTGAAGGGTCATTTCCAATTGTTTGCTCAGACCAGCATTAGGGGAAATGGTGCCCTGGGCAAAGCTTGTACTTTGGCACTTCCCCACTGCCCCTGGACAATCCCCACTCCCCCTTTACCGCTAGCTCCTGCACTCCCAACCCTTGCACCTCCTTCACCACTAACTCCTGCCCCTCCTGTGCCCCCTTTGCCCTTAACTCCCTGTGCCACCAGCCATTGCCCCTCTCCTGCAGCCCCTTCACATGGCTCCAGTGCTAGGAGCCCCACACTTGTTCTCCCTTTCCCTGGGCTTTGGCATCACTAGCCTCTGATTAACAGTAGGGTTCAGTGGTTCCCAAAATGTGGGGCATGACTCTTAGGGGGACACAGAGGAACATTCATGGAGTCAATGAAATCAATTGAGCTTCTTCAGTCTCTCGCTGGAGACATTTCCCTTGTTTTTAAAGGCAAAAATCCTGATCTTTCCAATGGGAGCTGCTGCTTCAATGTTTAGTTTGGGGAAGGATTTGGCTGCACTCAGAGATCTGCCCGCGGGTTACAATCTGCGATCCGAAGGGTCGAACGCAAACAGCGTTTAGATGGGACCATTAGTGCCGCCCCCGTGTGGCCAAAGATCAGAACTGACCAGCAGAGTTTACAGCTGGAGCCTGGGACGCTCCTGAACAAACTGGGCACGAAGCCTCTCGCGTGGGATCCTCGCTGTGCAGCAGGAGGCGGAGGGAAGCTGATTGTCAGGGCTCAGGGCAGCTCCCTGCCAGGCTGAGCCGGTGTCTGTGCTAAGCTCGGCATCAATCAGGTGATTCTGGGCAGTTCGGGGTCCCTGGGCTCCCAAAGGAGGGTGAAGCAGGTCACCCCTGGAGCAGGTTAAAGCTGCAGGGTGACAGTGGGGCTGCTGCCCCTGGGAGCAGCTGCTGTAGCACCGCCTGGGCAGGACAGGGAGAGCCAGTTATACCCCTCCCCAGCCTGTATCGGGGGATGGGGGCACTCACACCCTGGGGACCCACCCACCAGAGATCTGCTGGGGGGGAGAGTGGCACCCACACACCCAGGATCTTGTAGGGGGGGACAAGGGCATCCACACTCCGGGATCCTCTGCAGAGGGACGGACACCCACACACCCAGGATTCTGTATGGGGGGCAGAGGTACCCGGACAGCTGGGCAGGGAAAGGGGGCACCAAAACATCCGGGATCTTACCTGACAGGACAGCGGCGCCTGCAGCTCGACATGAGACGGGGGCGGGGGAAGCAGGAGCATTTCCCAGTTCCAGGCTGTCCCCGTCTGGCCAAGGCACAGAGCTCACAAGCAGAGTTTAAAGCTTCAGCTGCCAAACTGCAAAGCAAGCCGGGCTCCATGGCTGGTGCCTGTGATCCCAGCTCCTGGGGAGGCTGAGGCTGGTGGATCGCTTGAGCTCAGGAGTTCTGGGCTGCAGGGGGTTGTGCCAATCAGGTGTCTGCACTAAATTCAGCATCAATATGGTGATCCCGGGGAAGCTTGGGGTCCCCAGGTTGCCTAAGGAGGGGTGAACTGGCCCAGGTCAGAAACAGAGCAGGTCAAAACTCCCATGCTGATCAGTAGTGGGATCGTGCCTGTGAATAGCCCCTGCAGCGTAGCCTGGGCAAGACAGTGAGACATGGTCTCTTTTTATACAGACACCCCCCGCAGAGCCTGGAGGGGGGATGGGAGCACCCACATGCTGGGGATTCTGACTTGTGGGGGAGGGACGCCCCCCTGCCACACGGATCTTGAAAAGAGGAACAGCGACACCCACACACCACAGAGCCTGGATGGGGGCAGGGGAACCACACACGGGAGCTAGTTCATGGGGTGAGGGACACACCCATATGCTCCATTGCACCATTCTTAATGAGAAGAACAGGGGCATCCACACAACACGGCTCCTTAATGGGCGGGGAGACACCCACACACTCCATTAACCAGGAGGGACAGGGGCACCAGACACCCCAAGTAGCATGGAGAACACCCACATCCACCGGATCCCTCATGGGGGGTAAGACAGAGGCTTCCAACTTATGAGAAATATGCATTTAGGAGGTAGAATTTCCATTCTTTCACAGAGCCCCAGTGGGCTAATGGACAAGGCAATGGCTTTCTAAGTCAGAGATTGTGGGTTCAAGTCCCATCTGGCGTGAAAAACTGCCTTTTCCTATATACTGCAAGGAAATCTTGGCCTTATTTTCACCACGGAAGCTGGGAGATGTCTGAATACAAAATACTGGATCTTGGGAAAAATCCCTCAGAAATGGCATCTTGACAAATGCTTTCTAAACCCATCAGTAGCAAACAGTTAATACTAGTGTTTGTCTGAGACTAGAGGGAAGGGGAGTGTTTACTCCCACAACTCAGTGAGTGAAACAGACAGAAAGAGGAAGGCTGTTCTGAAAGAGAAGGGATCTGTCTGGAGACAAAGCAGCCCCTGAGAATGAGCAACGGTGTGAAAAGAAGAGGTTCAAATGTGTGTTAGATGTTAGTTAGTGTTAGAGGGTTTATCCCGCCACCCTCCCATTACCGGGTCCTTCTTGCGTACACACGGAGCAGCAATACCCAAAGTCCCAAGGTGCAAACAATTAGATGTTTATTGGGTTGAATTTCCAGCAAGCAACGATTCCAGTTTCCTTCCTCGGTGTCCCCATCCCAGCCCTGACGCCACAGAGCCTTGCCTGTGTCCCTGTTCCCATTCTCCCCCTTAGCAAAACATAGGACACGTGGTGACACATTTCCTGATCGGGCCAGGCATCAAGGTGGAAGGTGCTGATATTCCATTTGTCCCACTGCCCCTTGCGTAGTACAGTGCCCTGCACCTTCTCTCATACGGGTGTGTCACACCTGTTCCAATTAGCATCCAGACTTCCCACTATAGTGGGCCCGAGAAGGTTGGGTCCAGGTTATCTAGTACAGGGGGGAGGGGCTTACTCCATTACTTCTAGGTTATTTCCATAGGCAACGTAACACAAGTATACTTAGCAATACACCAGCCGCTGTAATAATCCACAGCTACACCGAGAGACCTGAGCACTGCCGCATGGTCCAACATCCTGGCCACCACCGAAACACCTCCTCTCCTCCTTTGACGGGGTCAAGCTCTTAACATGCCCAGTTGCTGGCAGTTGCAATACGCTGCCGCTGCAGGTTTTACATGCTTTTGTCCATATCATAAGTCCATTGAATGTCCACAGAGAAATGGGTTATTGTCAAAACGAACTTAACCACATGGTGTGGAATCAGGCTGTATGCGCTGGTTCGATTATTCACAGCAGTAAGATTCACAGGTCTATCTGTGCACCAAAGCCCAGAGAGCAGCGTGTAGTGTGGAATTTGGTTAGGGGCTGGTGTAATTGTGTCCCCAGTGATATGTACATTTCCAGCTTAACACCTCATACACAGTACACCCAATTGTCCACCCCTTGCCTTGGGCCATTGGGTGTGCTCCTCCATGGCCATCAGGGAGGGACACAGTCAAACATCTTCTCTGGATTTACACCATTTTACACACCCCTCCATTGATTCCCAGCGAGCAAATCCCCTTCTCATTATTCCCATAGGGCTTGTGGGGCCCACCTTAGCTGCTGATTCACTTCCAGATACCACGGTAGCTATTACACAGGTGCTGGCCTCCTTGTTGAGCATTTTGAATTTCCATACACATCTTCCCCCAGGTCAGCCTTTTGAAGCCATCCCCACCCATGTCATGAGGTTTTCTGTTCATTGAAACACAACAATGCTAACAACAAGACAAACACCACAGACAAACAACACAAAACATAGATCCATGGTATTATGGGTTAGTCTTTTGCTGGCACCAGCTTGCTTGTAGAGTGTCTGAAAAACAAAAGAAACAATTTCCACACACGCCCCCGGTGGGGACAGATTAGTGCTTAATAATAATAATACCACTTCCTTTTACAAATTTCCTTGCTAATTGCAGGAAAATTGCCCATTTCCCCTCAGAATGTCTATAAATGCTTCTTGGGACAAAACATAGTGGTGGTAGCAGCCACTTTACCTGACCCTCTTGTATAATTTAATTACTAAGCTTCCATCCAACGTGAGTGCACAGAGCTGCACATACAGTTACATTTATATAACTGGGTTTTATTATTAAACCAAAAACTGCCTTCTTGTAACACCACAACTGTTGCCTTTTGCTATTTCCACAACTCAAAAATGTTTACTTTCCTCCAAACTCTGTATTATTAATTTTTGCAAAACCCTGGGTGGCTGCGCTGCCGTGCTGGGGTGACTCTGCAGGGGGAGAAGCTGCTGTGGAGCAATGTAGAGCAGGGGCAGGAAGGAGCCGGGGTCACTGTTCACATTGTGAACTGCACAATTTTCCATATTTGGGAATGTCTGAGAACAATTATAGGGTAAGGTGAATGCAGAGCAGTGACACTGGAGGTGCCCAGACCTCCAATGGGGGCGGTGTGGAAATTAATAATGGGAAGATCATTTGCGAAATTAGTCGTCACTGACAAGATTTGTCTCTTCTTATTTCATGTTATGGTGTTATTTAGCGGAATCAGGACATATTTTTACTATGTTAATTAAACACTTAATTTTATTTAACTGAGCCAAAAACTTAGTGTCACTTATTTTTTCTCTGTCCTAGCAAGAACTAAATGAATTTTGTGACTTTCTGGAAAGTGCAGTGAGATTAAATGTGGGGAATTCAGTCTCTGTGTTCGTGAGCTGATGTTTTCCTCTCACAGGTCAGTGTCTGCATTTAAATACCAAGAGGGATCTAAGGGCTGGTGTACGCTGGGCACAGGGGTGTTCGCAGAAGGGGCGGGGCCTCAGGTGCAAGGGGCGGGGCAGGGCGTTAGGCTCCCCCAGCTGGCGGTTCATGCCCTGCCCATGGTGTTGCAATGAAAGAGGCTGCCCAGGCTGCACTTGTAGCGAGGTTCCCCCACTAGGTGGCCGCGCAGAGGCTGCAGGAGACAGGCAGGGAGCAGCAGGGGAAGTGGCGACACAGGGGCTCTCAGCAGCAGGGTGAAGGACAATGCCGTGGAGCGGCAGCGACGCAGAGTGAACAGGGCAAACCGAGAGCCAGTTGAAGGAGTGTCGGCAGCAGAAGCTGAGGTTTCTCTTGATGCCTCCCCCACCCCTGGGGCTTTGCTGCCCAAGGGGAGTGGGGGTTGGGGGAAGGAGAGCGGAGGGGTCTGTTAAAGGAACATTAGATTGGCCTGTCACACCGTAAGGTGAGAAACTGAGGCACAGCACTGCCCAGTGTACTCTGGGGTGGGGGGTTGCTGATGAGCGTAGATTTGAATGTGGTTGTGGGGTTTTCCCAAACTCAGGCTTGATTCTCTTTCCCTTTTAATAGAAGTTCTCATTGGCTCTCTGCCCACGCAGAGCTGGGGAGTGGGGGCGTGTTGCCTTTTCCCCAGGCTGAAAGGTGACACCTGCCTGGCGAGTGAGGGTCGGTTTGGGTGACCCCCACTCAGGGCAGGCTCAGGGCAGGTCTCTGCCCTTTACTCAGCCCAGGAGGAGTTTTTTGCACTAACATCCCAAGTGTGCAAGTCCGTCCCCGCAGAGCAGCCCCATAGGGTGACCTTGAACAAACTGTGGAAAACGGAACAGGGGTGGGGGGGTAATAGGCTCCTATATAAGAAAAAGTCCTCCCAGACCGGCCTGTCCCTTTAAACATGGGACATCTGGTCACCCTGGAGCAGCCCCGCACTCCTGCTCCCCGGCTGGTGCGTTTGTAACCCGGGGGCTGAAGCCGACGCGTGAAAGGGAAGTGAGCGAGCTCGGAGCTCTCCGGCGCCACCTGCTGGGAGCAGAGGGCAATGACTGAGCGACGTCCTGGATAATTTAAATATCACCTGGTTCTCTGCCGGGTGGCTCCACTGGAGAGCTGGGGCGTGGCCGGAGTGTGGCAGCACCTTATTTGCATATTAAAAGCGGCAGTTTGGGGCCATTGGGGTAAAATAGGAGTAAGTTTTGGGGTTGGGCCCCACATGTTTAGTGCAGGCTGTGGGGAGCCGGGCTGAGCAGAGCCTGCCCCGACGGGGTGTGTGGTCACCCTGAGCTGGGAGTGTGTGGCCAGACATGGGGAAGGGGCTGCGGGGGGCGTTGTCGCTCTTTCTTTTTTGGTGCCTGTTATCTTGTTATCTAATGCAGAGCAGTGGTGGGGGAGGGGAATTGAGACTCTGCTTTGGGGGTTGCTGGGGCGAGTGACACGAGCTACCCGGTGCTGGCTGCTGCTGTGGGGCATAGGACAGGTGGGGGCGGGGCTGTCTGGGTCCTTAAGATGAGGGGTGGTTCCTGGTTGGCTGGTGCCTTGGCCTGCCTAGTGTTTTTTGACAGCTAATCTCCCATTGGCCCTTGTGCGGGGCGGGTCTCTGAAAGCTGGTCTCCCATTGGGTCCTCCCCACCTGACGTTCTGACAGGCTCAGCTCCCATTGGTGACGTTGTCTGACAGCGATGCGGGGCGGAGCCGCCAGGGCCTTGTGCGCTCAGAGCTCAGCGCCGCCCGCGAGAAGTCGCAGCGCCGGGGGGGTCACCCCCCCCCCTCCCCCCGGTGACTGGGAGCTCCGGGCTCTGCCTCCGGTGTCTGAGCGCCGGGGGCTCCTCTCCTGCCTGGGGCGGCCGGGAGCTCCCGGGGCTGCGGCTCCTCCTCACCCCCCGCCCGGTGACTGGGAGCTCCGGGCTCTGCCTGCGGTGTCTGAGCGCCGGGGGCTCCTCTCCTGCCCGGGGCGGCCGGGAGCTCCCGGGGCTGCGGCTTCTCCTCACCCCCGGTGACGGGAGCTCCGGGCTCTGCCTGCGGTGTCTGAGCGCCGGGGCTCCTCTCCTGCCCGGGCGGCCGGGAGCTCCCGGGCTGCGGCTCCTCCTCACCCCCGGTGACTGGGAGCTCCGGGCTCTGCCTGCGGTGTCTGGCGCCGGGGCTCCTCTCCTGCCTGGGGCGGCCGGGAGCTCCCGGGGCTGCGGCTCCTCCTCACCCCGGTGACTGGGAGCTCCGGGCTCTGCCTGCGGTGTCTGGCGCCGGGGCTCCTCTCCTGCCCGGTGCGGCCGGAGCTCCCGGGCTGCGGCTTCTCCTCACCCCGGTGACTGGGAGCTCCGGGCTCTGCCTGCGGTGTCTGAGCGCCGGGGCTCCTCTCCTGCCCGGGCGGCCGGGAGCTCCCGGGGCTGCGGCTCCTCCTCCCCCCCCCCGGTGACGGGGAGCTCCGGGCTCTGCCTGCGGTGTCTGGCGCCGGGGCTCCTCTCCTGCCCGGCGGCCGGGAGCTCCCGGGGCTGCGGCTTCTCCTCACCCCGGTGACTGGGAGCTCCCGGCTCCGCCTGCAGTGTCTGGCGCCGGGGCTCCTCTCCTGCCCGGGCGGCCGGGAGCTCCCGGGGCTGCAGCTTCTCCTCACCCCCCCCCGTGACTGGGAGCTCCGGGCTCTGCCTGCGGTGTCTGGCGCCGGGGCTCCTCTCCTGCCCGGGCGGCCGGGAGCTCCCGGGGCTGCGGCTCCTCCTCACCCCGCCCGGTGACCGGGAGCTCCGGGCTCTGCCTGCGGGGTCTGAGCGCCGGGGGCTCCTCTCCTGCCTGGGGCGGCCGGGAGCTCCCCGGGCTGCGGCGCTGCAGGGTCTGTGAGCAACGACGTGGGGCTGCGGGGTCCTCCCGCCATCAAGGCCTGTTGGGAAACCCTGGGTCCATCCGCAGCGGCTGGGAGCTCTGGGGTCACTCGTAGGAGCTGCAGGGTCCATACGCAGTGGGGTGGGGCTGGGGGGGCTCCCCGGCCACCCATGGCTGCTGGGAGCCCAGGGTCTGCCTGTGGGAGCTGTGGGGAGATGAGGGGTTTGGGGTGGAGGAGGGGGCTCCAGGCTGCAGGGTGGGGCCGAGGGATTCAGAGTGCAGGAGGGGGCTGTGGGTTGAGGCAGGGGGTTGGGGTCCAGGACGGGGTGATGGCTCTGGGGTGGGGGCAGGGATGAGGGGTTCCAGGTGTGGGAGGAAGCTCTGGGCTGGGGCAGGAGGTTGAAGTGCAGGGGGGTGAGGGCTCTGGGGTGCAAGAGGGGGCTCTGGGTTTGGGGGGGTTCAGGGCTGGGGCAGGGGGCTGGGGTGCAGACTTACCTCGGGCGGCTCCTGGTCAGCGGTGCAGCAGGGGGGACCTACTGGCCACTTCCAGGGCACAGCACGGTGCCCTAGGACACGTAGGGACCAGCCTGCCTGAGCCCCGCAGCACCGCTGACCGGACTTTATAACCCAGTCACCCCACTGGGAGCTCCAGGGTCCCCCTGTCACATGTGGTACCTGGGAGCTCTGGGATCCACTCACAGTAGCTGGGAGCTGTGGGGTCCATCCGTGGTGGCATGGGCCTGTGGGAGCCCCTTCCGCCGCTGGTGGTTGATAGCTGTGAGTCCCCCACCGGCCGACAGCTCCAGTCTTGCTGCCCCAGGGCTGAGGTGGAAAATGTCACTGAGATCTCTGAAAGTCACAAATTCTGTGACCCCCTTTATATAATCTTAGCCTTAATAGTTGTTGACTGTCTCTCTCGATCTAGTGGTCTGCTCTAGCGCGGATGGGACAGGGAAGAAAGAAACTCACTCCCCAGCACAGGTTTGGGCAGAAATGGCTCTTCGGCTATTTGCTGAGCATGCAGAGGACTTGTCCAGGCTGGTGGAGCAGCTCAGCCAGATGAGGAGCTGGAAGAAGGAGACCGGAGCAGCCTGGACATCCCACTTTTTCTCCACAGCCACTGCCTGTCAGCAGGATTCCTCCTTCTCCTCAGTGAGACCAAATCTCCGCACCTAGACAGCCGGTCCATCTGCTGCACCCCAATCCCTCATGCCAGACCCTCCCTGCCAAAGTCCTGTACCTGGCTCCAGAGAATTGTCTCACATCTCACTAGGAACTCAACTTCTTGTGCCCAGAGAGTCTTGGCCCCACTCAGCAGAGGAGCTGAGAAACACAGTGTCTGCCTTTTCCAAATAAGTGTTTGGAAATGTTTTGTTCATGTGGCCTAACGGATAAGGTGTCTGACTTCAGATCAGGCGATTGAGGGTTCGAGTCCCTTTGTGGTTGTGCAATTTTACCTTTGTGCTGAAAGTCCTGCTCCCTTCAGGGCTGGAACCTCTTCTTGGCCGCTCAGGCCAATGCTCTGGCTTCAGCTAGAGCCCCAGGAAGCAGTTGGGGGTTGGGTGTCACAAAGGCTGGGGCATGAGCCCCAGGTGCTTCCAGTCTCGCCTTTGCCCTTCCTGACTTGCCAAAGAAAATGGGCGGCTGCCCGGGCTAGCATGTGGAGCAGTTTCCCTCTTCCAAGAGTGCGCCTGTCCCTGTGCTGGAGGGTACTTGCTAAATAGCACCTTGGGAGCCTGGGTGTTTCTCTGCTTCTCACCAGCTGGGGAAAATCCTCTTGGGGTAAGATCTCCTGCCCCACTGCCAAAGTGAGCACCTTGAGTGGGAATGGTAAGAGGCCCCACCAGGGGGGCTGGCCCTGCTTTCCTACCATCTTCTGATGTTGGACAAAACGCATCAGCAGCCGCCCCACATGCTGGTCTGTGGGTGGTTTTCAGTGGGTGTTCGGCATGCCAGGGAGCAGCCTCTCTGGGCGTCTCTGTGGCTGTCTGCTGGCCACGCATAGGCATCGTTCTCCCCTCCTCTTGCCCTACCCTTGGTTGCTCTGTGGCTTTTAAGCCTTCCCTTGGAGCTCTCAGCACCAGCCGCCTCTGCCCTAGGTGCCCAGAGGAGGAGAGGTGCTGGGCTCCAGCCTGGGACTCTTCCTCCCTCCTGCCTTTCCCTGACTATGAAACCTGGCCCTGACACTCCTTTCTTCAAGCGCCATGTGGGCAAGAGGAAAAGTGTGGTAGAAAGCACAAGGGCCAAACTTGTGGGCATCAGAAATCCCAAACACCCAGTCAAACCATAGCCACTTCTAGACCCCATTCCAACCAAAGACCTGGCTCCAGTGGGTATGAGTCACTCAGCACAAGGAAAACTACTCATTTTTAGACAGCTGGAGATAGGAAAGCACTTGGATCTCCAGGGATTTACCACAAGGTACCACTGAGATTTGAACTCAGATTTCAGCATGCCAACCATTACACCATGGGACCAGCTTGTGCTAGTTTCTCTGAACATTGGTGACCCTATCATAGAATACCAGGATTAGAAGGGACCTCAGGAGGTCATCTAGTCCAACCCCCTGCTGAAAGTAGGGCCAATCCACAGACAGATTTTTATCCCAGATCCCTAAATGGCCCCTCAAGGACTGAGCTTACAAACCTGGGTTTAGCAGGCCAATACTCAAACCACTGAGCTCTCCCTCCCTCACAGGGCCAGCTTGTGTAAGGGACTGTTGGCCCTTTACTAAAACTGAGTGGGTTTTTTTTTGATTGGCTACTTCCCAGTCCCAATAGAAGAGAGAAGGGTCATTGGGAAATCAGGACCCTGAGACTGACAGGCCCCTGGGGCAATGGTCACCAACTGGTAGGGAACAAGTGAGAATTTGTTAATGAGTAAAATTCCTGGTGAAAATTGGCAAAGCTGTGGAGATTTTGAAAAGTTCCAGTGAATTTACACATGAAGATACAAACAGAGAGACAAATAGAGAGAAAGAGAACATCACAGACTGCACAGGCCCACACAGACATAAACAAAAACCAAACCCACACAGCACACACAGCCATATACACATAAGGGAAAGCCACACAAACAGAACAAATCCACACCAAAAAATACAGCAAAAGCCCACAACAGGAAAGCACAAAAACCACATACCAAAAGAATACTTAGCAAAAAACAATCTGCATGCAAAAGTCGTACACCCACACCCACACAAAACTATGCAAGGCATCCACAAAAATTACACAGGACCCACATGCACATCAACACGAGAGACAAAAAACCCCAACATACAGAAAGCCAGGCAGGGTTTGAGTCTCACAGCGAAGAGGGTGAGCACACAGGTGGTTTGGGGAGCAAAGACTGAGGGGGAGTCGGGGGCAGTGCTCTGGGCTCTGCTCGGCCCCTCCTGGCACAGGCGGCTGGTGGAGAGCAGAGCCTGGTAGATCTGTGGAATCTGCCCTGCTCTCTGTAAAGCAAGGGGACCTCGGTGTCTTCTGAGCTGCAACTGTATTTTCTGCAGGGCAAAATGATTGGCAGAAGCCATTTGCTTAAAGGAAACTAGTGCTTCAGGGGAGGTTTGAACTCACAAGCTCAGCATGACTCCACTCAGCACTGCTCTGTAAGTACTGGGCACTAACCCATTGCACCACTGAACCCTGTTTTCAGGAGTTTGTCTCCATGTTTCACGGATGGATTAGCGGAGTGGGGGTTGCATTAGCTAAAACAAATCCACATTAAAGGCTGCAGGATGGCAGCAGCAGAGGTGGGGTGTCTCCTTCCATGTGATAGAGCTGGTTGCCCCTTCCGTTTCTCAGGGGAAGGTTGGTGCTTTGAGCCCACCCGGTGCTGGAACATCCCATGGGTGAGATTAATGGGACTCTTGGGAAGGGAGGGGAAGTATTTTCTATCCCTGCCTAGCTCCATTGGTCTCCTATGGCCCTTTCGGCTCTCTGCTCCCCTGTTGGGGAGATGCAGAGACAAGCCCCCATGTGGGTGAGTCACCGAGAGGCTGTGTCCCATGGCGTGTGGGGAGGGGTAGGGGTGGGATGGGGCTCAAGGGGAGAAAGTTTTGTGTGACAGTGGGGGGGGGGAGGGGGAGGGTGTGTTCCTTAGGATAGAAATAATGGAAAACGCAGGGGCAGTGACAGTGAAGCCCCGTCTCTGAGTGTTATGACCCTGTGTGGTGCCGCCGTTCACCTTCCCCTCCTATGGGCTCATCTTTCATTGAATCCAGCATTTTTTCACCTGTCATCACCACAGAGGTGTCCCACCTGCCTCAGCTACCGAGTGTCCCTTTAGAGACGCCGAACTGGAACTGGAACTGGAACTGATTTCAGCTGCTGGACAGCTCTGCTAGGTCTTTATTCATTTGCATAGGAAAATGCTGAGTGTTTAAATTCATTTCAAACACCCTGCCCCCATTCAGCGAACTCCTGAAAATACTGGAGATGGGTCTGGAAATTGATTTTCATTCGAAAAAGATTTTAAAAGGAATCACTTGGATTGGAACTACAAACTTATTATCCTGCAGAGAAACATTCAACCACTGATCTACACTCTCAAAAAAGGGTGTCCTGTATAGCCCAGAGCTGGAACAGTTTTTAACCTGGGGGTTAGTAAACTTTCTCTCTATACAAACACCACAGCTTACAAACTCCCCACCCCCGCTCTGTGTCACCAGAGCACAACAACAACTCTCCTTGGAGCACACACAGCTCCCCAGCTCCCTGCCCGTCAGTCTCTCCAGCATTGCTCCAATCCCTTAAAGCAGGGTCTCAACCACAATTTACCTTAGGGCCAGGGCCAGTCCTCCAGTCCTCCCAGTGGGCCAATAATGTCACTCATACCGCCCAGACCCCATCCCCCAAAACTCCACCCTCCACCTGCCTAAGGCTCTGGGAGGGAGTTTGGGAGGGGGGAGGAGGTCTAGGGTGCAGGCCCTGGGTTGGGGAGGGGTTCTGGGGTGCAGGCTCTGGGATGGAGTTTGGGTGCAGGGTGCAGGCTCTGGGCTGGGGCAGGGGGTAGCGGTAACAGGAGGAGGGGTGGGGTTGCAGGCTCTGGGCGGGAGCTTGGGGGCAGGCGGGAGGGGGGGTGTGGGAAGGGGGAGGGGGTGCAGGCTCTGGGAGGGAGTTTGGGGGCTGGGGGTATGGAGGGAGAGAGTGCAGCCTGTGGCAGAGAGTTGGGGGCAGGGGTGTGTGGAGGGTGGGACGAGGTGTGTGGGGAGGGGCTGGCAGTGCAGGCTCTGGGAGGGGGTCAGGGATGCAGCACTTACCGGAGCCTCCAAGGCAGGGCGGGCTGGGGGGCCTCCGTGTACTGCTGCCCCCAGACACCGCCCCCGAAGCGTCTCATTGGCTGCAAGGATTCAAAATTAGAATAAAGTTACAGCAAGATTTCATCATAAATGAAGTCAAACCCTAAAGATTTCAGAACACAACTGCTACAAGGAGCCACGAGGGAAGCAATACAAAGTCAACCTTGCCTCAGAGAAAGGCAGTTAAACAATTTCTCTTTTTTAAAGCAGCATAATCTCCCCAAACGGAAGGGCACTGTTCCCGGAGAAGGGTCCTGGAGAGGGTTTTCCTCGTTGGTGCCGGCCATCCACCTCCCCGAAAGGCGGGAGCTAGGTCGACGGAAGAATTCTTCCGACCAAGGCGCGGACTGATGTAGCCGCGCCGATTTACGTTCCCCGTGCAGCCCAGGCCCGAGGGTCGGTGCGTGCTGAACAGTTAAGTCAAAACAGCTCCGTCCGTCAGAGGTGTGCAAAAGGGAAAACCCGCTCCTGGGCGACGCGGCCACGCCGCCCTAACCCGCAGCGTAGCTAAAGGGCATTCGGGGAGGCGGTGGGTGGGCCTCAAGCGACGGAAAGCCCTCCTCCAGCATGGGGTTGTGACAGCCTAGTCTCCGTAGCACAGACAGGGTGGCCACCAAGAGACAGGAACAGACAGCGAAAGCCAAAGCGGCCCCAGGGCAGGGGGCGAGGCTGCCTGTTGGACGAGGAGACCAGGTGGGACAGGCGTTTTGGACAGGCCGTCCTCCCGTCAAAGGAGGAAGAGCCCGAGAAGAAGGGCCGGGCAAGAAGCTACAAGCAGGGAAAGAAGCAGAGCAGGCAGGCAGCTCCCCTTAGAGCCAAAGAAGGCACCGGTCCAAGCCCCCCCAAAAGCAGACTAGAGAGCAGACCAGCTGCAAAAGACCAGGGAAAACCAAGAACACAGAGAGCCTTATAAGGCCCGAGTAAAGTTTCAGAGCTGAGCTTTGCTTACGAGGAGAAACGGCAAAGGTGCCCAAAAGTACAAGGCCTGTGGAAAAGAGCACTTCTAAAGGTACAGAAAAAAAAACCTTAGAGTCTGCTTTGCAGTGCACTAAGTAGCCCACTTTTGGTTTTCTGTTGTTCCAACCAATCACCAGGGGAGAGCGCGAACACAGTCCACCACTATCACAAATTATGCAGTTGAGTTTCCCCTATTTGGGGAAATCACAGGGGGTCAGTACACCCATAGTGCAATGGATGAGCCTCACCCTGGGAAAACAACGTTCGTGATCATGGTATCTCCTCTGCCAGGTAAGTATGAGTTCCTGCTGCCCGGCCGCCGCCCGCCCTCACTCGCCCCGCTCTTATAACACACGGGGTGGACCGACCGCCGGCCTCGCCCACACCGGCCCCCACTGCCGACAGCTGCCCCGACGCGGCCCCCGGAGGCCGTCCCTTCCCCACGCCGAGCTCCCAGTGCCAAAGTCGGGCCCTGCCTGGCAGCCTGCGTCCGCTCCCACAATGCTCTGCTCGCACACAGATCTGCATACCTGCTCACGCGGCTCCGCCCTTCCACTCGGGCCCCTCCCCCTGCCCGCCCGGGCCGCCGCTCTGGCCTGCCCTGTAGTGGTAGCCGGGTCCCGTCCCGGGAAGCCAGGCCATCAGAGAGACGGCATGGCCCACTTGCTGCTGGGGAAATAGCGCAGCTTGCGTGTCGCTTCTCTCTCTCGCTCTCCCCCCACCAGCAGTTGGTCCAATACAGGAATGACCTCCCCTCCCCTCGCAAAAAACCCACTTTTCCAAACAGTCCTTCTTTCCCTGCCCCCTAATTTTGCTTTCACACCCTGGGACCATCTCCTCTCTTTGTCCCTCCCCCCCCCCCAGGTAAAGCAGAGATGGAGGCAACTTCAGCCACTGGAGACAGCCCCAGCGAGCGCTGCAGCCGCCCCGGGGGTGTTCTGAACACAGGAAGGGAGCAGCTGGGAGCGGTGGGTGCTGGGAACAAGGAGGCAGGAGAAGAAAGCCCAGAGATGGGACATTGGGCAGCTCCTGGGGGCGGGGCTCTGTCACAGCCCGGGGGCGGGGCAGCTCCTGGGGCAGGGCTCTGACACAGCCCGGGGGCGGGGCAGCTCCTGGGGGCGGGGCTCTGGCACAGTCTGGGGGCGGGGCCGCTGCTGGGGGCGGGGCTCGGGCACAGACGGGGACGGGGCCGCAGCAGGGGGCGGGGCTCGCGCGGCGCCCGGGGGCGGGGCAGCTCCTGGGGCAGGGCTCTGGCACAGCCCGGGGCGGGGCAGCTCCTGGGGCGGGGCTCTGGCACAGCCTGGGGGCGGGGCAGCTCCGGGGGGCGGGGCTCTGGCACGGACCGGGGGCGGGGCAGCTCCTGGGGGCGGGGCTCTGGCACAGCCCGGGGGCGGGGCAGCTCCTGGGGGCGGGGCTCTGGCACATTGTGACGCAGGAGCCCGGGCTCAGCAGCTGCTCCCTGGTGTCCACGTGCTGCCAGCAGCGCTGGAGCCGCCCGGGCCGGAGCGGAGCCGCTGTTCTCCGCTGCAGCAGGATCTGCCCCCGGCCCCGCTGGGATCCAGGTGGGGCCAGAGCCTGGGGCCCGGGGGTTCCCCGTTGTGTGGCTGGCGGGGGCGGGAGGGGAGGGAGAAGCCGGCGCTGCAGGCGGGGGAAGGGCAGTGGGGCAGGTGGGGGTTGAACGGTCTCTGGGCAGCCGGGAAAGTCCAGGGGGAGAGTGTGTGTGAGTCGGGGGGGGGGAAGATACCTGCATCCTTCTCCTGTCTGTGCCACTTCCCTCCCCAGTACTGGTAACAAGTCTCTCTGGTTCTCCCCCTTTTCTCTCCCCTCACCACACAGGACCGTCAAACCCAAGGAGATTCCCTCGTTTTTCCTAAAATTGTTGACTCTCTAGTCTCTTATTTTTCCTGATTTTTTTTCTATAATTTTCAAATGTCAATTTAAATTCTCCTCGTATTTGGGGGGCTTCGCCCCACCCCCCATTTCATCAGCAGCAATTCGTCCTTGTTGGGGTGGGAAATTGTTGCCCTGAGTCATTCCCCAAAAGGGATGGGGGTTCCTGGGTGCTGTTTGGGGGAGCCCTGAGACACAGCTCCCTCTGGGGTGGAGATGGGGTGGCCGTTCTCTGCCAGCCACAGGGCAGGGCTGGGGCACCGGTGGGGAAGGAGGAACCAGTGTCCCCTATGGAGCCTGCCCAGCCCCTTTGGTTCTGCTCCTTTCTAGCATTTTGTTCAGAGACTTTATTACTGCAGAGGCTGAAAAACGTCTGTGGATTTACCCCTGGCAGGAGGGGTCAGGTCTACACTGTAATAAAGAGATCAAGCATTTTCCAGCATGGCAGAGTCTAGGATGTCTGTCTGCAGGGAAAGGGCCTGGGGGAATTGTGATGTGAAATGAACTAAAGCCAGTTCTGAAACATCCACAACTGCCCTTCTCATCCTGCCAGGCTGCAGAATGACGCCCACATCTCGCTCCGGTTCATCCCATCCTCCTATGGGACAGGGAAGGGAAATGGCTTCAGAGGATCCCATTCAGGTAGGGATTATTGGGGGTTATTGGTGGGTTCCTGCTGGAGGGAAAGTGACAGCAGATACACAGGAGGTGGGAGGCTTGGGCAGTCTGGTTTAGAGGTTGGTGCGGGGCAGGAAATTCACAGGGTGGAGAATGGGAGGAAGCCAGGGTGTAGCAAACCTGTTGGGACTTGTTTAATATGTGGCTTCCATTCTAGGAACAGACCCATGAGGTTAGAAGGTGGAAATGCTCTGATTTGTGGAAGAGCAAAGAACACACCTAGGTGGGGCTAGGTAAAGGGAGCAGAATCCCAGGGCTGGAGCCTCACCCGACTAACCAGCGGCTGCTGTGAGATGTAGAGGGGCACCCACCAATGAGGCTTAGTCAGGGGTTCTCAACTGTTTTCTTTCTGAGGCCCCTGAACATGTTATAAAACCCCCACTGCCCTGCATATGCCTGGTTTTCTGCACAGAAAAGCCAGGGCTGGTGTTAGGGGGTAGCAAACAGGGGTATTGCCTGGGGCCCCATGTGACAGGGCCCCCCACAGAGCTAATTCCTCCAGCTTTGGCTTCAGCCCCTGGTGGCAGGGCTCATGGCCCCAGGCAGGGAGGTTTGGGCTTTCTGCCCTGGGCCCAAGCGAGTCTAACACTGGCCCTGTTTGGAGGAGCCCCTGAAACCAGCTCGCAGCCCCCCAGAGGTCCAGGGACCCCTGCTTGAGAACCACGGCCTTAGGGGATGTGCCCCTCCCCCATACCCAGCTCCAGGGCTGGCCTTAGAGAAAATGGCGCCCTGGGTGAACTTGTATTTTGGTGCCCCCCATCCCCCCTGGCCCTCACAGGCTCCCCACCATCACGTCCAGGCCCCGGTGCCTCCCTCTATTGCTTAATTTGTATTGAAAGAGGTGCCAGAGCTCAGCCATGGCACAAATTAAGCACTGGCAGGGCGGCCTGATAGCGGCGGGTGCTGGCCGAGCGCCCAGCTCTGAAGGCCGTGCCACCGCCAGCAGCAGCAGCGCAGAAGTGAGGGTGGCCTGGTGTGTGGTGTATTGTGCAGCCTTTTATTTAAAGTGCAGTTTGTAACGTGATATTACACCGCCGCGGTGTCGGCTCTGGTGGCGACAGTTTCAAGCTTAACAGAGTGAAAGTCGCCTCTGCTACTTGCTTCAAATGTACAGTCTCTAGGAACACACACAGACCAAGGGTAGTGACCACACAGACATTCACAGCTACAAGGTCTAGTCGAGTTTACAAGTTTTATTGAAGTTACAGTTAAGGTTATGAATACCCAAGCTGCAGCATATAGACATTCTATAAAGATCTGTGCAAAAGTTACAACTCTAGTTCTACTCACATCCTGTTCAATAGTATTAGGGTCTGAGGTATCTCTCATGGATTGATCATCAGTAGAGGGATGGTTCCTGCTGGAATTTCCCACAGAGAGCTCAATTTTCCTGCTCTGGGCACCCCCTTTTTATAATGAGATTCTGATTATACCTCATTAGCATTGACACACAACCTGTATCCTGTGGTTAAGGCACATTTGGAAACAGAGGTGCCTTTACAAAAAAAAATTTATTTAAAATTAATCTTCCTGCTAATTGTTCACCCTGTTACCACTTGGTACCTCTTTTCCCATAATCTTAATACAGCCACATATTAAATTTAAAAGTAAATTTAGAACAATCAGGAGACAATACAGCAAGATATTCCCTATCCCAAGCCTTGAGGTATCAGTTCTGGAGCTTTAATGCAGGTATCAGAAACACAAGGTTGATACTTTTTACCCCATCTTTAGTAGAGATAAATAAAAATAAATAAAATCTGCTTACTTTCTCTAACAGACACGCTCCATGTTACTGCCATTATCTCCTCTATTTTAGTCAATTGTTTTTCATTCCACTGAAAACATATTTACTTAGTTTACATAGGGAATTCAAGTTTTTTTCTCTTTTTTACGAATGGGAATTTGTTTCTCTAGTTATTTTGGCATTTGTGTTAACTAATCACTATCATGTAGGTGACTCACTAACATTTCACTCCATCATTGCTATTAGTATCATACTTGGAACTGTATTTATTTTCATAGACATTTTAAGTTACTTTACAGACAGATTTAAAAATACAATCTGAAGATAAGTGATCTTCATCTGCACAGTGTTAAAGAAAGTGTAGATTCCCTATATGTTAAAGAAAGTGTAGATTCAAATGAAGTAAAAATCTTAAGCGAATCCACAGGTTCCATAGAGTCTCTATGGATAGAAATTTCATGCTCTAGTAAAAATATAACATTAGGGATCTATTATCGACCACCTGACCAGGACAGTAATAGTGATGATGAAATGCTAAGGGAAATTAGAGAGGCTATCAAAATTAAGAACCCAATAATAGTGGGGGATTTCAATTATCCCCATATTGACTGGGAACATTTCACTTCAGGACGAAATGCAGAGATAAAATTTCTCGATACTTTAAATGACTGCTTCATGGAGCAGCTGATACGGGAACCCACAAGGGGCGAGGCGACTCTAGATTTAATCCTGAGTGGAGCGCAGGAGCTGGTCCAAGAGGTAACTATAGCAGGACCGCTTGGAAATAGTGACCATAATACAATAGCATTCAACATCCCTGTGGTGGGAAGAACATCCCAACTGCCCAACACTGTGGCCGTTAATTTCAAAAAGGGGGAACTATACAAAAATGAGGGGGTTAGTTAGACAAAAGTTAAAAGGTACATTGACTAAAGTGAAATCCCTGCAAGTTGCGTGGGCCCTTTTTAAAGACACCATAATAGAGGCCCAACTTCAATGTATACCCCAAATTAAGAAAAACTGTAAAAGAACTAAAAAAGAGCCACCGTGGCTTAACCACCATGTAAAAGAAGCAGTGAAAGATAAAAAGACTTCCTTTAAAAGATGGAAGTCAAATCCTAGTGAGGCAAATAGAAAGGAGCACAAACGCTGCCAACTTAAGTGCAAGAGTGTAATAAGAAAAGCCAAAGAGGAGTTTGAAGAACGGCTAGCCAAAAACTCCAAAGGTAATAACAAAATGTTTTTTAAGTACATCAGAAGCAGGAAGCCTGCTAAACAACCAGTGGGGCCCCTTGACGATGAAAATACAAAAGGAGCGCTTAAAGATGATAAAGTCATTGCGGAGAAACTAAATGGATTCTTTGCCTCAGTCTTCACGGCTGAGGATGTTAGGGAGATTCCCAAACCTGAGCTGGCTTTTGTAGGTGACAAATCTGAGGAACTGTCACAGATTGAAGTATCAGTAGAGGAGGTTTTGGAATTAATTGATAAACTCAACATTAACAAGTCACCGGGACCAGATGGCATTCACCCAAGAGTTCTGAAAGAACTCAAATGTGAAGTTGCGGAACTATTAACTAAGGTTTGTAACCTGTCCTTTAAATCGGCTTCGGTACCCAATGACTGGAAGTTAGCTAATGTAACGCCAATATTTAAAAAGGGCTCTAGGGGTGATCCCGGCAATTACAGACCGGTAAGTCTAACGTCGGTCCCGGGCAAATTAGTTGAAACAATAGTAAAGAATAAAATTGTCAGACACATAGAAAAACATAAACTCTTGAGCAATAGTCAACATGGTTTCTGTAAAGGGAAATCGTGTCTTACTAATCTATTAGAGTTCTTTGAAGGGGTCAACAAACATGTGGACAAGGGGGATCCGGTGGACATAGTGTACTTAGATTTCCAGAAAGCCTTTGACAAGGTCCCTCACCAAAGGCTCTTACATAAATTAAGCTGTCATGGGATAAAAGGAAAGGTCCTTTCATGGATTGAGAACTGGTTAAAGGACAGGGAACAAAGGGTAGGAATTAATGGTAAATTCTCAGAATGGAGAGGGGTAACTAGTGGTGTTCCCCAAGGGTCAGTCCTAGGACCAATCCTATTCAATTTATTCATAAATGATCTGGAGAAAGGGTAAACAGTGAGGTGGCAAAGTTTGCAGATGATACTAAACTACTCAAGATAGTTAAGACCAAAGCAGATTGTGAAGAACTTCAAAAAGATCTCACAAAACTAAGTGATTGGGCAACAAAATGGCAAATGAAATTTAATGTGGATAAATGTAAAGTAATGCACATTGGAAAAAATAACCCCAACTATACATACAACATGATGGGGGCTAATTTAGCTACAACGAGACAGGAAAAAGATCTTGGAGTTATCGTGGATAGTTCTCTGAAGATGTCCACGCAGTGTGCAGAGGCGGTCAAAAAAAGCAAACAGGATGTTAGGAATCATTAAAAAGGGGATAGAGAATAAGACTGAGAATATATTATTGCCCTTATATAAATCCATGGTACGCCCACATCTTGAATACTGTGTACAGATGTGGTCTCCTCACCTCAAAAAAAGATATTCTAGTACTAGAAAAGGTTCAGAAAAGAGCAACTAAAATGATTAGGGGTTTAGAGAAGGTCCCATATGAGGAAAGATTAAAGAGGCTAGGACTCTTCAGTTTGGAAAAGAGAAGACTAAGGGGGGACATGATAGAGGTATATAAAATCATGAGTGATGTTGAGAAAGTGGATAAGGAAAAGTTATTTACTTATTCCCATAATACAAGAACTAGGGGTCACCAAATGAAATTAATAGGCAGCAGGTTTAAAATAAATAAAAGGAAGTTCTTCTTCACGCAGCGCACAGTCAACTTGTGGAACTCCTTACCTGAGGAGGTTGTGAGGGCTAGGACTATAACAATGTTTAAAAGGGGACTGGATAAATTCATGGTGGCTAAGTCCATAAATGGCTATTAGCCAGGATGGGTAAGGAATGGTGTCCCTAGCCTCTGTTCGTCAGAGGATGGAGATGGATGGCAGGAGAGAGATCATTTGATCATTGCCTGTTAGGTTCACTCCCTCAGGGGCACCTGGCATTGGCCACTGTCGGTAGACAGATACTGGGCTAGATGGACCTTTGGTCTGACCCGGTACGGCCTTTCTTATGTTCTTATGTTCTTACAGTGTCTAAAGTTTTGAGTTTAGCTAATTTTTTTTTAACAAGCCCTGCTAAGGTAAGTACATGCAAAATGTAGAGTCTGTTGTTTGACTGTACCATTTTAAATAATGAATGACAAAGCACAATACGGTAATAACAGTAATAATGATAATTACTCCAGCCAGGACAGGTGAGGCATTTTAGAACTCATTACTCAAAGAATTGAATTTAAGCATAAGACAGAAATAAAATTTTGAAATGCACAGACCAGTTAGAAAGCTAAAATACCAGCACTGTCATCCTGACCGAATGTGAAAGAATAAAATTACAGAGACTATGTGCACTTTGCGCATTTTGACAGGAAGTAAAAAGAAGTAATAACAGTAATTGAAGTGTCTATTGTGGGGTGAGTGTGTGGGGGGCGGCGGGGGAGAGACACACCCGCTGTCACTCCCAGCCCAGCGGCACTCACTAGTCCGAAGGCTCGTTCACACAGCAGCAGGGGCCAGCGGCTCCCACTCCTGACCCAGAGGCAGCAGCACAGACTCTTGTCCCCCCTGCTCAGCTCAGCAGAGACTGGGCAGAGGCAGGAGGGTGGGGCCACCCTGACATCAGCAAACTCCCCCCCCCGCCCCCCGCACAGCACACGGGAGGCTCCTGGGAGCAGCTTGGCAGGGGCAGCTCCAAGTGGGGGGGGAGGGGGCAGGGCTGCAGGAAGAGCTGCAGGGGCAGACAGCTGAAGAGAAGTGGGGGGAGGAGAGACAGGACACCCCTCAGCAAGGCCCCCCTGGACCGTCATGTCGTCTGCCCCCCACTAAGTCTGGTCCTGTCCAACTCTTCACAATGAGAACAGCGCTGGGCTCTCTGCCAGCGAGCTCTCCCTGCGCCCTGCTAGGGGCTCCATCCCCTGTGTCCGGCTGTGGCTAGTAGGGGTGATGGATCTGCTGGGAGAGACAAGGGGCTCTCGCTTCGTCCCCTCCCCCTGGTGTTTCCTGGCTGCTCTGAGCAGGGTGGGGGTGGGACTCCTGCCTGTGAGCCACCCAGAGCTTCCCTTTGATTGGCTCCTCTCCCCCGTGAGTGGTGGGGTTGTGAGTGGTGCAGTAGATACTGAGTGTTGGACTCTCGCTCTTTCAGGGGCCGGTGACCTTCGAGGAGGTGGCTGTGTATTTCACCAGGGAAGAGTGGGCTCTGCTGGACCCTGCTCAGAGAGCCCTCTACAGAGACGTCATGCAGGAGAACTATGAGACGGTGGTCTTGCTGGGTGAGGAGTCCTGTCCCCTGGGGTATTAGAAGCTGTGGGGGCTCTAAAAACCCTGAGTAGTGATAACTTTATACCTTTTTATTTGTCATACAAGTTTTGACAAGTTCCCTTGCCCTCCTTTTTTTGCCTTATCTCCCACCCATTAGAATAATTTTTGGACATTTGCCTTTTTGGTGCCAACAGTAATTTTAAAATTGCATTTAATGTATCCTTATAGGATACCTTAATAACTACATTAATCACTGTAGCTTTCATGCCTCCTGTAGAATTCTAAATTGAGTTAATAGGTGTGTGACTCATGCCTGGCTTGTGTGACAGTCAGGTGAGCTCCTCTTTTGATAGGAGAGTGTATAATGTTGCCATTCAGGACCCCACGGGTGAAGGGAGAACAGAGCTATGGGAGGGGAGGAGAAGGGAGGAGTAGATAATTCTGGGGTGCCAGGACATGGGGCGGGCGTGTGCAGGGTTAGAGCTAAGAAGCAGCAGGGAGGGAGGAGGTAGTGAGAGAGGAGGAGGGAACACAAGAAGCTCCCAAGGTGGCTGGAGGTGGTGCCGGCTGAGAGTAGTGGGAAGAAGGGGAGGGGAGTGTGGGGGAAGGGCACCCGGGAAGTGGGCTGGGTGGGTCAGTGGGAGGGAGGAGAGGTTTGGGGATCCAGAGCTCTGGGGGATCCCAGACCTTTAACCCCGAATCCCTACCCAAACCTTGTTGCTTTAGAGCCTCCACTCCAGTTTTCTTTCTGTTCAGTTTCACTTCATTATACACCCCCCCCCCAATATTATTATTATTATAACTCTTGACCTCCCTCTCCCGCTCATTACCCCCCTCCCCATATGACCTCCCCATCTCAATGCACAGTGACCCCGGCCTCCGACCCTGAGTCCTTGCTGCATCCTCCCTCCCACACCAGGGCCACCTCCCAGGCACCAATGGGCACTTGGCTGATGTTGTCACAGGGCGGTGGTGTAGCCTGGACAGTTTCTACACTTATAAGATTACAGGTTGGGGCACAACTTGCCCTTGTACAGGGCTACTCAGAGTTAATTGAGAAGATGGAATTTGGTGAAACGCAGAAACGTGATTTAATCCAGACAGTTATAACTGGAATCATAGGCCAGGCTCAATACACGTAACGATTCAACTAAGATCAGTACAGTAAAGAGGGTTTTGCCCTGTGCATACTTACAAGATACGGACACCATTGGAAAGAAAGATCGACGGGCAAGGGAGCCCATCAGAAGGGAGCCCTGCTTCAGTTTACACTGTCTCAGGGACCCGAAAAAATGAAAACCTGGTAACTAGGAGAGGTATTTTATCCACTTCCTTATGGTAATAGGATGGCTATATACCATATCTGCTCCTTTTCTCTGATTACAAGAATGTCAATAGCTGCCCCAACCCATACATGGCCTTTGGGAAGTCCATAAGCATCAAGCATTAATACTCATGATTTACATCACTTATTAATTAATAATTCCAATCTATGAATGTGCTGCAACCTAATTGCTAAAGCCCACCCCAAACTTCCTTCTTTTTGGAAGAATTAGAGGCTGTTGCTCCTGAATTTTAGTGTTTAATTCCCCAGCCTTCTCCACACACTGGGGAGTTTAATTCTCCCTCCCATTACACCTGAGTCACTAGATTTCCTAATTCCCCAAAATGTGCTTTTGCGATGCCACTGTTCTGGGGTAGCGAAGCCTTTGACCTGCCTCCATGGTCTGCTCAAGGAATGGCCTCTCGGGTATCAGGCCTCTAGCCAGCCCCTCTCTGTGGGTGGGGACCCACATGCCTCTCCTGTTTGACCAGGGTGTGAGGATTGCAGCTTGTCCTCCACTGTGTTCACTGGACTAACCTCCAGTTCCCGTGCTTTGCTTTCTCTCCAAGGGCTGTGAGCAGTGTGTGTGTGAGAGAGGCAGGAATTTTGGTGATGCCAATACACACCTCAGTTTCCCTCTGTGGTTGGTATTGCCATGATTATAAAGAGCAGGAGACATGAGGTGTTTTGTCACGGAACTGTCATGGGGTGATATGAATGGGTCATTAAGGACAGGCTGGGACCAACCTACATCAGTGGAATACCCGACAGAGACCAGGGAATAATTGTCACCTGTCCATGGGAGGATCTCAGCTTGGCTGAGTGAAGCATACATGGACTCATGATGTGCTTGGGAGCAGGAAGAACTGGGTTTGCAGATGCAGGGAGCTCTACCGGAGCGAAGATAAATGGACAGGCTCAGTGAAAGGAAACCAAACTGTTTTCTACAGCAGCCTGGCTCAAGGGCATTGGCCAGTATGGACTGTATCGTCGTCTTTGCTTCTCTGTGCTAATCTAAAGACGTTCAGTGCTGTATTTCAGTTGACTAATGAACCCTGCTATGTTTTAAAAGTCTGCCCAGTGTCACAGCACAAACTTGCTCTGTGCATTGACTGAGGAACAGTCTCTGAACAGGAGTGTAGTTCGGCTGGATCTGCTGGCAGAGCTCACAGGTTGAAATAGGAGTGTTGAAGCCAGAGGCTCAGTCTCAGATGCTGAAGCTACATGGCCTGTCCTTGTGGAAGAGTAGGAGCCCTTGGGGGTCTAGTGCACTCAAGGGGCACCTCCCAAGGACAGTTTAAAAGCCAGGGCATTGCACAGATCCTGTGGATCCATGACAGTGTCAGTGTGCCTTATGGGGAAAAGATACAAAGCAAGAAAAGCATCAAAATGTATATTTACCATCAGTCCTCTTGGGAATCCCCGATCATTCCAAAGTGTATTAAAAACCTTCTTTAAAAGCTTACGTCTGGGTTATCAGGTCATGGCAGTTTGTAGCCCAAAAAGGCCCTTCTCAGTCAGCTCAAACTCAACTGTTTCTCCCCAAAAAGTCTGTCATATTCAGTCTCCCGAAAGAGGTAAAATCAGTCACTGCCCCTTTCTGTGCTGGACAAAGCTTCAGAAGATGGAGTTCTGCATAACCAGCCTTGAGATCCAGCCTTAGTGACACCAGATTGCACAGGAAACCCATCCCCCCATCCCTCAGCCTCCCCGGTATCATCTGGCCCATCTCAGCACCACAGTCTGTGAAGTATTCGTGCTTTCAAGGGCTGGCTCAAAGATACAGATAACAGTCATAAGTAGGGCCAGTGTTTGCTGGCAGCGAAAACAGAGTAATTGACAAGCATGAGCAACATATAATCCTTTACAGCCGGAAAGTGCATTGGGGGGAGGGGACATGAGCAATATATAATCCTTTATGCCAGCTGTGGGGGGGAGGTGGGGCCCAGACACTGGGCATTGAGAGCCTAGAGCCGGCTGTGTGCTGGGGAGATGGGACATGAACCAGCTGTGTGCAGGGGAGAGGTGCTGTGGATGCCATCTGCGCTGCAGCACAATGAGGGTGCCCAGCGTCCCACTGCCAAGTGCCCCGTCTCCCAAGGGGAAGCTCCAGTGTTTTTTCTGAGCCCAGACTTGTATGAGGAGGGAAGAAATTGGCAGCAAGTCTCAAAAGCAGCCAGCCCCCAGCCTCTGCCCCGTGCCCTGGGGAGGAGTCAGGGGTCTCCAGGCAGAAATGTGGGGTTTGTGACCCTGCATCCCCAACCACCTTCTGTTCAGCTATTCTGGATACAAAGGGTGATTCCAGAAATGAAGAGTAATTTCAGGGGGAAATGCAGTAATAGCAGCAATTTCCGGAAAACACTGGCCCTAGTCATAACATTAAATACAATAGTCTCAAGTTCTATACCTGTGTTCATCAGATCTGTCCCTCTGCCTTCACATAGTTCACTCTGCTGGCGGGTTCCACCTCTTCCCCCATCTGTGTCTGTCTTGTCTAGTTAGACTGTTAATTCTTCAGGGCATGGGCCATCTTCTATTCTGGGTTTGTGCTGTGCCTAGCACAACAGGGGCCCACGGTTCATTGGCTCTTAGGCACTAAGGTCATGAATATGAGTTATAATAATAACTCTTCTGCCACTTTGAGCCAAGGAAGCCGGCCGTGGGGTGTTACGTCTTAAAAATGAGCTGGGGTTAAAACCCTGGAATATTCCTTGTGACAAGTATCTCACAAATTCCACTGACCTCCCTTGTTTTCTTTCCCTTCCCAGGGTTTCCAGTTTCCAAACCTGATGTGATCTCGCAGCTGGAATGAGGGGAACAGCCGTGGGTCTCAGACCTCTATGGCTCTGAAAAAAAGTGCTCCCGAGAGCCGTGTGCACAGGTGAGGAATTGGGTGAACCATCTCAACAACTGTCTGTGAATACAGGAAACCTTTGGGATGCCCTACAAAGACTCTCCAAGTTGTAAGTGCTCCAAGTTCAGAACTGTTCCCTGCAGATGTGGAATCATTAGGCAGATGTCACTCATGGCTTCCCTCCTATCCTGACTGACAATTGGCAGCAGGTCCCTCCCCAATCTCACCTTCCCCTGAGAGTTCTGGTGAGATGCAGACCCAGAACTGATCCCTTCCTCTCTCTGCTCTGGGGAAGGGTTTGGGGAAAATCAGCTCCTGATAGCTTTGATTTCTCCCGCACATATTTTGGTTTGTTCACACCTTTTTCCATTCCTCTCTCTGAGATTCCTTTTCTCTCCGGCGCAGGGAGTGACCTATGTCTGGATTCTCTCTGTCTCCCATCAGGCGGTGGGATGGCAAGTGAGAACGAGGAGACTCCCCAGCAGGAAGATGCTGAGCAAGTAGAACCACATGGGATGTTATCAGGAATATCCAAAGGAAATGTTTCCAGGAGTTGTGCACTCCCAGAAAGAACAAAAGCCTGTGAGACTAAGCACAGGCCAGAGGAAAACTTCAGTAGCCTCTCAGACCTTATTACACACGAGAGCATCAACTTGGAAGAGACACGCTACACATGCCATGAGTGTGGGAAACGCTTCAATGGGAGCTCAGACCTTCTCACACATCAGAGAATCCACAGGGGAGAGAGACCCTACATGTGCTCTGAGCGTGGGAACAGCTTCAATCGGAGCTCAAACCTTATCAGACATCAGACAATCCACATAGCAGAGACGCCCTACACATGCACTGAGTGTGGGAAGAGTTTTAAGCAGAGCTCTGCCCTGATCACACATCAGAGAATCCACACGGGGAGGTGCCCTACACATGCTCTGAGTGTGGGGAACGCTTCAGTTATAGCTCAGCCCTCATCTCTCATCAGAGAATCCACAGTGGAGAGACGTCCTACACGTGCTCTGAGTGCGGGAAAAGCTTCAATCGGAGCTCACACCTTGTTAGACATAAGAAAATCCACATATGAGAGAATTGTAAGAAATACCTTGATTCCGGCTGGACAAAGATTGTTTTTTAAAAAATCACAATTGCGAATTCCCACAGAGCGACCTTTGCACCATGTTCACTGTGGTCTCTCAGCTCCCCTAGATGAGTTGCCTGCTTCTGCCTTTTGCAGCTCCCTGTTCTTTATTCCCCATCACCATCCCAATCCCCCTGTTGTTCAATTGGTTAGGTCAGTATTTTTTCTAAAGGGCTGGGAAAACGAGTCCCTAGCAAATGGCTTGGAACTAAGCACGATACCCCTGCATTGGGCTTCCAAAGCAGTTGTGGCCCAGGCCCTGCAGGAGGTGACTCCTGAAGATATCGCCTTCCTAATCAGGTGCGTGTTGCCTATTATTTGGGAAATGCAATTCCTATCTAGGTAGAGATGGGGAAAATGGAAGTGATGTCTCTGTTCTGCTCACCCCTGGGAGATGCTGCAAATATGCAGAAAATGAAATCCGTGTTGAATGTGATATAGCTGCAGAAAGAGACCTGTTTTCAATAGAGACCTGACATTTGGTGTTTTACAAGGATTCTAAGCCGCACCTGAATTTAGTCCCTAATTTAAATCTGTGCGACCAGAATAAAGAAATGAAAGGGCATATTTGGGAGAGTTGTGCCTCACTATCGCTATTGATACGTTGTGTGGTTGGTGAAGAATTCTACACCAGAGACGTGTAAAATTACTCCAAGAAAGGTCAAAGATTTGACAAGAACTCAGGGAGAAACTGCAGATTTTGATTTTCACCCTAGAGATGGAAGCTATGGTGACCTGTGGCCCAGGTAAACTATTTTTAGAACGCTGTTCCCTAGTTAAGTGGCATTGGTCCCACTCGTAAAGGACGCCATGATTAAATTGGGAACAACTGTCTTTTACCATTTGGATCCAAAGTTTCATAAAGCACAGAGAGAAACAGCTGATTCCTTCCGAGCCATTCCATGCCTATGGGTCCCAATCTGGCTGACTTGCTGGACAAGAAGCACTTCCATGCTGGGCAAATGATGGTAGCCAATGAGGGAATGTATCAGATTCCAAGTTCAGACCGCAGGATACATGAATGCTGAGTCCTGACTCCGTGGTTTTGTCTCTTAGTTTTGCTATTAGGTCTTAAGCATTTGTATCACTTCTCCACCTCCTGCTACTTTGAAAGATTAGAAAGTGTGGAAATAGAGCACAGGTGGTTTTCTCATGATGCAACCTACCCACTAGCATGAGAGCTCTTCCACCCACACTTTTGGGAGAAGACCCAGGACGAAATGAACTCACAGAAATGGAAGGCTCCTAGGTTATTGTAGAATGTGATTTCACACAAAGCTCACTGGGTGGAAATGGGAATTAAGAGAAAACTGCCCTATAGGTTTATATTTTGTAATCTTTGAATAAGTTGTTACCAGCGACAATGAAATTAAACATGAAGTTAATTAGTGTAAAGTAAGAGGCTGATTATGTGATAACTTTCAGTGTTACAATATAATTCAGGTTTTCTTCTAGTTCTCTCCTGCCCTCCTACTATATCGGAAATGGTGGCTAATCTTTAAAAGTAAAACCTCACTCCAAAGGAATTAGAGTGGGGGAACATGGGAGAGAAATAGCATGTATGAAAATAGAGCCCCAGCGTAGATTGTAATTATTTCTATTTCAAATGGAATTTATTTTGATAAACTTTAAAATAATTTTTTTTCAAGAGGAATATTGCTTGAGTCAAGATGTGTAACCTTCTCCTGAGTTAGAGGGTAACAGCCACAGAGTTCCCCAGTTCACTTGTTTGCTAAACAAAGACACATCGGGCAGGAGAGGTCAGAATTTAAAGTGGTGATGGATGCAGGATGATTGATTTTTGCAACCAGTTATTTTTATGGGTGCTGAGGCCCCTTTTCCTTTTGAGGAGGCAGCTGTTAGATCCCAGCTGCTTAACCCTCAGGCCTGGCCATGGAAACGTCCCCGTAACTGGCCTTATGTGTCTTTCATGTTTGATACCTTTGGGGTTCGCACGTCCACACTACATGCGGTTTACAACAGCAGATACTTTGAGAAAACTGCCGGGCTCAGTCGGGCTGTTCCAAACTGACGTTGGCCCAAACTCTGCCTCACTTCGTCTAGAGTGGGTCATGTGATGAAGTCTCCATGGCAACTAATGGCCAGGCCCTTCCCCCCTGCAAGGGGATGCTAAAGGTGCAGGAGAACAAAGAGATCAGGTGACCTCCTGGCCTGGGAAGGAGACAAAGCCCAGAGAGGAGGGGCTGGAGGGGGGTTGGCAGTTTTCTGGCTGGGAAATGGAGGGGAGCCCCCATGGGGCTTGGGCCTCCCAACGGGGCTGTGGCCTCCCTGGGGCCCCAGATGGACCTAACTAAAGGGTGTCCTGTTGTCTGTACCGGCAAGACCTGTTTTGGACTGTGTTCCTGTCATATAAATAAACCTCTGTGTTACTGGCTGGCTGAGAGTCACGTTTGACTGCGCAGTGGGGGGGCAGGACCCTGTGGCTTCCCCAGGACCCCACCTGGGCGGACTCGCTGTGGGAAGCGCACGGAGGGGCAGAGGATGCTGAATGCTCCTAGGAGAGACCCAGGAGGTGAAGCCGTGAGAGCTTCTTGCCCTGGAGACAGGCTGCTCCAAGGGAGAGGAGGCTCCCCAAAGTCCTGCCTGGCTTCGTGGGGAGCAGTTCCAGAGCATCGCCCGGGGACTCTGTGACACCCCTCACTCCCGACCCACAGCCCCTGCTATCCAGTCCTGACCTCCAGACTCACACCTCTGCTGGTGCTGCTCACTCCCGACCCGCAGCCCCCTGCGCTCCCTCCAGCTCTGACGGTACCCCTCACTCCCGACCCGCAGCCCCTGCCATCCCAGTCCTGACCTCCAGACTCACAGCTCTGTTGGTGCCCCTCACTCCCGACCTGCAGCCCCCTGCGCTCCCTCCAGCTCTGACGGTACCCCTCACTCCCGACCCGCAGCCCCTGCCATTCCAGTCCTGACCTCCAGACTCACAGCTCTGCTGGTGCCCCTCACTCCTGACCCACAGCCCCTGCTATCCCAGTCCTGACCTGCAGACTCACAGCTCTGCTGGTGCCCCTCACTCCCGACCCGCAGCCCCTGCCATCCCAGTCCTGACCTCCAGACTCACAGCTCTGCTGGTGCTCCTCACTCCCGACCCGCAGCCCCTGCTATCCCAGTCCTGACCTCCAGACTCACAGCTCTGCTGGTGCCCCTCACTCCCAACCCGCAGCCCCCTGCGCTCCCTCCAGCTCTGACGGTGCCCCTCACTCCCGACCCGCAGCCCCTGCCATCCCAGTCCTGACCTCCAGACTCACAGCTCTGCTGGTGCCCCTCACTCCCGACCCGCAGCCCCTGCTATCCCAGTCCTGACCTCCAGACTCACAGCTCTGTTGGTGCCCCTCACTCCCGACCCGCAGCCCCCTGCGCTCCCTCCAGCCTTGACGGTGCCCCTCACTCCCGACCCGCAGCCCCTGCCATTCCAGTCCTGACCTCCAGACTCACAGCTCTGCTGGTGCCCCTCACTCCTGACCCACAGCCCCTGCTATCCCAGTCCTGACCTGCAGACTCACAGCTCTGCTGGTGCCCCTCACTCCCGACCCGCAGCCCCTGCTATCCCAGTCCTGACCTGCAGACTCACAGCTCTGCTGGTGCCCCTCACTCCCGACCCGCAGCCCCTGCCATCCCAGTCCTGACCTGCAGACTCACAGCTCTGCTGGTGCAACTCACTCCCGACCCGCAGCCCCTGCCATCCCAGTCCTGACCTCCAGACTCACAGCTCTGCTGGTGCTCCTCACTCCCGACCCGCAGCCCCTGCTATCCCAGTCCTGACCTCCAGACTCACAGCTCTGCTGGTGCCCCTCACTCCCGACCCGCAGCCCCTGCCATTCCAGTCCTGACCTCCAGACTCACAGCTCTGCTGGTGCCCCTCACTCCCGACCCGCAGCCCCTGCTGTCCCAGTCCTGACCTCCAGACTTACAGCTCTGCCGGTGCCCCTCACTCCCGACCCGCAGCCCCCTGCGCTCCCTCCAGCTCTGATGGTGCCCCTCACTCCCGACCCGCAGCCCCTGCCATCCCATTCCTGACCTCCTGTGACGTTATGAATGTAATATAATATTTCATTGAAAGATGACAGGGCCAGAAAGCGTTAATTAACTCACCTCACCCACTGACCTGACCCATGGGTGAACCTTAAGGACTGGTTAGGAAGATCTGTAAATGAACAGAGCTTTGAAATGCAAGTCTGCACTGTTAGAGGTAGAAGGGGAGATGTTTGCTCAGGGCTTGTGATGTCAGCAAACAAGTCTTGTCTATTGCTGTAGTTTTAATTCAAAGATCAGAAAAGGAATATTAATATTTATGATACTTGAGTGAAATAGCATTATTGTCTCTGTGTCTCTTTGAAGGTTGTACTAACCTGTATCTGAACTGTTTAATGGGTAAATTACCCTGTGCTAATTGCCAGGATGTTTGGGAGAAGGAGTTAAACCTATAGTTTTCTCAGGCTGAAAGGCTGCTGGAACTATATAAGAAGCCTGGGACATGATCCTGCTTCATCTCAGAACTGCTTTGGGTTTCAAGAGACGGAAACCTTAAGCCATAAGGATTGAGATCCCAAGTCACTGACTGGAGTCACCCTGAATATGGACATTGGACTATAATCTATGGACTATTTCTAAAAGGACTTTTGGCAACTACAAGCTCATCTGTGCTATGCATCTGAACCTCAAGAATTGAATTCAAGTCTGTCTGTATATTGATCTTTTAACCAACACTCTCTCTCTTTTCTTTTTTAATAAATTTTAGCTTAGTTAATAAGAATTGGCTGTAGCGTGTATTTTGGGTAAGATCTAAGTTATAATTGGACCTGGGTATGTGGCTGATCCTTTGGGATTGGAAGAACCTTTTCTTTTATATGATGAGATCAGATTTTCAGGAATCATCATCATATCTGATGTGTGTGTCTGGACGGAGGCCGGAGGCTGGGAACTGCGTTGTTTGGACTTCTGAGTAACCAGTGAGGTGCTACAGAAGCTGTGTTGTGCTGGTTGGTAAATCTAAGTACTGGAATAACCACCAATGTTTGGGGTTTGTCTGCCCCATTTTGTTTGCAGTTCACCCTGATTGAGTGACCTCAGCTGGCTCCCACAGGCAGCACCGTCACACTGCTCCTTTCTAGTCACACTTTCTACACATCTAACATTAGTGTATAATGTAATACAGATCTATCCCAACACCTGCCGGAGGTCTTCTGGTAAGGCGGATTCGGTGGCATGCCTGCGGGAGGTCCTCTGGTAAGGCAGATTCGGCAGCATGCCTGCGGGAGGTCCTCTGGTAACACGGATTCGGTGGCATGCCTGCAGGAGGTTCTCTGGTAAGGCGGATTCGGCAGCATGCCTGCGGGAGGTCTGCCGATCCTGTGCCTTCAGCGTACCACCACCGAATTGCTGCTGCAGCCGGGGCACTGGCGGAGCTCCCACAGACATGCCGCCTAATCCGCATTACCAGGGGACCTCCTGCAGGCAGCCTGACTGCCACCCTCACAGCGACCAGCAGGCCACCCCCCGCCGCTTGCTGCGCTGGTGCCTGGAGCCGCCCCGTCCCTGGCCCAGGGCAGAGGATATTGGAAGCTGAACATCCAGAGCTTGCAAGATAAAGGAGCAGGGGGGCAAGGCCTGGCGGTGTTGGCAGAACGGGAAAGCATCAGAGGGTTCTGTGGTTACCGGGGGGATTGGTGGGAGTCGGTGAGGGAGGAGTTGGCGGCTTTGTTCTGGCAGTCGTGCAAACACCACATTAAAGAAACCAACAGTGCCAAGTCCTGCAGTGTCGCCTGTGGGATTTCCACAAGAGCATCCAGGCAGGGGAGCCAGTCAGCATGTGACTGTAGAACAGGATCAAGCGACAGCTGCCCGAGTTCCAGGAGATGAGGCTGCAGTTGGCTGATATGAGCGGGAGCACCGAGTGAAGGGAGGAGCAGCCTCCCCTGACATTTTTGCAGCCTGCAGGGAATGGAGACAAAGCAGGGGGATGCAGGGACTCAGGGCAGGACCCACGGATCCGGTAGTTCAGGACCACAGTCGCTGGAGGAGGAGAGAGAGTCCTGCGACAGGAAGCCGCTGGTGGGAAGCAATAAGTGCAGAGTGCAAACCAGCCAGCTGAGAGTCACAGGGGTCTAGAAAGCAAAACAGCAGCAGGTCCCATGGTGTAATGGGCAGCACTCAGGACTCTGAATCCTGGAATCTGAGTTCAAATCTCAGTGGGGCCTCTGCCAGGTAGGGTGGTTTGCTGTAAAGCCTTGGAGCCCAATGTGCTCGGTTACCCTCTCCCTGGCTGAACTAGAGTGGATGTTTTGTTTCTCCTCCTCCTGGGTCACTGGTGCCCATTGGAGATGGGTCTCTGGTCCAGCTGGGCCGCTAGAGGGTGGGGTCCTAGAACTTAACCGTCTGGCTAGAGATTCCTGCGGGTTGACCTGATGGTTGGGTTTTTTTCTGCTTCACCTGATGCCCACAACTTTGGTCCCTGTAGCTGCAGCTCTTCCTCTTGCCCACATGGCATTTAAAGGAAGCAGGGCCAGGGCCAGGCTTCCCAGGCTGGAGCCCAGCACCTCTCCTCCTCTGGGCACCTGGAGCAGAGGCGGCTGGTGCTGATGGCTCCAAGGGAAGGCTTAAAAGCCACAGAGCAACTGAGGTCAGGGCCAGAGGAGGGCAGGACCATGCCTATGTGTGACCTTCAGATGGGCACAAAAACACCCAGCCAGCCTGCTCCCTGCCATGCCAAACACCCACTGAAGGCCACCCACAGAGGAGCATGCGGGGCGGCTGCTGTCGCTCTGTGGCCAACACCAGAAGACGGTAGGAAAGCAGGGCCAGCCCCCCTGGGGGGGCCTCTGACCGTTCCCACTCCAGGTGCTCACTTTGGCAGTGGGGCAGGAGATTTTACCCCAAGAGGCTTTTCCCCAGCTGGCGAGAAGCAGAGAAAGACCCAGGCTCCAAAGACGCTGTGTAGCAACCCCCCTCCAGCACAGGGACAGGCGCACACGCTAGCCCGGGCAGCCGCCCATTTTCTTTGGCAAGTCAGGAAGGGCAAAGCCGAGACTGGAAGCACCTGGGGCTCATGCCCCAGCCTTTGTGACGCCCACCCCCCAACTCCTTCCCGGGGCTCTAGCTGAAGCCAGAGCATTGGCCTGAGCGGCCAAGAAGAGGTTCCAGCCCTGAAGGGAGCAGGACTTTCAGCACAAAGTGAGCACAACCACGAGGGGACTCAAATCCTGAATCATCCGATCCACAGGGAGATGCCTTATCCTTTAGGCCACATGATGAGGGGGTCTAAGCTCTTCTTTGGAAAAGCCGGACACTGTGTTTCTCGGGTCATCTACTGAGCGGGGCTGAGACTCTCTGGGCACAAGAAGTCGAGTTCCCAGCGAGACGTGAGACTTAATTCTATTGGGCCAGGTGCAGGGCTTTGGCAGGGAGGCTCAGGCATGGGGGATTGGGGTGCAGCGGACAGGCCGGCTGTCTAGGTGCTTAGATTTAGTCTCACTGAGGAGGAGGAGGGGGAACCCTGCTGACAGGCAGTGGCTGTGCAGAAAAAGAGGAGGGGTTCCTGGGACTTTTTTTGCCTCTCGTTTGCCTGCCTGCTTGCTCTTGTGCTGAACGGTGAAGGAAAAGGATAAATGGACACAAATCAGATATTAGGAATGGCAATATACAAAAACCTGTAGGAGAACACTTCAACCTCCCTGGCCACACAATAGCAGATCTTAAGGAGGCCATCCTGCAGCAAAAAAACTTCAGGACCAGACTTCAAAGAGAAACTGCTGAGCTCCAGTTCATCTGCAAATTTGACACCATCAGCTCAGGATTAAACAAAGACTGTGAATGGCTTGCCAATTACAGAACCAGTTTCTCCTCCCTTGGTTTTCACACCTCAACTGCTAGAACAGGGCCTCATCCTCCCTGATTGAACTAACCTCGTTATCTCTAGCTTGCTTCTTGCTTGCATATATAAACCTGCCCCTGGAAATTTCCACCACTTGCATCCGAAGAAATGGGTATTCACCCACGAAAGCTCATGCTGCAAAACGTCTGCCACAGGATTCTTTATTGCTTTAACGGTGAAGCTATTTCTCAACAAGCCCAGGTAGCTCAGTTGGTTGAGCATCAGGCTCTTAATCTGAGGGTCCAGGGTTCAAGCCCCTGTCTGGGTGCTCAGCTTTTAAGTTGCCTTATGTGCCAGGACCCATATGCTGTTCACAGCCACACAGGGATTCCCAGAAGCTGTAGCCATTTCCTGGAAAGGTTCCTTTCCTTAGCAATCAGGAGAGAGGCCACATCGGCAGATGCAGAAAGCGCAGCCTCTGGCTGCCAGGAAGTGCTGTGGGGCCAGGTGCTGAGAAAGCCCAGAGGGGGAGCAGCAGAGATGGGGGAAGGAAGAGAGAGAAGCAGTGAGGACAGAGTACAAGTGTAAGGAGAGTCTAATCTGGCTTATACACGACCCCAGTGGAATTGGCCAGCGGAAGGATCTGAGTCCCCACCCCCTTACCCAGAGGCTGCCTGACCTCAAGGACTCTCTTTCTACTCTCATGTATGGCAGAGACCTTGTATCCCTAACAAGGCTGGGCCCAGGATTCCTAGGGGGCTTGACCTCCAATCTTGCCATGATCACTTGAACGGGGGCTACAGTGTCCTCACTCTGGGGTACTCGCTCCGCTCTGGGCAATTCCCTGACCCACTCCTCATTGCATGTGCTTCAAGCGAACACCATTTATTACCCAGCAATCAATGTAAAACACAAGGAAAGATGGGAAAGGAAAACACGTCACCCTGTTCTGTGGCGCAGGGAGATCACAACCAGCGTCTCTGGAGGGTCAGGGCAGGTCACAGCCTCTCCCTCACATGTCCCAGGCCTCCTCCCCAGGCCCTGGCTGTGCTGCAGGGACACCACGGGCTGGACACTTGCTCTGGTGGTGGCAACACGCTCTAGGTGACAGGCCCCTTGTTCCCAGTGTCTGCCCCCATGTAGGGGATATGATCCCCCCACCCCCAAAAGTCTGGCCTGCAAGATCTCTTGACTGATGGCATCTCCTTGCACTGGGCCTTCTGCCCAAGGTCCCCCTCGCTCTCCCACGCTGCTCACTGCACCCACCTCCAGCCCCAGTGCTGCTGCGGCTCTGCCTCCAGCTCCCTGGGCTGCTCCTCTGGCTCCGCTTGCTGCAGCTCTTCTCCCAGCACAGATCTGCTCCCTAGGCAGCTTCTACAGCTCGTGCTGCTCCGGCTCGGCTCCCAGCACAGATCTGCTCTGGTTCTCCCTGGCTGGTGCAGCTCTGCTCCCCGGCTCTTCTCGGGCTCCTGCTCTCTCCTTAGCTCTGCCCCACTCTGGCCCAGGCAGTTCCAGCTCCCATGGAGGATGGGACCCTGGCCTGGTGACTCCTCATTACACTGCTTGGCCTGTCAGTGCGGCTAACTTGGAGCTTTGTCCTCTCCCCATTGCCCCTGGGGACTGTCAGTCTCAGGGGCCTGATTTCCCATTGACCCTTCCCCCTTCTATTGGTGCTGGGAACTAGCCAACCAAAACCCCACTAAGTTTTAGTAAGGGGCCAACAGTCCCTTACACGAGCCAGCCCCGTGAGAGTCACCACTGTGCAGAGAAAGCAGTACAAGCTGGTCCCATGGTGTAATGGGCAGCACTCAGGACTCTGAATCTGGCAATTTGAGTTCAAATCTCAGTGGGACCTTGTGTTGGCTTGTGGTAAAGCCCTGGAGCTCACAGTGCTCAACTTCCCTGTCTCCAGCTGTGCAAAAGCAAATCTTTCCCCTCCTGCTGGGTGACTTGCCCACTGGAGCCAGGTCTGATGGCCAAAATTGGTTGGGGCTCTAGAACTTGTGACCCTGATGCCTGTGGTTTGACCAGGTGGTTGGGATTCTTGCTGCATCACATGAGGCCCACAAGTTTGGCCATTTTGCTTGCAGCCACATGTTACCTCTTGTCCACCTGGCACTTGAAGAAAGGAGGGCCAGGGCCAGGCTTCATAGTCAGGGCTAGGCAGGAGGGAGGCAGAGTCCCAGGCTGGAGCCCAGCACCTCTCCTCCTCTGGGCACCTGGAGCAGAGGCAGCTGGTGCTGACAGCTCCAAGGGAAGGCTTAAAAGCCACAGAGCAACCGAGGGCAGGGCCAGAGGAGGGCAGGACCATGCCTATGCGTGGCCAGCCTGCTCCCTGGCATGCCGAACCCCCACTGAAGGCCACCCACAGACCAGCATTCATTCAGCGGCCAGCATCACAAGGCGGTAGGAAAGCAGGGCCAGCCCCTGAGTGGGGCCTCTGACCGTTCCCACTCAAGGGGCTCCTTTTGGCGGTGGGGCAGGAGGCTTTCCCCCAAGAGGCTTTTTCCCAGCTGCTGAGAAGCACAGAAGTACCCAGTGTTTGCTTTTGCGGTGAAAGGGCTTAATACATTTAGCCGGCCTGGCTAGCTCAGCTGGCAGCACCTCTGGCTCTAACTCTGAAGGTTGAAGTTACAGTTCCCTGTCTGGGTGCTTGGGGCTCCTCTTCAACAATACAACACACAATCTGCTTAAGCCCCCACCCAGTAACCTGGGTAAACTAACCCTGGCCACTGGGTGCCTCTAAGAGGTGATACTTTCCCCACTCACAACCACTGAGTGCAGGAAAGAAACTTTAATAAAAAGGAGGAAAATCACCTTGTATTAACTTGGGAAAACACCACAATCAGGATTCATAACACAACACTATGAGCAAAACACCCACCCACAGTGCGCTGGGTAGTGGCCTTTTGCCTCGGGCTCTTAAATCCAGACCCCAGAAGCTCTGTGGATGTGCCCCTCCCTTCACTGCACCTCACCCACAGCTGCTGCCCTGGGTCAGTGAAAACCCAGAGTTCACCTCTCACCTCCTGGGGGGAAAGCCCCTTTCTCCCTCCGCTGTCTGGCCACATTGCCGGCCCCTTGCCGTTCCACCCTGTCACCGCTCTGCTGGCCACCCTCTCTGCTCTGGGACGTCTTGTGGTCCCACCAGGAGCGGAACAGGCTTCCTAAAAGTAGCAGCCACCAGAGCCCGAACAGTAGCCCCACCCCTGCCACTCGAGGCCACGCCCCTGCCCCACCCCTCTCCCCAAGACCCCACTCCTACGATGCCTCTTCCCACCAGACCCCTCCTCCCGCTCACTGTTCTCCGTCCCCTCCCCCCCTCACTCGCCCTTATGGTCATTAGAAAGTGGCAAGGCAGAGCCCTCCCATTTTTAAAAGCCCTGGGGTGTTGTTCCCCCCTGTTCAGGCACCCCTGGGGCCCTGCACTTCACACAGCTCTCCCTGATTTCAGCTGTTAGTGAGGGAGCCTCACTGCTAGCGCAGACTGGGCAGTTTCTTGCACGAGAGACACTGTCCCAAAGCAGGACTAATGCTTAGAGCTGGTTATCAGTGATTTCAGATCTGTTGGTCTGCAGCAAGACTCTCCATTGAGTCTTAACCAGCTCTGTTATTACACAGGGAAGAACAAAAGGGTCAAATGGGGCCTGGAACCCTTAAGAAGAATCCACCCCACCGAGTACAACACTTGTCGCTACCTGCTCTCAAACCCACTGAGAATGTTTTGGGGTCACCCCTCGCCTTTATCAACCTAGGGGGTCTTGGAGAATTACAGTTAACAGGTGCTCCAGTGGCACAATTGGTTAGCGCACAGTACTTATAGAGCAGTGCTGAGAGGAGCTATGCTGAGGTTGTGAATTCAAGCCTCCCCTGAAGCACTGGCTTTCATTAACCAAGTGGCATAACCCCCTCATTTGGCTCTGGGGAATGTTGAATTCCAGCCCTAGGACACTGAAGAGAGGAGAAGTTAAAAATGCCCCCTTCACTTATTACCTCCTCTCCAGAGAACAGGTGAGAATCTACAATCCTTTTTCCCTCACCAGCCCCTGTGCCAGGATCCCTCAAGCAGAGCCTGGAGTCCTGCCCCTGGCGTCTGTACTATTGACAAAGACTAAGTGACAGGGACAAAACACTCAAATCCCGCCTGGTGCGGGGAGCCAGGTTTGCTCTTCAAATTCTGTCGTTGGTACATTTCCAGGCCTGGGAATGTCCCACAACAGCATTGAATGGGAAGCTGCCTGCAGAACAGTTACACTGCACAGAGCTCCTGTGGAGGAGGGGTGGGAATTAGTAACATTGTGAGGATCGTTTGGGAAATGAGCCTTTGCTGACAAGGTTTGTCTCTGTTCATATTTCACCTTCAGGTGTTATGTTGAGGGATCTTTAGTATAGTTTTGTGAGGTTAATAACTATCTCCTCAACTTTATTTACTCAACTTAAAAATTGGTGTCACTTGATTTTTGCATCTCCCTGTGAAACTACAACTGACACGTGTGGCTTTCTACAGGGGCCATGACGTTAAAGTTGGGGAATTCAATCTCTGTACTTGTGTAGGGGGTTGTTGCTTTTTTACAGCTGCCTCATGGCCAGGCACACTGGGCTGTTAGCTGCACCCACTGTCCTTGCCAGGGGCCCCTGCTGAACCCTGGGAGGCTGCACTGCCATGCTGGGGTGACTCTGCAGGTGGAGAAGCTGCTGTGGAGCAATGTGGAGCAGGTGCAGGAAGACGGGGTCACCATTCACATTCTGAACTGCAGTTTTCCAAATTTGGGAATAGATTCATAGATTCATAGACTTAAGGTCAGAAGGGACCATTATGATCATCTAGTCTGACCTCCTGCACAAGGCAAGACACAGAATCTCACCCACCCACTCCTGTAACAAACCCCTAACCTATGTCTGAGTTACTGAAGTCCTCAAATTGTGGCTTAAAGACTTCAAGGTGCAGGGAATCCTCCGTGCTGCAGAGGAAGGCAAATGTCTGAGAACAATTCTAGGGGAAGGTGAATGCAGAGCAATGACACTGGAGATGCCCAGACCTCCAATGGGAGCAGTGTGGAAATTAATAATGGGAAGATCATTTGCAAAATTAGTCGTCACTGACAAGATTTGTCTCTGTTCCTGTTTCACGCTGGGGTGTTAGTTAGAGGAATCAGGACAGATTTTTTTACTATATTAATTAAACACTTAATTTTATTTAATCAACCAAAAACTTAGTGTCACTTATTTTTTCTCTGTCCTAGCAAGAATGAATTGAATTTCGTGACTTTCTGGAAAGTGCAGCGAGATTAAATGTGGGGAATTCAGTCTCTGTGTTTGTGAGCTGATGTTTTCCTCTCACAGGTCAGTGCCTGCATTGAAATACCAAGGGGGATCTAAGGGCAGGTGTACGCTGGACACTGAACTGGCAGAGCGACGTCTCTCAGGGTGTGAAACCCCCCCCCCCAAACCCATAGAATTAAGGGGACCTAAGCCCTGGTTAGATAGTGCTAAATAAAAAGAAGAATTGTTCTGTCAATGCAGCTATTATAGGGATGGGAAAACCTCTCCAATCACTGTCTACTCCAGAGTGCTATAGCAATGCCACAGCAGCGTTTTAAGTGTAGACAGAGTGAAACTAGATTTAGCTCCAGTTTGCATTGTGGATGCTCAGGCACTTAGACTAGAGCAATAATAACAACAGCAGCACAGTGCTTGCATAATTGGCAGGATTTGAACCTGCACAGGGAGACCCCAATGGATTTTTAATCCAGCACCTTAACCACTCAGCCACAACTATTTGATATATGTTTGCTTTACTACACGATGATTCTGTTCTCACTGAATTGTCACTTCAAATTGTTTGCTCAGACCAGCTTCCCCAGCACACTCACTGCTGTGCAGCTCTGTACGTGTGGCCATGGCCGAACAGCGAGTATTCCTATCCATTTCCCTTCCGGCTGGAGCAGGATGAGAGTGTGTTTCTGTTAATGACATTGCTTTAGATTATTGTTCATTCCCCACATTGACAATTCAGACAGTCCCTTTCCTAGTCAAATCTCCAGCACATCGTTCCAATAGCCGGGGGCAGGATTTCTCTGTGGCACTGAAATATTTCAGGGGGTTGGTGTGTGAGCTCAGCCTTGCATTCCACCCTTGATGTTTCATGGACTAACAACAGCAGCAGAAAGAAAGAGCCGAGCCAATATCTCCCTGGCAGGGATGCAGGTGCCACGTCCCCTCTGTCTGAGCATCGCCACTGCAGGAGAGAAGGGTTCACTGGAATCGAATGCCCTGGCTCAGACCAGAGACACAGGGAGGTTTTGCTGTTCATGGATCTGTGCAAAGGAAATTGTGTCTCTGTGTGAAATTGAGGCAGGAAATGAAACACCCTAAGGAATGTGGGTGAAGGACTCGGGCTGAGCAATGATTTAACAGGGGTTTGTTTCAATTTATTGGCCTGATTAAAACTATCGCTAAAAGCCCCCTGTAACAGGGGCTGCAGGACAGGCCAGGCAGTTCTGCGCGGAGTGTTCAGAGCTGCCCCGTATCTGCCCTTTCTCTGCACCGCCCCTGCTCCCAGAATGCACCAGGCCCTGGACTGAACTCTTCCCCTGCTGGCCGAGCTGGTTTCGTTTGCTGTGATCCTGTTGGCTTGGCAGGGGGGGAAGTGACAGTCCCACCCCAGAGCCAACGCCCCCCTGTCACCCAGCCCCCTGACCCCCAGCAGTGCAGGTCAGCCAGGAGCTGGGCCCTGCCAGGCACTCAGGGGCGTCTCCCCTGCAGCTGGGGGCTCTCCCCAGCGTGGTCTGTGGGAGCTCGCGCACTAACGGGGCAGCGGCAGCAGCCGCGTGGTGGGTTGGGCTGGTGACCCGGGTCCATCTCCTGGGGTCGGCTGGGTTCATGCTCAGGCAACTCGCCCCAGCCACCAGCCGAGCCCCACAGCCACGCTGCTGCTGTTACCGCACTAGCCCCTCACGCCCCCATTCCCTCACTGAAGCCAGGAGAAGGTTTGCAGGGAGGAGGTGGGGGGGGGGGTTGACCCCAATATCCCAGAGCTGATTCTCCCCACAAAGGGGTGTGTGCATGTGGTGGGTGCTGTGTGCAATGCCCTGTGCCCAGGAGGAGGGGACCGGAGCTCTGCCGGCAGGAAGATTTATCCTGCAGGAGCCCTGCCCCCCTCCCCCAGGGCTTCCCCTGGAGCAGAGAAGCTTTGAATCCTCGCTGGAGACTAGAGACGCCCGAGCAGCACGAGCTGCCTGGCAGAGGTTCTGGATCAGGGCCTCACGGGCACATTGGGTTCATTCCCTCAGGGCTGCCCTGCCCAGTGCCAGGGCTGCTCTCACTCCTCCAGCACAGAGGGGGCTGCAGGCTCTTTGCCAAGCTGGGTCTCAGCTCAAGGCAGATTTAACACTAGCAGGGGGCCCAGGTATGTGCTGGTGCCGCTCAGGGAGGGAATCTGGGCCAAAGACTGATTAGAAATTGGGTAACACTGAAGTGGGACTAGAAAGACCCTTGCTGGGACGTGGCGGGTAGGTAGCCCCCATTGTGTACCGTGCCCTCACCAAGAAGTCTCTGGGAGTGTGGGTTCTTCCTGATGCGCCACCAACACGTCTTGTTGGTCCTGATGTCGGCTGCTCCTTTCTTGATACTGACAAGCTAGTTGTGGGCGTTTCCCACTCACCCCATAGCTCCAGAATGCACAGACAGCAACACTGGTGTGGAAGAAACGAACTCCACTCTCAGGTTTCAAGATCCTTGAGATCACTGCCATTGCCAATGTAATTGTTAGGGGGTATAGCTCAGTGGTAGAGTGTTTGACTGCAGATCAAACAGGCCTTGGTTCAAATCCAAGTGCCCCCTTAAAAGCCTGGTCCTTCAACAAAAAGTAATCGCATACCCATTTCCATTATGTTCAGGAGCTCCACTGACTAGGGATGAATGGAAACACTCAACATTTTCCTGTGCAAATGCATAAAAATCTAGCAAATATGTCCCCCAGCTGAAATCAGTTCCAATCCTCTAAGAGTCTAGTTTATGTTTTCATCAATGAAACAAAGGCACATGAAGACACATTTACAGGTCCTTGGCCTCCACAGGCTACAATGTGCAGAAGAACAAGAACCACATCCACTTGGGAGGCATGGACTAGTCTGTATTACATTTGGTAAGTAAGTTGCCATTGGGACTGAAAATTCTACTGGAGGTGGACAGGAGCCTGTTGAAAAAATAAAATAACCAAGATTTACCAAACTCCCTGTTACACATTCAATCCTCTCTTTTTTCTATTTTATTAACCTGGGAGCAAGTTACCAGTGACCCAGGGCTGGGGTGGAAGAAGGTGCAAGTGCGGGGAGGAGCCCAGGGCTGGGGCAGCAGGGGGTGTGTGGGTGGGGGAGCACTGGTAGGGAGGAAGGGGAGAGTCGAGAGCTGGGGCAGCACAGGGTGTGTGTGGGGGAGAGCCCAGGGCTGGGTTGGCAGGGGAGTGAAAGTGGTGGGAGGCCCAGAGCTGGGGAGGCAAGGGGTGCAGGTGTAGGGAGGGGAGAACCCAGGGCTCGGGCAGCAGGGGGATGGGAGGGCAGACAAATTTTTTTTTTGCTTGGGGAGGCAAAAAACCTAGAGCCAGCCCTGCCTCCACATACCGTAAGGTAGGTAGGAGCGGATCATTATTATCCCTACTTGGAAGAGGGAGAAGCTCAGGCTGAGACAGGAGAATTGACTTGTCTTAGGCCACACGGCCAGCCAGTGGCAGAGCTGGGAATAGGACTCAAGACCCCTGATTTTCAAACTAACCATCGGATCTTGAATTTCATCCATTGAATGACCTGAATAAAGTGCTCTCAGATGAGCTCCAGACCAACAGTGCACAGTAATTATTCAGCAAGTATTTGAGGAGAACTGCAATGTTAGAGAGAATCATGACCTGCTCAGAGACCATTAATGCAGAGAAGCAGCAAAATTCATCAAACATAGAACTGGTTCTGACTTATTTCCTTGGTCTTAAAAGAGAACAACAAGGACCTGAGTCTCCTCCCTGTCAATAACCCCCTGCTGAGCCAATCAGGGTAGAGATTGAGGACGGGAGGCTGAGGGTTCTCACCAGAGAGCCCAAAGGATGGTTCAGGTCACTGGTGGGGATCACTGCCCGAGCACTATTTCAGCCCCACATTTTTGGGTGGACCTCCCACAGTGGGAGCTGCCAAACACTCCCCCCGCAACACATACACACACCCCGCTCTTGGTGTTGGGAGGGAAACAGGTGAAAGGACAAAAGAAGCAAGAGAAGAGAAAGGAGGAAGGGATGGAGGAAAAGGTGAAACACAAAGGATAAACCCTAATGTCTCCAGTAATTCTAGGGGACAAAATCCCAGGTGCGGAATAAAATTCTGCCTCCTTAAGCTCGTGTTTTCCATGCTTAGATTTCATCACCAGATGGCTCAGACTGAACGGGTTTCAAACCTCGAGGAGGCTCTTACCTTCTAAACAGGGACGGCTGTTTTCTAGTAAAATCAGGAAAACGGAAGGAGAAAAGTCGAAAGAGGCTCCTCCTGGTGCTCACGTCCATGAACCCGAATACTCTCTCAGTCCTCAAAAAGAGACCTCGAGAAGGAGACTTGCTGAAGCAAAGCCACAGGGGTCTCTGAGGTTTCCCTGGCCCCTCGCGCCTGTCCTGCCGTGCTGATGTCAGCATCTCTCTGTGAGGTCACCACCTCCCCACCACCTTTGACCAATAAACTGAGGTCTTGCAAAAGGCCTTTGTGATGTCACTGCCACACCCCTCCCTTGCTGTGCTAATGTCCTGCCCCTGCCCAGGCACTTTGGAGGTTTGAGCTACTCCCTGTGGATCACCCCACTCAAGGAGTGTTCATTCTAGGCAGCAAGCCGGTGAGACAGGAAAACATCAGATGCTGCTCCCAATGCTACACTCAGTTTTTCAGAAATTAGTCGACTTTATGGCCAGAAGGGACCATTAGAGCATCTAATCTGACCCCCTGCATATCACAGGCCTCCTGTATGACACAAGAGCTACTTTTGGGTCAAACACATTCCAGAAAGGCATCTAGCCTTCATTAAATGACATCAGGAGATGGAGAATCCACCACTTTCCTTGGGAGATTGTTCCTGTGGTGAATCATCCTCACTGGTTAATATTTGTGCCTTAGTTGTAATATGAATTTGTCTCTTTTCACCGTCCAGCCATTGGGGCTTGTTATGCCTTTCTCTGCTTTAATACCCAATCTTTTCTCTCGATTAAGGCCCTTCAACACTTCAATGAAGTCACCTTTCAATCTTATTTTGATAAGCTAAACAGGTTGAGCTTTTTCAATAGCTCACTAGAAGGCATTTTTCTCCAGCCCTCAGAACGTTTGGTGGCTCTTTGCTGCCCCAGCTCCAATTTCACAACATCTTTTTCAAATGAGGACACCAAAACTGGAGGCTATTCCAGTATCAGTCTCACTGATGCCGTGTCACCTCCTGTGATGTTATTGACATAATCTGTAACTGTATAGACCACCGTTGGGACCACTGTTCTATATTTGCAGCCAATATTATAGAAAGGTTGTCGTGTATGGGGTCTATGGAGAGGTTCTGATTGGCTGATTATAATTATGCTATCTCTAGATGTGTATCATTCTTGTAGTTGACATTATGAATATACTGTCCATATTTCAATCTTGTGCTCTGCTTCCAGGGAACACCCCAGCCAGACAAGTTGGTGTCAGTTCTGCCTAACCTGCTTGATGGCCCATTAAGGACCATCATCTATACAATCGACCCATTGAGAGAAGGCAGCTATCCCTTGTCACTCAGCAAGGTATGCAGGGACCTGCCTATGGACAGAACTCTAAGGTTTTTCTATGCCTCATGCTGGGTAGAGTGTCCTTGGGAAAAAGAAAGCAAAGACCACTTGGCAAGAGACTATACAAGGCTGATGCCTCATCTCCATTTTGTCTTCAATCCTGCTTCATACCCCTGGAGGGACTTTGCTACAAACTGAAGCTCTGTACAAAGGACTGAATGGCCCATCCCAGCTGTGGATGGACTCCAGAGACTTGATTTGAACCTGCAGTTTATACCATCACTGCTACAAGCCTGAACCAAGAACTTTGCCATTACTGTATGTGAAGGGTTAAAATCCATGTGCATTTTATATAACAACCTGATCTATGGATTGTGCCAGCCCCATGTCGACTCCGCTACCGCTCAGAGCATCACAGTTCAATAGGAGGAATGCTCTGCCCCGAACACCAGACATTCCCCTACTTCCTGGAACAGGGGGGCCTGTCCCCATTGTCCTGTAAACAGCCCCACCATGTAACCCAGAGGTGGCTGCATCTTAGCACCAAGACACCAGTGGTCACTGCTCCAGAGGAGATGGTACATACAGGCCACTGCCCTACGTGGCCACCAGACGTCACAGACTGTGCACTGTTTTAGCTGGTCCCACAAGTTACTGCCCCAAGAGGTGAGGTACACACAGGCTACTACTCAAACTGGGCACCTGGGGTCACTGCAGCAATGGTTGGGGGTGATACATGCAGGGCACTGCCGCACATGGCCACCAGGGGGCACTGCTGCAACGATGGTGGTGGTGGTGGTGTGGGGGGATGATAAACAGGCCACTGCCTGAAGTGGCCACTACCACAATGGTGTGGGGAGAGGGGGAGGGAGATACCAATAGGGCACTGCCACACCAGGGCACCACGGGGACGTCACTGCTCCAATTAGTAAAGATACACATCGGGTAGTGACCCAAATGGGGGCCCTACCCCAGAGAGAGAGGGGGCTGGGTAGAGAAGAGGAAATCAAAGGCCACTGCCTCACTTAGCCACCAGGGGTCACTACCTAAATAGGGGGACACACACACAGGGCACTGCCCCACCTGACCAGCAGGGGTCACTGCCCCAATTGGGGAATATTCAGAGGGTATTGCCCCACGGGGATGCCAGGGATCAGTGCCTGCCATACCTGGCTCAGGGGTAGAGGGGATAGGGTGACCAGATGTCCCGATTTTATAGGGACAGTCCCGATATTCGGGGCTTTTTCTTATGTAGGTGCCTATTACCCTCCACCCTGTCCCGATTCTTCACACTTTCTATCTGGTCACCCTGGGGGGGCGGGGGGGAGAGGGAGGCGGCTACACACAGGGCACTGCCATACTTGGCCACCAGTGCACATCCCTAGTGGGGGAGTGACACACACCAGGAGCAGGGCTCACTGCCACAAAGGGGTTGGAAGACACCCAGGGCACTGCCTGACACGGCCACCCAGGCACCCTGCCACCTTGGGGGAGGTGAAGAACACACCTCAGGCACTGACTCCTCTGGCTACCAGTGCTCACTGGCCCAATGCAGGGGTTGGGGGGAGTAAATACACATAGGGGACTGCCCCACTGGGACAACACGAGTCCCCGAGATGAGAGTGGGATACGCAGAGGGCACTGCCCCAATGGCTGATATACATACAGGGCCCTGCCTCACCTACCCACCAGCGCTCACAGGCGCAATGGCAGTGGTGGGGTCACATAGGCAACTGCCCTCAGTGGCCACCAGGGGTCGCTGCAGCAATGCTAGGGGAGATACATGCCAGGCATTGCTGCCCTTCGCCACCAGGAGTCACTGCTCCTACAAGAAGGCATCTACAGGACACTCCCGTGCCTGGCCAGCAGGGGTCCCTATCACTGGGGAGGGGCTATGGGGAAGCAGAGAAAGAGCAACTAACTGCTGTGGGGAAAATCGTCATCTACCGGGGAGAAAGAACGGACTCCGCTAGGACATCGCACCAACTCCGGCCAGGCTGGATACCAGCAATTCGGGGCTGGAGCAGCTCCAGCTAGAGGCTGGGTGGAGGCAGGTGACCTCGGTCTCTGTGCTGAGCAGGCAGCGAGGAGGGACAGGGAACCCCCCGGCCAGGGTCTGGCTGCCCAAGGAGGGGGAGATCTGTGGCAGGCTTTGGAGTAGCTGGTTCAGCAGCCGTGAGCCGCACGCTTGTCCCTGCCTGAGCTCTCCAGGAGCACATAACACACAGGTGCGCACTGGATGTAGGCACCAGTGTAACGACAGAGCCAGACTCTGCTGAGTGCTGCCCGTGAGAGACAGGGGCAGAGTCAGACGGGCAGATGGGGGCAGGAGATGACAGGGCCAGCGGCCATGAGCTGAACCCATCAAAAGTCCAGCCTGTGACCTCACCATCTGTCCCTGCAGCTCTCCATCTGTCCCGCTGTCCGTCAAACTCTCAACCTCCCATCCATCCCCAATGTATGCCACCCCCCCACCACCCATCTGCCTCACACACACATCTATTTCCTCATGCATCCTGCTGTCCCTCTGATTGGCCCTGCAGTGCCCAGCACAAGGAGGCATAGTGGACCCTGAGCGAGGCTTTTGGGTGATGCAGTAATGGAGCTAGCGGGTGATAACGGGGGTTCTGGGCATCTCTAATCCTGTGCCCAAAGCCATGACTGCGAGCCCACTCCTCTCAGTCTCAGACCCCACAGCCCCAAAGACATGACCGGCCACTCATGCTGTGACCCAGTTACAGCAATGAGGTCTCCCTGAAGATAGGGGGTGGGAGGAGCAACCCCCTTATCCTGGCAGGCAGGACACATCCTTCCCAGTATGGCAGAGACCTTGCCCGTGGGCAGATAGACCCAGCTGAGCCCATAGGGGACTGGGGGAGGAGGAGCAGAGGAAGAGGATGAAGGCAACTGAACATGACAGGTGTCCATGAAAGGAGAGAGAGAGTTTGAGTGTAAGTTGGCCAACACAGAGAGAGAAACCTTGGAGAAAGAAAGAAACTCAGAACAGGGAGTCACCCTCATGGATCCAACCTTCTGCTAGGGAGCACACACCACTCCTGGCCAGAGAGATGATCAGCCCCTACGAATGGCAACATCATCTCCCTTGAAGCCACAGCTAGTCCAGAAACCCACACCCAGGTAACGGGACGTCCCTGCCTGGAGCCAGGGGGGCTGTGACCAGAGCCCTCCCCAAACCAGACACTTCTCTCACCGACAGAGACAGCTACTCTCATCCAGCTGGGCAGGTCTTGCCTGGCATCAACAGGATTCACCCTGTCACTGTTCTCGCTCACTTTCCATCTCACCTCGGGGCTGGACTCCGTCCCCGCGACTTCTTTTCCCTTGGTAGGAAACACAACCCAAGAGGAAAAGAAAAAGCAATGGTGGCGAGGCTCCTCTTCTCGCTACTCCCGCACCCAGGGCTCCGGCTTCAACCCTCCTCCCATTCTGCCATCACAGCTACAATTAGAAATCTGAGCCCTGGGCTCACACCTGGTTGTCTCCCCAATCCTTGGCGCTGTCCAGCATGTCTCCCTCCACAGAAGTCACCTGGCCTCGTCTTAGACTCCATCTTCATATTGCTCTTCTCCTTCCCAGAGCTCCTGCTCTGCTCCTCAGACCTGTCTGTGCTCAGCTCTGCAGGCAGAGGGGAAGGGGCATGATGGGAACACAGACGCCCCATTCCAGACACCACGCAGCATCCACAGGGCTACCAAACCACGTCACCTTCGGCCAAAAACCACCCCCCACCCCGAGGGAGCAAAAAGCCTTTGTGAGCTCAGCACACACAAGCCAGGAAAAGATTAACACCCACCCCCAGCCCAGCCAGACTGGGAGCTTCCCCCACTTCCCGGCCACAGGCCCACGGGGCTCATGGATGGAGGAGTTTGGGGGGCTGTGGGGGCCCCTGAAGAACTAGCTCAGCGTGTGAATGAGGGACTGGGGTGTATGTGGGGGCCGGACTGTGGGTTGGGGTGTCCAGGGGGACCCAAGGGAAGGGACTAGGGGGATTAGGGATAGAGGAGGGTGGGGATACCAAGGTGCATTGTGGGAAGGTGGGATTTAGAGCCCAGAGTGGATGGGTGGGGGTGGGTTGCAGGACCCCACAGTGGCTGAAAAGAGGAACCCGGCAGGTTGGGGGGCAGCAGAGATCGGAGATGAGGAACCTCACACCCTGGGGATGGACTGGGGCAGTGGGGGGATGGGAAAGTGGGGCCCAGCACTGGAGACATGGGTTGGAATCAATCCGGGGCAGGGCGCTGAGGACGGGGAGGGGCAGGAGGAAGGGGGGATGGGGCACTGAGGACAGGGGGGAGGAGGAGGAGGGCGGCGGCGGCAAAGGGAAAGGCCAGGCAGATTGTACAGGATGGGGGAGGGGATGCTGGGGGCTGAGGGATCCCCACAGATGGGGATGGGGCTGGCGAGAGGGTCACAACAGAACGGGAGACACGGAGGGGCAGGTTGCGGGGGCTTGAAGGGGCTATCGGGGCCCTACAGAGGGGGAGGAGGGTCGGAGTGCTGAGGATGGGGATGGGGAGGAGGAAGGGGGCGGGGTGCTGAGGATGGGGAGGAGGCGGGTGGGGTGCTGGAGGAGGGGGAGGGGAGGGTGCTGAGGACAGGGATGGGGGAGGAGGAGGAAGGGGTGGGGCGCTGAGGACGGGGAGGGGAGGAGGATGTTGGGGTGGGGCGGGAGGAGGAGGTCGGGGTGCTGGGGAAGGGGAAGGGGGCAGGGTGCTGAGGACAGGGATGGGGAGGAGGAGGAAGGGGGTGGGGTGCTGGGGGAGGGGAGGAGGATGTCGGGGTGGGGCGGGAGGAGGAGGTCGGGGCCCTGGGGAGGGAGAGGGGAGGTGCAGAGGACAGGGATGGGGAGGAGGCGGGGGCGGGGTGCTGAGGACGGGGAGGGGGAGAAGGATGTCAGGGGTGGGGCGGAGGAGGAGGAGGTCGGGTGCTGAGGGGAGGAGGCGGGGGCGGGCTGCTGAGGACAGGGATGGGGAGGAGGTGGGGGCGGGCGCCGAGGACAGGGATGGGGGTAGGAGGAGGAGGCGGGGGCAGGGCGCTGAGGACAGGGATGGGGAGGAGGAGGAAGGGGTGGGGTGCTGAGGACAGGGAGGAGGATGTCAGGGGTGGGGCGGAGGAGGAGGTCGGGGCGCTGAGGGGAGGAGGCGGGGGCAGGGTGCTGAGGACAGGGATGGGGTGGAGGCGGGGTGGGGTGCTGAGGACAGGGAGGGGAGGAGGAGGATGTCGGGGTGGGGCGGGAGGAGGAGGTCGGGGCGCTGGGGCGGGGTGCTGAGGACAGGGATGGGGAGGAGGAGGAAGGGGGTGGGGTGCTGGGGGAGGGGAGGAGGATGTCGGGGTGGGGCGGGAGGAGGAGGTCGGGCGCTGAGCGGGGGCAGGCGCTGAGGACAGGGATGGGGAGGAGGAGGAAGGGGTGGGGTGCTGAGGACGGGGAGGGGGAGGAGGATGTCGGGGTGGGGCGGGAGGAGGAGGTCAGGCGCTGTGGGGGCGGGGTGCTGAGGACAGGGATGGGGGGAGGAGGAGGAAGGGGGGTGGGGTGCTGAGGACGGGGAGGGGGAGGAGGATGTCGGGGGTGGGGCGGGAGGAGGAGGTCGGGGCGCTGGGGGCAGGGTGCTGAGGACAGGGATGGGGAGGAGGAGGAAGGGGGTGGGGTGCTGAGGACGGAGAGGGAGGAGGATGTTGGGGTGGGGCAGGAGGAGGTGGTCGGGCGCTGAGGGGAGGAGGCGGGGGCAGGGTGCTGAGGACAGGGATGGGGGAGGAGGAGGAAGGGGGTGGGGTGCTGAGGACGGGAGGGGAGGAGGATGTCAGGGGTGGGGCAGGAGGAGGAGGTCGGGGCGCTGAGGGGAGGAGGCGGGGGCAGGGTGCTGAGGACAGGGATGGGGAGGAGAAGGAGGGCAGGGGTGCTGGGGAGGGGAGGAGGATGTCAGGGGTGGGGCAGGAGGAGGGTGGGGTGCTGGGGAGGGGAAGGGAGGGTGCTGAGGACAGGGATGGGGGAGGAGGAGGAAGGGGGTGGGGTGCTGAGGACGGGGAGGGGGAGGAGCAGGGTGGGGGGTCGGGCGCTGAGGAGGGTGGGGCGAAGGACAGGCCGAGCAGAGCGCACAGGGTGGGGAGGGACGCCGGGGAGGGGCTGGCAGGAGGGTCACAGCGGGGGGACACTGCGGGGGCAGGTTGGGGGGGCTGAGGGGCCCCGCGGCCCCAGGCTGCCGCTTGTGGGGCTGCTCCCAGGCAGCTCAGCCCCCCCCCGCTGCTGCCCCCCAGGCCCAGCTGGGGGGGGGTGAAGCCCTTTCACTGCGCGCTGCCTCTGCCCTGGGCCCCCCCCGCCCGGATCCCACGGGCCCGGGGCAAGGGCTGGGCCTGGCGCCTGGAACTGAGGTCTGAGCCCCCGTGCGGAGCCGCCAATCACCGTCCCGCCCCTCGGACCGGCCCCGCCCCGCCCGCCGGCTGCCGCCGAGCCACGTCCCCGTCCCCGCTCCGGTGCCGCCCGCGGGGACTGAGCCGCGCAGACCCCCCCGGCCGCCAGCGGGATTCGAATCCCAACGGCCGCAGCGCGCGCCGGGGGGTGGGGGGGCAGCGCAGCCTCGGGGCGAGGGAACCGGGGCCGCCCCCACGCGCCGAGTCTCTGTCCCGCGCTCTCTCCGCCAATCAGGGAGCGGGGAGGGGCGCGGCGAAGTGACGAGTTACGGCCCCGCCTCCAATAGGGGCCGCGCGTGTGAGAGAGAGAGAACTACGCTTCCCAGAGTGCACCGGGAGGGGGCGTTGTCTGAGCAACCGACCGTCACTTCCGCTCTGAGACGAGCCAGGAACTACAACTCCCAGCCTGCCCCGGGGCGCCTCCGTCCTCTCCAGCCCAGGTAAGGGCGGGTCCCTGGGTCAACCCGACACCTCCCCCCCAACGCCACTCCTCATCCCCGCCCCGCCCCCCAGGGAGCCCCGGCCCCGCCCCCTCCGGCTCCTGATGCGAACTCGCGTTTCCTGGGGTCACGGCCTGGCCCTGCCCCCACAGAGCCGCGCCCCAGCGCCCCCGCCTGCTTCTCCCTGGCCTCCTCTCTCCCACTCGGGGCGGGGCTGGGAGCCAGGACTCCTGGGTTCTCCCCAGCTCTGGGAGGAGGGGGTAGAGTGCGGGAGGGGCTGGGGTGCCTGCTGCCCTCGCGGGGACGAGCAGAGCCCCCCCCTGCAGCTTGCCCCCCCCAACCATGCGCTGGGTGTGCTGGTGCCTGGAGCCGCCCCTGGTTCCAGCCCCTCTGCCCAGGCAGCTCCCCCAGCCTGACACACACACCCAGCCCCTGCACCCGCCCCACCCCAGGTCTCCACAGCCCAGAGGGGAGCCCCCCGGCTGAGTGGGGACTCAGACCCCCCCACAATTACCCGGGGCCCCGCATGATCTGCCCCCGCCCTGCCCTGCTCCGCATGTATTCGGAGTGAGTCAGTTTCCCTGTCCCAACATGTGTCCTGCCCTGTGTCTCTTCTCTTCCCCAGTTCCCTCCAAACCAGCCCATTTCCCCTGCACCCCGGGCTGGGTCTCTGCCAACCCCCCTTCTCCCCTCCGGCCCCCAAGATCCCCTGCCCCTGCAGGTCTATGGGGCTGGATCCCTCCCTCCCCCCTTCTTCCCTCATTTACTGCCTCTGGGGGTCTATGGAGATGGGTGTCTCCTCTGTCATCCCCTCTCCTGCCCCCCCATATCCCGCTGCCTCTAGGGGTCTATGGGGCTGGGTCTCTCCCCCCTCCATCCCCTCCCCTGCCCGCAATATCCCTCTGGGGCTCTGTGGGGCTGGGGCTGGGGCTCTCTCCCTGCCCCTGTGCTCCCCCCTGCACACGATGTCCTGGGAGTTACTCAGATTCCCTGGACCAACATTTCACACACCCCACCCCCACCCGACATGTCTCCCTCCACCCCACCGCATTTCCCCTGCACCCCAGGCTGGGTCTCTGCCAACCCCCCGTCTACCCACCAGACCCCAATATCCCCAGCCCCGGCCGGGCTATGGGGGTGGGTCTCTCCCTCACCCACACCTCCCCTCCCCCGATATCTCCCTGCCCCAGGCTGTCTATGGGGCTGGGTCTCTCCCTGAAGCCCCGCCCCCAGCGCGGGGCTCAGAGACAATCCCCGCCCGGCGGCTGTGACGTAGGGTGACGTGCTCACTCCCCGCAGGCGACTCCTTCACTGGAGACCAAAACGACAGAAGATGTCATGTGTCCGTGGGCGGGGCTATGCAGATGAGCAGTGTCTGGCGGCAGGACGCAGAGCAGCGAGAGGAACCGAAGGAGCCCGGCGGAGAGAATTCTCTGCGTGTGGACAGAATCCGGTGTGGGGAGTTCGTGCTGTGGGTGCCTGCGCCGGAGTCACTTCGGGGCAGTGATTGCCACTGAGCTACATAGTGACCAAAGGCGTGTGAATGGGGTGTGGTGCCTGGCGGGGAGCAGCTCATGGTGGTAACGAAAGCAGCAGATCCTGTCCTAGCAGTCATGGGCGCTGACTTATATGGGCTAGCCCCAGGAATATTCACAGACAGGGGCTCTGCTCCAGCAATATTTGGAGCTAGGTTTCTCCCCTGCTGTGCGCTGCCGGCAGCCCAGAGCCTTTTAAATCCCAGCCGCGGCAGGGAATCAGAGGGCTCTGGGCTGCCTGCCGCGGCGGGGAGCCCAGAGCCCTCTGATTCCCAGCCGCGGCTGGGATTTAAAAGGCTCTGGGCTCCCCGCGGTTGCAGGCAGCCCAGAGCCCTCTGATTCCCGGTGGCGGCTGGGATTTAAATGGCTCTGGGCTGCCCGCCGCAGCAGACAGCCCAGATCCCTCTGATTCCCGGCCGCGGCTGGGATTTAAAGGGCTCTGGGCTCCCCACCGCAGCAGGAAGCCCAGAGCCCTCTGATTCCCGGCTGCGGCTGGGATTTAAAAGGCTCTGGGCTCCCCGCGGTTGCAGGCAGCCCAGAGCCCTCTGATTCCCGGTGGGGGCTGGGATTTAAAGGCTCTGGGCTGTCCGCCGCAGCAGACAGCCCAGATCCCTCTGATTCCCGGCCGCGGCTGGGATTTAAAGGGCTCGGGGCTCCCCCCCGCAGCGGGAAGCCCAGAGCCCTCTGAGTCCCGGCTGCGGCTGGGATTTAAACGGCTCTGGGCTCCCCGCGGTTGCAGGCAGCCCAGAACCCTTTAAATCCCAGCCGCGGCTGAGATTTAAAGGGCTCTGGGCTCCCCGCCGCAGCGGGAAGCCCACAGCCCTCTGATTCCCGACTGCGGCTGGGATTTAAAAGGCTCTGGGCTCCCCGCGGTTGCAGGCAGCCCAGAGCCCTCTGATTCCCGGCCGCGCTGGGATTTAAAAGGCTCTGGGCTCCCGCCGCAGCAGACAGCCCAGAGCCCTCTGATTCCCGGCGGCTGGGATTTAAAGGGCTCTGGGCTGCCCGCCGCAGCAGACAGCCCAGAGCCCTCTGATTCCCGGCCGCGGCTGGGATTTAAAAGGCTCTGCGCTCCCCCCGGTTGCAGGCAGCCCAGAGCCCTTTAAATCCCTGCCGCGGCTGAGTTTTTAAGGGCTGCGGGCTCCCCGCGGTTGCAGGCAGCCCTGATCCCAGTAAATCCCAGCCGGCTGAGATTTAAAGGGCTCTGGGCTCCCCGCCGCAGCGGGCAGCGCAGAGCCCTCTGATTCCCGGCCACAGCTGGGATTTAAAAGGCTCTGAGCTCCCCGCCGCGGCGGGCAGCCCAGAGGTCTCTGGTTCCCGGCCGTGGCTGGGATTTAAAAGGCTCTGGGCTCCCCGCGGGTGCAGGCCGCCCAGAGCCCTGTCAATCCCAGCCGCGGGTGAGATTTAAAGGCTCTGGGGCCGCGGCGGGCAGCCCAGAGCTCTCTGATTCCCGGCCCCGGCTGGGATTTAAAAGGCTCTGGGCTCCCCGCGGTTGCAGGCAGCCCAGAGTCCTCTGACTCCCAGCCGGGGCTGGGATTTAAAGGGCTCTGGGATCCCCGCGGCTGCCAGCAGCCCAGAGCCCTTTGAATCCCAGCCTCTGTCCGCTGATTGCCCCCTCCCCAGACCCCTGCCCCAACTGCCCCCCAGAACCTCCACCCCCTATCTAAGCCCCACTGGTCCTTGTTCCCCGATTACCCCCTCCCGAGACCCCTGCCCCTAACTGCCCCTTGGGACCTCAGCCCCTATCTAAGCCTCCCTTCTCCTTGTCCCCAACTGCCCCTCCTGAGACCCCACCCAACTTCCCCAGGACCGCACCCCCTACATGTCCCCTGATAAACCTCTTAGACTCCCATGCCTATCCAATTGCTGCCTGTCCCCTGACTGCCCCTTCGAACCTCTGCCCCATCCAACTCCCCCTGCTCCTTGTCCCTTGACTGCCCCCCCGGAACTCCCAGCTCTTCTCCAACCCCCAAACCGCTTACTGTGCCACTCAGACCAGCGTATCTGGCTCCATGCAGCTCCAGACAGTTGCTGCCATGCTCCCCCATGGAGCCCACAGCCCTCTCCCATCCCCAGCACCTGCCTTCCAGATTTGAACACCTCAAAATTCAGGAGTGCTCAAGCTCGGTTTGGGCAGATTTTACTTCATTTCTCCCAAATCAGTTTCCCCTGCAAGGTGCCAACTGAAGGTGTTGGAGAACAAAGAGATCAGGTGGCCTCCTAATGCCTGGAAAAGAGACAAAGGCCGGAGGAGGGAGTGTCAGTGCCTGTGCGGACTTCTGGGAAGTGCACGGTGTGGAAGGGGATGCTGTGATGCTTTGGAACATCTCCATACAAAGCCAGTCAGGACTCTGGGGGAGCCTCCTCTCTCGGAGCAGACTGTCTCCAGGGCAAGAAGCTTACACCTTCCTGGGTCTGACCTCGGAGCATTCAGCATGCCCTTCCACATCATGCACTTTCCACAGCGAGTCTGCCCAGGCTGGTCCTGGGGCAACCAGAGGGCTCTGCACCCCAACTCCGCAGTCAGATGTGACTCTCAGCCAGACAGTAAAACAGAAGGTTTATTAGATGACGGGAACACAGTTTAAACAGAGCTTGTTGGTACAGAAAACAGAACCCCTCTGTCAGGTCCATCTTGGGGGGTGGGGAGCCCAGAAACAAGTTCTGGGTCTCTCCCCATTTCCCCAGCCAGCTCCAAACTGACACTCCCTCCTCTGGCCTCTGTCTCTCTTCCGGACAAGGAGGCCACCTGATCTCTTTGTCCCCAACACCTTCAGTTGGCATCTTGCAGGGGAAACTGAGGCACCCACACAGTATTCAGAGAAAATATTAAGAACATTCCCATTTCATCACAACAGGTGCAACAAAATATAATACTGTATATTGAAGTAGGCAAGTGCTGCTTCTGACTTTCCCCTTTTAATTGACCCTTGTAATCTTGTGGCACTGACGCGTTGTAGCTTCATTTTATATCGGCTTACAGGGCGGGAGTGGGGGGGGCACCATTTTGGGCCCCACCAAAAATTATACAAACCTGCCGCCTATGCTCCTCCTGGCACTCACGTCCGTGAACCCGAATACTCTCTCAGTCCTCAAAGAGAGACCTCGAGAAGGAGACTTACTGAAGCAAAGCCACAGGGGTCTCTGAGGTTCCCTGGCCCCTCACCTATCCTGCCTGGCTGATGTCAGCATCTCTCTGTGAGGTCACCACCTCCCCACCTCCTTTGACCAATAGTCTGAGGTCCTGCAAAAGGCCTTTGTGATGTCACTGCCACACCCCTCCCTTGCTGTGCTAATGTCCTGCCCCTGCCCAGGCACTTTGGAGGTTTGAGCTACTCCCTGTGGTCACCCCACTCAAGGAGCGTTCGTTCTAGGAAGCAAGCCGGCTAGACAGGAAAACATCAGACGCTGCTCCCAATGCTACACTCAATATTTTAGAAATTAGTCGCCTTTATGGCCATAAGAGACCATTAGAGCATCTAATCTGCCCCCCTGCATATCACAGGCCTCCTGTATGACACAAGAGCTACTTTTGGGTCAAACACATTCCAGAAAGGCATCTAGTCTTCATGAAATGATATCAGGAGATGGAGAATCCACCATTTTCCTTGGTAGCTTGTTCCTGTGGTGAATCATCCTCGCTGTTGAATATTTGTGCCTTAGTTGTAATATGAATTTGTCTCTTTTCACCTTCCAGCCATTGGGTCTTGTTAGGCCTTTTTCCGCTGGATTAAAGAGCCCTTTAATACTCAATCTTTTCTCTCCATTAAGGCCCTTCAACACTTCATTGAAGTCACCTGCCAATCTTCTTTTGATAAGCTAAACAGGTTGAGCTCTTTCAATAGCTCACTAGAAGGCATTTTTCTCCAGCCCTCAGAACATTTGGTGGCTCTTTGCTACCCCAGCTCCAATTTCACAACATCTTTTTCAAATGAGGACACCAGAACTGGAGGCAGTATTCCAGTATCAGTCTCACTGATGCTGTGTCACCTCCTGTGACGTTATTGATATAATCTGTAACTGTATAGATCACCATTGCGACCACTGTTCTATATTTGCAGCCAATATGGTAGAAAGGTTGTCGTGTAAGGGGTCTATGGAGAGGTTCTGATTGGCTGATTATAATTATGGAACAATGGGATAGAGAAACCTGCATCACTGAAAGTACAGCCATGAAGAAACCACACATCAGCCTTGCCTAGCTGGCAAGAATCAAACCTCCACAGAAAAACCCCTATGGTGTCATAGCCCAGCTCCCTAAGCCCTCATCACACCCACTTAACACAGGGGCCTTTCTACACTATGGCTCTGTTCTCACTGAAGGGTCATTTCCAATTGCTTAGCCCAGCTTCCCAGCACACTCACTGCTGTGCAGCTCTGTACGTGTGGCCATGGCTGAACAGCAAGAATTCCTGCCCTTTTCCCTACTGGCTGGAGCATGGCTAGAGTGTGTCTGTGGTTAATGATGCTGCTGTAGATTGTTCATTCCCTGCCTTGGCAATTCAGACAGTCCCTTTTCCCGTCGTATCGCCAGCACCTCTGAGAGTCCAATAGCAGGGCAGGTTTTCTCTGGGCACTGAGATTTTTCAGGGAGTTGGTGGCTCCTTTCTTTCCTCACCCTGGAGTAAACTCAGCTTTTCATTCCATCCTTGATGACTCATGGAATAACAACAGCAGCATGAAGAGGAGAGGGAATATCTCACTGCTGGGTGAGGAAGGTGGACGCATCCCCTCTGTTTGACCATTGCCATTGCAGGACAGAAGGTTTCAATGGAATCGAATGCCCTGGCTCAGACAAGAGACACAGGGAGGTTTTGCTGTTCATGGATCCATGCAAAGGAAATTGTGTCTCTGTGTGAAAATGGGGAGGGAAATGAAACGCCCACATGGTGGTGCCTAAGGCAGAAGGGACCCCTATAGGATTAGAACAGGACACGTTCTCAAGCAGCATGTTTCTTACTTTGCCCATCTGTAAATTTTGATTATTATTGATGGAACTATTTTGCCATTGGGTCGTGTGTTTCCACAGAAATTGACATTTACCAACAAACACGTAATTCTTACAAGCCTGCCGAGTCTGCCCTTGGTGAGTTTAGAGGGACACATTCCCTCTTCCCACTCCGCATACCAGGCCTGGACTCTCCATGCTGCCCACTTCCCACACTGCTGGGATCCTTCCCTCATCTCCCCTCAGAGCTCTGCTCCCCACTCCCACTTCTGGGATCCCCTCCCAAGACTGTCTAATGCCCTGTTTCCAGGATCCCTCTCCATTCCCTTCCTCCCCTCTGAGCAAAAACTCTGCATTATTCCCACACTGGGAATTAAACCCAGGCTGCTTTGGTGAAAACCAGGAATCCTGACCACTAGACCCTATGGGACTGGGATTGGGATGTTTGTCTGTTAAAACAACCCCTCAGAAGAGCAGCAGCGCCACCCAGTGGGGGTTGCACACAGGGATGGATTAACCCTTCAGGTGCTGAGGTTTCCCTCTCTCCATTCCCAGTGCCTGTGATCAGGAAACAGACATCAGGGCTCCCAGGTGCTTCACAGACCATGACTGAGATCGGGACCCTATATTGCGCTAGGTGCTGTACAAACCCTGGCCAACACTGGGACACCCAGGGGGTTCCCCGCAAATTCTCTGAGCCTCTGCTGCCCAACTTCTTCTGACTCCCCCTGGATCACCCTCCCCCCTCGCAAAAAACCCACCTTTCCAAACAGTCCTTCTTTCCCTGCCCCCTAATTCTGCTTTCACACCCTGGGACCATCTCCTCTCTTTGTCTCTCCCCCCTCAGGTAAAGCAGAGATGGAGGCAACTTCAGCCACTGGAGACAGCCCCAGCGAGGGCTGCAGCCCGCCCGGGGGCGGGGTGTGTTTGCAGACACAGGAAGGGAGCAGCTGGGAGCGGTGGGTGCTGGGAAGAAGGAGGCAGGAGAACTAAGCCCAGAGATGGGACATTGGGCAGCTCCTGGGAGCGGGGCTCTGGCACAGACCGGGGTGGGGCAGCTCCTGGGGCGGCACTCTGGCACAACCGGGGGGTGGGGCAGCTCCTGGGGGCGGGGCTCTGGCACAGCCTGGGGCGGGCACCTCCTGGGGGGGGGGCTCTGGCACAGCCTGGGGGCGGGGCAGCTCCTGGGGGCGGGGCTCTGGCACAGCCCGGGGGTGGGGTAGCTCCTTTGGGCGGGGCTCTGGCACAGACCGGGGGCGGTGCAGCTCCTAGGGGCGGGGCTCTGGCACAGCCCGGGGGTGGGGCAGCTCCTTTGGGCGGGGCTCTGGCACAGACCGGGGACGGGGCAGCTCCTGGGGGCGGGGCTCTGGCACAGCCCGGGGTGGGGCAGCTCCTTTGGGCGGGCTCTGGCACAGACCGGGACGGGGCAGCTCCTGGGGCGGGGCTCTGGCACAGCCTGGGGCAGGGCAGCTCCTGGGGTGGGGCTCTGGCACAGCCCGGGGCGGGCAGCTCCTAGGGGCGGAGCTCTGGCACAGCCCGGGGGTGGGGCAGCTCCTAGGGGCGGGGCTCTGGCACAGACCGGGGGCGGGGCATATCCTGGGGGCGGGGCTCTGGCACAGCGCGAGGGCGGGGCAGCTCCGGGGGGCGGGGCTCTGGCACAGCCCGAGGGCGGGGCTGCTCCTGGGGGCGGGGCTCTGGCACAGACCGGGGGCAGGGCAGCTCCTGGGGGCGGGGCTCTGGCACAGCCCAGGGGCGGGGCAGCTCCTGGGGGCGAGGCTCTGGCACAGCCCCGGGGCGGGGCAGCTCCTGGGGGCGGAGCTCTGGCACATTGTGACATGGCAGCTGCTCCCTGGTGGCCACGTGCTGCCAGCAGCGCTGGAGCCGCCCGAGCCGGAGCGGAGCCGCTGTTCTCCGCTGCAGCCGGGATCTGCCCCCGGCCCCGCTGGGATCCAGAGCCTGGGGCCCGGGGGTTCCCCGTTGTGTGGCTGGCGGGGGCGGGCAGGGAATGGAGAAGCCGGAACTGCAGGCGGTGGAAGGGCAGTGGGGCAGGTGGGGGTTGAGCCTGCCAGGGGGAGAGTCCAGGGGGAGAGTGTGTGTGAGTTTGGGGGGGGGGGGGGGAGATACCTGCATCCTTCTCCTGTTTGTGCCACTTCCCTCCCAAGTACTGGTGACAAGTCTCTCTGGTTCTCCCCCTTTTCTCTCCCCTCACCACACAGGACTGTCAAACCCAAGGAGAATCCCTCATTTTTCCTAAAATTATTGACTCTCTAGTCTCTTATTTTTCCTGATTTTTTTCTATAATTCTCAAATGTCAATTTAAATTCTCCTCATATTTGGGGGGCTTCCCCCACCCCCCATTTAATCTGCAGCAATTCGTCCTTGTTGGGGTGGGAAATTGTTGCCCTGAGTCATTCCCCAAAAGGGATGGGGGTTCCTGGGTGCTGTTTGGGGGAGCCCTGAGACACAGCTCCCTCTGGGGTGGCGATGGGGTGGCCGTTCTCTGCCAGCCACAGGGCATGGCTGGGGCACCGGTGGGGAAGGAGGAACCAGTGTCCCCTATGGAGCCTGCCCAGCCCCTTTGGTTCTGCTCCTTTCTAGCATTTTGTCCAGAGAGTTTATTACTGCGGAGGCTGAAAAATGTCTGTGGATTTAGCCCTGGCAGGAGGGGTCAGGTCTACACTGTAATAAAGAGATCGAGCATTTCCCAGCAAGGCCAGGTAGTATATATTGTGTGGATTCTAGTCACATAACAGAGAAAGTTGCCTGTGCAGCTCACAAGAGTAAATAGGGTCAGATCAGAAGATATCTTCTTTCCAAGTGGGAATTGTGCAGGGACGAACAACAGACCTAGTGCAGCTGTGTTGCCACTGTCTACTAGCACTGAAATGGTTCACAATGCCTTGGTTCAAGTGGCACCAGTTCTAAAAGCAAGGGTGATTTAGTGCTGTGGTTCTCAAACAGGGGTATCCAATGGTCTTCCAGGGGGTACAGCAACTCATCTAGATATTTGCCTAGTTTTACAACAGGCTACATAGAAAGCACTAGCAAATTCGTAACAAATTAAAATTCATACACTGGTTTGTTTATACTGTTCTCTATACTATACACTGAAATGTAAGTACAATACTTATATTCAAGTGATTTATTTTTATAAATATTGCATCTGATTTTGTAAGCAAATAGTTTTTAAGTGAAGTAAAAAATGGGGGTATGCAAGAGAAATCAGACTCCTGAAAGGGGTACAGGTGTCTCTAAAGGTTGAGACCCACTGATTTAGTGCAGGTACCACCGGTAACATAGAACCCTGCAAAAACTTCTAGTGCAGATGAATTTGAGAGCAAGCCAGCAAGAAACAGCTGCAGAGCATGCTAGAAAGGGCTGACCTGTCCGCATTGTCTGTGCCTGACAAGCTGTCATGTGGTACAGAGGCGCCTGTGAGAGCTGGGCAAAGCAAGAGGGTTTGATTGGTCGGTAGGAGCTCCACATGCTAATCAGGAGGTGTGTTTCTGTAAATAGCGACATAAACATCTTCTAATGGCCAGTGTTCTAAAGCTGTCTCGATTGTGCTTTAATGAAATGGGAACCTGGTTTTAGATTTTTGTTCTTTAATTCACTGGGGGTGAAACCCGTTGTATGAAAACATTCACCATGGGAAGAAAGCTTGTGCACATTAGCCTGGGTGTGTAACTGAGTGCAGTTTGTGGAGTGGCAGTGTCATAATCAATGAAGTTAATCTGAGGTGTGATTATTGCTACTTGAATGTTTTCAGGGATCATTTCTATAGTTTGTAACTAGAGAAGTGTGGTTGAAAGTGTCTGACCTTGCTAACCACAATGAGGAGTTAAAGTGTTCTCTTCTGAGCATGAAGTGTGTGGACAGTGTTGCTTTAGTGCATCTGCTGTCTGCTATTGATGACTGTTCTTGCTTTCCTTTTGGGAAGCTGGAAGGAAGAGAACACAGACTGAGTGGTTAGTCCTTATAAAGCAAGTTTAAAAATAAATGTTTTGGTTTTCTTTTCTGTTATCTGAATTTTTTTGAAGCTTCTGTGCAGTTCTGTTTAGTTGCAAGTCTTAATTTGATTTGGTAGAATTTGGAAAAGAAGTAAAGTTGTGAACATGGTGTTTTAAAGATTTCTAGTTCAGTACTTACTGAAAGATTTTTAAAATTTCTTTATGCTGCTCTCTCTCTTTTTTTCTTGTAATCTATTTAAGAATTTAGGTAGGGTTCTGTGTCTGCACGTTCTCTTCCTTTTCCACTTGCTTCTCTCTTCTTCCCTTCCCATTTTTCAGGAAGCCCCTATTTTTTTTTACTTCTCCTGCTCTGGCAGGGGGTATGCAGTTTGCTCTTGGCCCCAAGCCCATCAGACAATCCACACAGGATCTGAGAGTTGCTGTCTCTTGGCTGTTTAGTGGGTAGAGGGTTCTAAAGCTGTCTCAGGGTATATCTACACTATGAGATTATTCCGATTTTACAAAAAACGGTTTTTGGAAACAGATTATATAAAGCCAAGTGAACGCAGCCACACTAAGCACATTAATTTGGCGGTGTGCATCCATGTACCGAGGCTAGTATCGATTTCTGGAGCGTTGCACTGTGGGTAGCTATCCCATAATTCGTGCAGTCTCCCCCGCCCATTGGAATTCTGGGTTGAGATACCAGTGCATGATGGGGCAAAAACAGTGTCGTGGGTGATTCTGAGTAAATGTCGTCAGTCAATCCTCCCTCCGTGAAAGCAACGGCAGACAATAATTTCGTGCCCTTTTCCCTGGATTGCCCAGGCAGATGCCATAGCACGGCAACCATGGAGCCCGTTCAGCGTTTTTTTCACCGTCACTGTATGTCTACTGGATGGTGCTGACAGACGCGGTACTGCAAGTTAGCAAAGATGGTTGCCAGCCAAGCCATACCATACTATGCCATTTGCTGCTTTGCAAATTGACAATGACAGTTACAAGTTATACTGTACAGGTGAGTAGTTTCTTGGTCTATCTAAGGCCGTGATCAAGTGTCTTGGTGTTTTTGGTCTTTTGGCCTCAAGATGAAAACCTTGTCTGTGTCTTGGGAACCTAGAGGTAAAAAATTATCTAAGTTGTATCTGCTGCTGTTATGGGTGCTCTTGGCTAGCCTTGGTGAGGTCAGCTAGGGGTGCATGGATGAAAATGGGAATGATTCCCCAGGTCATTCTTTCCTTACATTTTGTCTAATGGAGAGTAAGTCCTGTCTAGACTATCAGGCAAGCCTACTAAAGACCCAGACAGGCAAATGGTGGCTCCAGGTCAGAGCCCCAGACATCCGGCAGAAATGATGAGCTGCATGTCATTCTAGGGGGTGCCCCTGAAACAACCCCACCCATTGCTTCCCTTCTCTCCCACTGCTTCTGGGCTAACATTATCCCCCATTTGTGTGATGAAGTAATAAAGAATACATGAATTTGAAACAACACTGACTTTATTGCCTCTGCAAGTAGAGCTCAAAGTGGGGAAGGGAGAACAGCCTCCAGCTACTATGATATTCCAGGCAGGACTGAATCTCCAGGAGACAAAGCTTAAAGAAGAGAATTACCTGGGAGTCATTCCCATTTTTGCCCAGGCATCCCTGGCCCACCTTACCAAGGCCAGCCAGGAGCACTCACAGGACGATGATGACAGATATCAGTCCTACTATAACGTCTGCCCTTGGGAAGGGAAGGAAAGTGGATGCTGTTGTGTAGCGCTGCTGCACTGTGTCTGCCAGCAGCATCCAGTGGACATACGGTGACACTGAAAAAAGGCAAGAAACAATTTTTTCCCCTTCGCTTTTGGGAGGGGCAACATAACCCTGAACCACCCGCAACAATATTTTTGACCCTTCAGGCTTTGGGAACTCAGCCAAGAAATCAAATGGTTCTCGGAGAGTGCGAGAACTGTGGGATAGCTACAGTCGTCAGTCGTCCCTCCCTCCGTGAGCGTCCATTTCATTCTTTGGCTTTCTGGTACTCTTGTCTCAGCTCCTTAAGTTTCAGCACTGTGTTGAGTCCCTGTTGTGGCCTCTGTCCATCATAGCCTTGGAGATTTTTTTTCAAATGCTTTGGCAGTTTGTCTTTTAGAACAGAGTTCTGATAGAACAGATTCATCTCCCCATACAGAGATCAGCTTCAGTATCTCCCCTATGGTCCATGCTGAAGCTCTTTTTTGATTCTGGGACTGCATGGTCACCTGTGCTGATGAGCTCTCCACGCTGGGCAAACAGGAAATGAAATTCAAAAGTTCTTGGGGCTTTTCCTGTCTACCTGGCCAGTGCATCTGAGTTCAGATTGCTGTCCAGAGCGGTCACAATGGTGCACTGTGGGATAGCCCCCGGAGGCCAATACCATCGAATTGCAGCCACACTAACCCTAATCCGAAATAGTAATAGTGATTTCAGCGCTACTCCCCTCGTCGGGGAGGAGTACAGATACCGGTATTAAGAGCCCTTTATATCGATATAAAGGCCTTCGTTGTGTGGACGGGTGCAGGGTTAATGCGATTTAACGCTGCTAAAATTGATATAAACTCGTAGTGTTGACCAGGCCAGAGAGCAGCAGGTTTCCCCTATTGTTTCCTGCTGTTGTTTTCTTGACTAGTTTCTCCTCTGCACCAACTTGCTCTTTTGCTTTGTGAGCCTGGCTAGCTCAGTTGGCAGAGCATCAGCCTTTTAATCTGAGGGTCCAAGGTTCAAGTCCTGGGTCAGATGATAAATTACTCACCAAGATCTTAAAGTGTGTTTCTCACATCCTCTTTGGTGTTACTTTTTTGTCTTCAGGATTTTCCCTTTCCTCAGAAGGGCCTTTTTGTGTGTGGGTTTGAAGGGGCAACTTCCTGACAGCCCCTCTGTCCTTGCAGCCTGGAGGAATAAAGGCCTCTGGGCATATAGCATGTTCCTTCCCTGCACACACACACACACACACAGAATGTCCCTAAGGAATTAGAATCACCTGCTGCCTTCCCCTGTCCTGTTGGATCCCCAAATGAAGATGCTCTTCAGCCTAAACCCATGTCCCTCTTTCCCAGTGCCCCTCAGACCCAACCCTCAGTCCCTCCTATGCTCACTGCTCCTCACTCCCAACCAGAGCCTGCTCCTCTTCACCCTTCTCCTCTGTCCCAACCCACGGCCCCCTCCTATTCCCAGTGCCCCTCAATCCCAACCCACAGGCCCCCCCTCCTCACGCTGCTCCTCAATCCCAACCCAGAGACCCCTCCTATTCCCAGTGCCCCTCAATCCCAACCCACAGGACCCCCCTCCTCACGCTGCTCCTCAATCCCAACCCACAGCCCCCTCCTATTCCCAGTGCCCCTCAATCCCAACCCACAGCTCCCTCCTTCCCTCCAGCAGCAGGTGCTTCAGACCCCCTCAGGAAGATTTTCTTGCAAGATTTCGTGTAGGAGTCTGCATGTGGATTTTACAGTATGTTGGAAATAGGTTGGGTTGTTTGCCAAAATGATCACTTTTGGCTGGTGTTGGATTCCCAGTCTCCTTGTTATTGGGGCAGGAGAAACAAAGGGTTGTTATCCTTGATGTGTGAATCAAGGACTCAACCCTGGGTGCAAACTAAATGAGCTGCCCACAGATTCTGGCAGCCACAATAAGCATTTGGTGCAAGAGCTCAGACCTATCCCTGTCCCAGAAGGAGGGGGTCATCCGCGTGGGGCTTGGACCACTGACCTATCAGCTCTTAACTCCCAAACTTTCAGTAACTCTATTATCAGTGCCTGCGAGTGTAATTTAAACCATAAGAAAAACCACACTGGGCTAGACCAAAGGTCTATCTAGCTCTGAACCTTGTTTTCTGACAGTAGCCAATGCCAGGTGCCCCAAAAGCCACTCCCCAAGGCACCACTGGGAGTTGAACCCAGGATCTCCTGTTTACAAAACAGGTACTTTAACCAGCTAAACCAGGGTGCCTGTCTGTGACTAAGGCACAGCATCTGCTCACACCTGACTCCCTGGGCCCCACAAAGCAGAGCAGCAGGGTCTGTGTCTGTGTCTGTGTCTGTGTCTGTGTGTGTGTGTCTGTGTCTGTGTCTGTGTGTCTGTATATCTTTGGCCAGGTCTGCCCTACAAAGTTATTTCAGCAGAATTATATTGCTCAGGTGTGTGAAAAACACACTATGCTCCCTCGGTTGGCACTGCAATGCCACATCTGGTGACAAAACTGCCCTGTTTTGGTGACCAAATAAAACCACTTCGATGAGCTTTTTGCAGCAAACTTAAAGTGACAGAGTGTCAGTGTAGACGCTGCTGTTCATTATATCACCATAACTGGCCTCTGCCAGTATCCCACAATGCCCGCTGTGAACTCGCCTGCCCTGCATTCCTGCTACAGAGCCATGGGCCCCTCCCCTTTCATCGCTCCGGGAAGTTCTGACAGCTGAGCCTGCTGCTCTGCTCCAGCAGCCAGGAGCAAATCACTGCCGTGGATGCTGCTCTCTCCCACCCTGCGAACACAGAGCAGGGTAGCGGGAACTTCCTTACATGGGGGGGGCACCGGCATCCGAACTGTGACACCCCCAGGACACCCCTTCCCTAGAGGAGGCTCTTACCCTCTAAACAGGGACGGCTGTTTTCTAGTAAAATCACTAAAAGGGAAGGAGAAAACTCGAAAGAGGTTCCTCCTGGCGCTCACGTACCTGAACCCGAATACTCTCTCAGTCCTCAAAGAGAGACCTGGAGAAGGAGACTTGCTGAATCAAAGCCACAGGGTCTCTGAGGTTTCCCTGGCCCCTCACCCCTGTCCTGCCTGGCTGATGTCAGCATCTTTCTGTGAGGTCACCACCTCCCCACCACATTTGACCAATAGTCTGAGGTCCTGCAAAAGGCCTTTGTGATGTCACTGCCACACCCCTCCCTTGCTGTGCTAATGTCCTGCCCCTGGCCAGGCACTTGGGAGGTTTGAGCTACTCCCTGTGGATCACCCCACTCAAGGAGTGTTCGTTCTAGGAAGCAAGCCGGCTAGACAGGAAAACATCAGACGCTGATCCCAATGCTGCACTCAGTTTTTCAGAAATTAGTCGACCTTATGGCCAGAAGAGACCATTAGAGCATCTAATCTGACCCCCTGCATATCACAGGCCTCCTGTATGACACAAGAGCTACTTTTGGAGCAAACACATTCCAGAAAGGCATCTAGTTTTCATTTAATGACATCAGGAGATGGAGAATCCACCATTTTCCTTGGTAGCTTGTTCCTGTGGTGAATCATCCTCGCTCTTGAATTTTTTTGCCTTTTTGTAATATGAATTTGTCTCTTTTCACCTTCCAGCCATTGGGTCTTGTTATGCCCTTCTCTGCTAGATTCAAGAACCCTTTAATACCCAATGTTTTCTCTCCATTAAGGCCCTTCAACACTTCAATTAAGTCACCTTTCAATCTTCTTTTGGTAAGCGAAACCGGCATTTTTCTCCAGCCCTCAGAACATTTGGTGGCTCTTTGCTGCCCCAGCTCCAATTTCACAACGTCTTTTCTAAATGAGGACACCAGAACTGGAGGCAGTATTCCAGTATCAGTCTCACTGATGCCGTGTCACCTCCTGTGACGTTATTGACATAATCTGTAACTGTATAGATCACCGTTGCGACCACTGTTCTATATTTTCAGCCAATATGGTAGAAAGGTTGTTGTGTAAGGGGTCTATGGAGAGGTTCTGATTGGCTGATTATAATTATGGAACAATGGGATAGAGAAACCTGCATCACTGAAAGTACATCCATGAAGAAACCACACATCAGCCTTGCCTAGCTGGCAAGAATCAAATCTCCACAGAAAAACCCCTATGATGTCAGAGCCCAGCTCCCTAAGCCCTCAGCCACAACCATTTAACTCAGGGGCCTTTCTACACTATGGCTCTGTTCTCACTGAAGGGTCATTTCCAATTGCTCAGACCAGCTTCCCCAGCACACTCACTGCTGTGCAGCTCTGTACGTGTGGCCATGGCTGAACAGCAAGAATTCCTGCTCATTTCCCTACTGGCTGGAGCATGGCTAGAGTGTGTTTGTGGTTAATGATGCTGCTGTAGATTGTTCATTCCCTGCCTTGGCAATTCAGACAGCCCCTTTTCCCGTCGTATCGCCAGCACCTCTGTGATTCCAATAGCAGGGCAGCTTTTCTCTGGGCACTGAGATTTTTCAGGGAGTTGGTGGCTCCTTTCTTTCCTCACCCTGGAGTAAACTCAGCTTTTTATTCCATCCTTGATGATTCATGGAATAACAACAGCAGCATGAAGAGGAGAGAGAATATCTCACTGCCGGGGGACGGGGGGTGAAGGTGGACACGTCCCCTCTGTTTGACCATTGCCATTGCAGGAGAGAAGGTTTCACTGGAATCGAATGCCCTGGCTCAGACGAGAGACACAGGGATGTTTTGCTGTTCATGGATCCATGCAAAGAAAATTGTGTCTCTGTGTGAAAATGGGGACGGAAATGAAACGCCCACAGGGTGGTGCCTAAGGCAGAAGGGACCCATATAGGATTAGAACAGGACACGTTCTCAAGCAACATGTTTCTTACTTTGCCCATCTGTCAATTTTGATTATTATCGATGGAAATATTTTGCCATTGGGTCGTGTGTTTCTACAGTAATTGACATTTACCAACAAACACGTAATTCTTTCAGTCCTGCCGAGTCTGCCCTGGGTGAGTTTAGAGGGACACATTCCCCCTTCCCACTCCCCATGCCAGGCCTGGACTCTCCATGCTGCCCACTTCCCACGCTGCTGGGATCCTTCCCTGATCTCCCCTCAGAGCTCTGCCCCCCACTCCCACTTCTGGGATCCCCTCCCAGCACTGTCTAATGCCCTGTTTCCAGGATCCCTCCCCATTCCATTCTTCCCCTCTGAGCAAAAACTCTGCATTATTCCCACATGTGACGTTATTGATATAAATGGGGACCATATAGAACATGGGTTGCAACCAAGGTCCTGTAGTGGCACCAAACCTTGGGTAAAGGGGGTCATCTAAGGTGTCTAAGACCAGGTTCTGGGTTGCTGGTTATGATTATGCTGTCTGTATGTCTGTGTATCATTTTGTAGTTGAAGTTATAAGTATTGGCTCTGTAATGTCTGTATTCTGTATTATGCTCTGCCTCTGGGAAGTGTCCCAGACAAAGCTGATGTTAGCCCGGCATAGCTGGCTTGATGGCCCATTAAAGGGCCATCGGCTACACAATTGACCCATGGAGAGAAGGCAGACACGCCTTGTGACTCAGCAAAGTATGCAGGGACTGGCCCATGTGACTCCAGGCTCCATTTTGCTGTAAATTTCCACCATGAGGACAAAGGGATTCTTACACCTGGAAAAGTCTATATAAGGCTAATGCCTCATCTCCATCTTGTCTTCAATCCTGCTTCTGACCTCTGAAGGGATTTTGCTACAAACTGAAGCTCTACTCAAGGGACTGACTGACCCATCCCAGCGGGGGATGTATTCCAGAGACTTAAATTGAACCTGCAGTTTACTCCAGCACTGCTGCAAGCCTGAACTAAGAACTTTGCCATTACTGTATGTAATTGATTCCATTTAACCAATTCTACCTCTCTTCTCTACCTTTTTCCCTTTGTAAATAAACCTTTAGATTTTAGATTCTAAAGGATTGGCAACAGCGTGATTTGTGGGTAAGATCTGATGTGTATATTGACCTGGGTCTGGGGCTTAGTCCTTTGGGATCGAGAGAACCTTTTTCTTTTATTGGGGTGTTGGTTTTCATAACCATTCATCCCCAGGACGAGTGCACTGGTGGTGATACTGGGAGACTGGAGTGTCTAAGGAAATTGCTTGTGTGACTTGTGGTTAGCCAGTGGGGTGAGACCAAAGTCCTTTTTGTCTGGCTGGTTTGGTTTGCCTTAGAGGTGGAAAAACCCCAGCCTAGGGCTGTGACTGCCCTGTTTAAGCAATTGGTCCTGATTTGGCACTCTCAGTTGGGTCCCGCCAGAATCGCTCCGTCACAGTGGCGTAGTTGTGCTTGGATCCACAGAACCAGGTCAATTAAGCTTTGGGTCAGAACCCCACGCTATCCAAATTTTAACTTTGGGATTGAGAGTTTGGTTGGTTAAAGGTCAGTGACCATGAGACAGAAAGCATCAGGAAAAGCAAGGAAACTGCAAGCCTTGAGAGACAGCCTGCAGTTTGATTATGAGCAAGAACTGGCAGAAATTCGAATGGAGAAAGAGGCTGCTGAGAGAAAGAAAGAAGTTGCTAAGAGAGAAGAAAAAGTTTCTAAGAGGCGTCTGGAGCTGCTGGCTGCTGAGGAGAAAACTCGACAGATGCAACAGGAGACAGCTAGACTCCAACTCCAAGTCAAAAAAGCAATGGAAGAACAGCAGAGACTGTATCCTCTTGAAAGTCCAGTTTGTAACAATGTTGGTATGTTGTATAACTCTGAGCAGTTGTCTGGGGGTAACCAAATGTACCCCAACAATGCCACCTTTTATGTCAATGCTGTTACTGTGTGTTCAGTAGGGGGTGGCCCCATAAATTGTGCCAGTGCTATGGATGGGAATGGTAATGGAAAATTCATAGAGTGTGTAAAAGTCAATGGTAAAAGCTGTTTAGGGCAAATTATGGCTTCTAACATCACTCTTGTTAAAGCAGATCTGGTCAAAGAGGAAGATTATTTACCAAATCAGAGTGTGAATGTTGTGATCCTCTGTGAGTTTACTGTCCATGTGCCTTTAGCCAGAATCCACCTTGAGTGGAATGGGGCTCAGCATGAAGTGATAGCTGGCGTCAGGAAGTTATTGCCTAAAGATCTTTTAATTGGGGAAAATGTTGAAGCTTTGTTCAATCCAGGTAGCCAGTCACAGGAGAGGAATAATCTTAAACCTGTGTCTATTGTGAGCAATGATTTGCCTGAGGTGGGTTGCTCCAAAGGTTTGTCTGTGCAAAAAAGCAGTTTGTCTGTAAATGAAGTTTCTGAATGTCTGTCTAATGTCTCAGAAGGAAATCTGGAGTTAGATCAAGAGCAGAAAGATCTCATTGGGGAGGAAAATGTTTCTCAGGTTAAATCCCTAACTGAGGAGGGAGAGGGTAAATTTGTAATGGGTAATGGATTGTTGGCCAGTGCAGCTTGTAGAAGTAAACCTGAAATGGGTAACTGTGATTTGCTAAAAGAAGCTCAGTGTAGTGAAAAGAGCAGCAGCTTATCTGTTGGGAGAGGCAATGTGCCTGGTAGGGAAAGTTTGGAGGAGCCTAGGCAGCCTTGTGAGCTGATGGCTTTGTCTAATCAGCAGTTTGGGAAGGGAGGGATAGTGGAAGATGAGTGTCCATATCCCTTACCTGTTTCCTGTGTGGAGAAGTGTGACAGTGAAGGGAATGTGCCTGTGTCGGTCAGGGGTATTGACTTGCCTATGAAGGAAGCTATCTCGGTCTCCAAGCAGTTGTCTGTGAACAGCCCTGTGTGCTGGGACAAGGGAAATGAGATCCCAAGCTGTGTGTCTGGTGAAGGAGAATGTGTCTCCGGCTCTTCTGTGTCTGTGGAGCAGACAGAAGGGGCCTTTCAGCCTGTGATGGTTGAGGGTGATTCAGTTGTCTCGAAGTTGGTTGTAAATACAGCTAAAGCCCAGGAAGGGAATAGTCCTGAGTTTGTGTCTGCTGGGGAGAATGGCACTGTGACTAAGTTGCATCCAGTTAGTGTCTTAGCAAAATCCCAGAGACCAGACAGTTCTGGTGCTTGTAGTTTGCCAGTTGCTAATGTGTGGTTGGAAAAGGGTGCAGCAACTCTGTCTGATCAGGGTGATACCCTAGCCAGGGCACAAGGAGAGCATGAAGGTGATTTAAGTGTGTTACCCACTGACAGTTTGACAACTTGTAGCAAGAAGGAAAAGATTCCTGAACTTGTTCATGGCCAAGGGAAGGAGACTGCTTCTGACCTGTTATCTAGAAAGTCTGTAGGTGTGCCTAAAAGGGGATTGTGTAGAAATCCGCCTGTTGGGCCTGAAGTGAGTCTAAGTGTAAATGAGACCCAGAAAGCGGCTGTGGTTGCTCAGGGAAGTGTTCCTGTAGAGCAAGCCCTAGGTGGAGAGGGGAAGGGCAGAATTTCTGTGAGGGGTGAATTGCTGCTTAGAGAAGCTCCTAGTGAAAGGAATCCTCATGGTAGCCTGTGCAAGCAGTTTACTGCAACTGAAGGGTGTAAAAGTGATTTAATCAAGGAAGTTTCAGTTCCTAACAGCCAGAAATTTTCTGTTGTGAATGGATCCACTGACTTTCCTTTTGAGAGATCCAATGTGGGCAGCTTTGAAAAGGTCTCAGGTGGAGTAGAAGCTGTTAAGGAAGTGGAGCAGCCCTATAACCACCTGGCTGTGTGTAGCCAGCTTGTTGGGGAGACAATGGTGGTGGGACAGGAATGTCTCCATGCTGAATCTGTAAGTGAGCAGTCTGTGCTTCAGGATCTAAGGACAGATTCAGTTACTGGTGTTTCAAAGCAGAACAGTTTTATGGCTGAATGCTTGAGGAGGCAGGGGAGAGCAAGCCAGCTCTCACCCTCAGACTCTTTGGATTTGTGTGGTATCTCTGTAAGACAAAGTCCAGCCGTGGAATCCATAGCAGCTAAGAAGTTAAAAGCTAGTGTCTGTGTTGATGCGAATTACTTGGCTGGCAGGGAGAAGAAAGACTTGCTAATAGCTGTTAGCACAGAGGGCCCACCCCATCAGCCAGTGATCTCTGTTAAGCAAGAGAAATCAGGGTTTAATCCTGAAGGACAAGAAGGAAAGAGAAGACTGAATTTTGCAAAGGGAACCCACAGGTTAACCCTAAAAGGCCCAAACTCCAATGGTATTGAGCCAAGGGTGTGGCATGACAAACATGTTTGTAGATGGACACTTGCAATCAATTTGTTGTTATTGCTAATGCTAACTGTAACAATGTATAATGTGCCTAATCTTTTGGAAAATCCCTTGAACATGTTGAAAGGAATACATGAAAACACACTTTATGTTAAAGGGCCTTGCTATACTGATGTTTCACAGTTAATGCCTGTAAACAGTGTTGGAACTTTTCACAGGGGAAAATACATTCCAGACCTGATGTGCTGTATGAAAGGGGAAACTGAGGCACACTACCATATTGCTTTCATGGCTAAATGCCAAAAGTCCTGTACTATGAACAACATCAATATCTACACTGGTTTAATGTTAATTGGGTTCAAAACATTGGCCAAAGCTGGTATGGATAAAGTAGCTGTTTTCTTTAGCTCTTGGCAAGATCACATGAAACATACAGGAACCATGCTGCAAAAGCTAACCAAGTTATACCTTGAGTTTGTAAAGAGATTCATTCATGTTATTGAACATGACTTTGATAAACCATTTTGGTTATACACTGGTACGGCCTCTAGCCCAACACTAGCTGTAGTGAGACAGACCCAAGGAAAGGGGGCTCTTGGGATGCAGTCAGCGATGTTTGTCATCCCTTCCTGCATCAATTTTGCGTTGGGGGTGTGACGTTATTGATATAAATGGGAACCATATAGAACATGGGTTGCAACCAAGGTCCTGTGGTGGCACCAAATCCTAAGTAAAGGGGGTCATATAAGGTGTCTAAGACCAGGTTCTGGGTTGCTGGTTATGATTATGCTGTCTGTATGTCTGTGTATCATTTTGTAGTTTAAGTATAAGTATTGGCTCTATACTGTCTATATTTTGTATTATGCTCTGCCTCTGGGAAGTGTCCCAGACAAAGCTGATGTTAGCCCTGCATAGCTGGCTTGATGGCCCATTAAAGGGCCATCAGCTACACAATTGACCCATGGAGAGAAGGCAGACACGCCTTGTGACTCAGCAAAGTATGCCGGGACTGGCCCATGTGACTCCAGACTCCATATTTTTGCTGTAAGTTTCCACCGTGAGGACAAAGGGATTCTTACACCTGGAAAAGTCTATATAAGGCTGATGCATCATCTCCATCTTGTCTTCAATCCTGCTTCTGACCTCTGGAGGAACTTTGCTACAAACTGAAGCTCTACACCAGGGACTGAGGACCCATCCCAGCGGGGGATGCATTCCAGAGACTTAAATTGAACCTGCAGTTTACTCCAGCCCTGCTGCAAGCCTGAACTAAGAACTTTGCCATTACTGTATGTAATTGATTCCATTTAACCAATTCTACCTCTCTTCTCTACCTTTTTCCCTTTGTAAATAAACCTTTAGATTTTAGATTCTAAAGGATTGGCAACAGCGTGATTTGTGGGTAAGATCTGATGTGTATATTGACCTGGGTCTGGGGCTTGGTCCTTTGGGATTGAGAGAACCTTTTTCTTTTTTGGGGTGTTGGTTTTCATAACCATTTATCCCCAGGACGAGTGCACTGGTGGTGATACTGGGAGACTGGAGTGTCTAAGGAAATTGCTTGTGTGACTTGTGGTTAGCCAGTGGGGTGAGACCAAAGTCCTTTTTGTCTGGCTGGCTTGGTTTGCCTTAGAGGTGGAAAAACCCCAGCCTAGGGCTGTGACTGCCCTGTTTGAGCAATTGGTCCTGATTTGGCACTCTCAGTTGGGACCCGCCAGAATCGCTCCGTCACACAGCCACATGCAGATTCCCAGAAGCTGTGGCCATTTCCTGGAGAGGTTCCTTTCCTCAGGAATCAGGAGAGAGGCCACATGCACAGGAGCAGGTTTAGAAAGCGTAGTCTCTGGCTGCCAGGAAGCGCTGTGCCAACATAGTGTTCTCTACAATGGCACTTAGATCGGGATAATTTACGTGGCTCAGCACCCCCAGTTCCAGCACATCTGCCCAGGCAGCTCCCCCAGCCTGACACACACACCCAGCCCCTGCACCTGCCCATCCCAGGTCTCCTCAGCCCAGAGGGGAGCCACCTGGCTGAGTGGGGAATCAGAACCCCCCAAAATTACCCTGGGCCCAGCATGATCTGCCTCCACCCTGCCCTGCTCCGCATGTATTCGGAGTGAGTCAGTTTCCCTGTCCCAACGTGTGTCCTGCCCTGTGTCTCTTCTCCTCCCCAGTTCCCTCCAAACCACCCCATTTCCCTGCACCCCGGGCTGGGTCTCTGCCAACCCCCCTTCTCCCCTCCTGCCCCCAATATCTCCCTGCACCTACAGGTCTATAGGGCTGGATCCCTCCCTCCCCCCTTCTCCCCTCATTTCCTGCCTCTGGGGGTGTATTGGGCTGGGTCTCTCCCCTGCCATCCCCTCTCCTACCCCCCCTTATCCCGCTGCCCCTATGGGTCTATGGGGCTGGGTCTCTCCCCCCATCCCCTTATCCCCTCCCCCAATATCTCCCTGCCCCAGGCTGTGACGTGCTATGACGTGTGCTGGGGCTGTGACGTGTGCTGGGGCCAGGGCCAGCTCCAGGGTTTTTGCCGCCCCAAGTGGCAGGGAAAAAAAAAACTGTGATCACAATCGGCAGCAGCGCCACTGCACCACTTTCTTCTTTGGCAGCAATTCAGTGGCAGGTCCTTCCCTCCGAGAGGGACCGAGGGACCCACTGCCGAATTGCTGCCAAAGAGCCTGATGTGCTGCCCCTTCCCCTTGGCCGCCTCAAGCACCTGCTTGCTGAGCTGGTGCCTGGAGCCGGCCCTGGCTGGGGCTGTGACCTGCTGTGACCTGCTCACTCCCCGTGGGCAACTCACTCACTTGAAACCAGCAGGACAGATGGTGTCACATGTCCATGGGCGGGGCTATGCAGATGAGCAGTGTCTGGCGGCAGGACAGAGAGCAGCGAGAGGAACCGAAGGAGCCCGGCGGAGAGAATTCTCTGCGTGTGGACAGAATCCCACCAGTTTTCTCTGTGTTGGGGGGGAGGTTTCATGATGTCACAGTCCTTGGGGGAGGGGTTTGAATCATAACTCCAAAGTGGGAGAACAACTCCCCCCACTTGTGCTCAGTCTCCAGTAGGGGGCTGGGCTGGGATCACTAGGGAGGGAAGCACAGGGAAAAAACAGTCTCCCCTATGGAACCCAGGAGTCCTGGCTCCCAGTCCCCCTGCTCTAGACCCCCTCCACTCCCAGAGCCAGGGGTAGAACCCAGGGGTCCTGGTGCCCAGCCCCCTCCCTGCTCTGACCACTCGACCCCACTCCCCTCCCAGGGTGGTGCAGGGCCACTGGGTCTGTGTCCCAGCTCTGCTAAGGGCCTTGATGGATTTTCCCAAAGTGCTTCCTTCTGAATCCATCCAACGAGGTGGGGATTCACCCACAAAAGCTCATGCTCCAATATGTCTGTTAGTCTATAAGGAGCCACAGGATCTTTGCTGCTTTTACAGATCCAGCACATCTGCCCCCCCTCTGCCCGGTGGCTGCCCACCCCCGTGTGGGGGCACCAGCACTGTGCCGGGTCGTGATGGGAAATTGTCCAAGCTGGCCCAGGAGAGACGTGTGTGTCCCTGCTGTCCCCTGTTGGCGTGGCTGAGCCCTACTCTGTGTGTGTGTGAGTGTGTGTGTGTGTGTGTGTGTGTGTGTGCGCACATCTGTGACACTGTTTGTATCAGTGTGTTGCTGGGCTAACCAGTAGGAAATGGCTTTGCAGGATTTTGTATTCTGCAGCAAGTCTCTCTCTCTCTCTCTCTCTCTCTCTCACACACACACACACACACACACACACACACACACACACACACACACACACACACACACTCTGATGCACAAAGGGACTCACACAATCCCAAGAACACTCACACACAACACACCCAGAGGGACATGCTAGCCCAACCCCCAAAGAGAGCAACAATCACACCCCCAGCCGCACTCACCATCACCCCCCCACACCATAATATTCACAATCGTGCTCAGTGATACAACTGCACACAGTTCACTCCCACTGCTCCCAACACAAGGACCTCCTGTCCCACACAGCATGTGCCAAGGCCTGTGGAACTCACTGCCACTGGACAGCTACCAATGAGAATGATCCCCTCGTGCTGGATCGTCTGCTTGGCCCCCTGCCCCCTCTCGGGGTGCACTGTGCGGCGTGGCTGGGGATTGTGCAATGGCCCAGCACCAGGCAACGCACAACGAACACCACATGCCCTGCCCAGCCTCACCTGAGCTGCTCTCCAGGTGCATTGGAGCCCAGCACCCCACATCTTGGCACTGGGGGTGAGCTGCAGCCCCCGCCACACTCTGCAGAGGGGAGAAGGGTCAGGCCAGCCAGCCCTTCTAAGATGGGGAAATCACCATCGGGGTCAACGGTATGGGGGCTGTGACCTACGGAGAAACGGTTGTCACGCTGGCCGAGGGCAGCAGAGCATGCACACACACACAATTGCAAACATACACAAACCAGTGGTGAGCTGCAGCCGGTTCGCACCGGATCGCGCGAACCGGTTGTTAAATTTAGAAGCCCCCTTTAGACCTGGTTGTTCCTGGAAGGACAACTAGTTCCAAAAGGGCTTTTAAATTTAACTAAAGCTCTAGTAGCTCCCTACCCTTCCCCCGCCCCAACTCACCTCACTCCACCTCCTCTACTGAAGCGCCTCTGGCTCTCCTCCCCCTCCCCAGCTTCCCACGAATCAGCTGTTCCCGCGGGAAGCCTGGGAGGGCTGAGAAGAAGCAGCGCTTTCACCAGGTGAGCTGGGGCCTGGGGGCGGGGGTGCCAGCGGGAGGAGGGCTCCAGGCGGCGCGCCGCTCCGGAGTCATAGCGAGACTCTGGGGTCCGGCAGCTGGGCTCCTGCCCCCAGGGTCCAGCTGCGACCTCGGCCGGGCAGCATGGCTCCTCCCCGGGTCTGGGCCGGTCGGTGCTGTTCCTGGCCGCCCGGTTCCTGGCCAGGTCCGGCCGGGCGGTGCGGTTCTTGGCCTCCCGGTTCCTGGCCGGGCGGTGCGGTTCTTGGCCGCCTGGTTCCTGGCCGGTTCCTGGCCGCCCGGGTCCCGGCCGGGCGGCGCGGTTCCTGGCCGCCCGGGTCCGGGCTGGGTCTGGGCGGCGCGGTTCCTGGCCGGGCGGCCCGGGTCCGGGCAGCGCCGTTCCTGTAGGTGAGCTGGGGCAGGGTGGGGAACGATGAGGACTCCAGGAGCCGCCCGGCCCTGCTCCAGCCACTACCTGGCCCCAACTCTGGCCGCATGGCGCGGCTCCGACCCTGGCCCCGACTCCGGCAGGGGTAAGAGGCCAGGGCCGGGACTGGGGCGGGGGAGGAGGGGTTGGATCGGGCAGAGGTTCTGGGGGCAGACAGGAGATGGGGAAGGGGGGGTTGGGTAGGCGCCGCGTGGGAGTTCCTGGGTTCTGTTGGGATGGTGGTGGATGGAGTCAGGGCAGTCAGGAGACAGGGAGCGGGGCAAGTTTGGCAGGGGGTGGGGTCCTGGGGGGGAGTTAGGGTTGGGGGTCTTGGGAAGGAGTGGTCAGGGGACAAGGAGCAGGGCGGGGGGGGTTATGGGTTGTGGTTTCTGAGGGGGGGCAGGACGTGGGTGGGGGGTGTACTCACTGGGCGGTTCCCTACCCGGTGTTCGGTGGTGGGTCCTTCAGCCGCCGGAGCCGTGCCGCCGAAGACCCAGTAGGGAACCGGTTCCTAAGATTTTGGCAGCTCATCACTGACACAAACACATGCATGAATCCAGCCACACAAAGACACACACACACACAATTGCTAATATACACAGACACCCGCACAAATCCAGCCAACACCAACACAAGCCTGGGAGCCAGGGGAGCAGAGCAGGCTGGGGCCAGGTCACTCCACTTCCTGCAGGAAGTACCCAGTCCCCCATCCCCCACGGAGGCCTGGGGCCCCAGCCTGCTCTGCTCCCCTGGCTCACAAACTTGGGGGAGGGGGAACCGCCCCACAGCACTCGCCGGCGGCGTGGCTGGGAGCCGGGGAGTGGACCAGGCTGGGGCTGGGTCACTCCACTTACCATGCAGTGAGTGCAGGGGCGGGGGCCATGGGGAAGAGCCGGGCAGCCCCCCCTGCAGCAGCTCCCCGCCCCAGCTCACCTCCGCTCCGCCTTCTCCCCTGAGCTCGCTGGCGCCGCTCCACTTCTCCCGCCTCCCAGGCTTGCGGTGCCAATCAGCTGTTTAGTGCCGCAAGCCTGGGAGGGGAGGAGAATTAGAGCGGGGGCGGCGTGCTCAGGGGAGAAGACGGGGCAGAGGTGAGCTGGGACAGGGTGCGGTTCCCCTGCACGCCCCCCCCCCCCCGTGCTTGCGGCAGGCAGCCCTCCCCCCGCACCCCTCCCATCCCCCTGCCCCAGCTCACCTCCACTCCCCGGCCTCCCCTAAATGCGTTTTTTGGTGCCCCCAACCACTTGGCACCCTGGGCGGCCGACTAGTTTGCCTAGTGGTTGCACCGGCCCTGGCCACTGCCTATCAGCAGGATTCCTCCTCCTCCTCAGTGAGACTAAATCTCCCCACCTAGACAGCCGGTCCGTCCGCTGCACCCCAATCCCCCATGCCTGAGCCTCCCTGCCAAAGCCCTGCACCTGGCTCCAGAGAAGTAAGTCTCACGTGTCACTGGGAACTCGACTTCTTGTGCCCAGAGAGTCTCGGCCCCCCTCAGTAGCTGACCTGAGAAACACAGTGTCTGCAAAAGCAGCAAAGAGTCGTGTGGCACCTTATAGACTAACAGATGTATTGGAGCATGAGCTTTCGTGGGTGAATCCCCACTTCATCGGATGCGTCAGTGTCGGCCTTTTCCAAAGAAGTGCCTGGAGGGCTTCTTTTTTTTTCCTGTGTGACCACGTGGCCTAACGGATAAGGTGGCACCAGCAGAGCTGTGAGTCTGGAGGTAAGGAGTGGGATAGCAGGGGCTGCAGGTCAGGAGTGAGGGGCACCAGCAGAGCTGAGAGTCTGGAGGTCAGGAGTGGGATTGCAGGGGCTGCAGGTCGGGAGTGAGGGGCACCAGCAGAGCTGAGAGTCTGGAGGTCAGGAGTGGGATTGCAGGGGCTGCGGGTCGGGAGTGAGGGGCACAGTCAGAGCTGGAGGGAGCCCAGGGGGCTGCGGGTCGGGAGTGAGGGGCACCGGCAGCGCAGTGACTGGGGAGCTCAGCAGGGAGCCCAGGGGGCTGCGAGTCAGGAGTGAGGGGCACCGGTAGAGCTGGGGGAAGCCCAGGGGGCTGTGGGTCGAGAGTGAGGGGCACCATCAGAGCTGGAGTGAAACCAGGGGGCTGCGGGTCGGGAGTGAGGGGCACCGGCAGCTCAGTGACTGGGGAGCTCAGCAGGGAGCACAGGGGGCTGCGAGTCGGGAGTGAGGGGCACTGGTAGAGCTGGGGGAAACCCAGGGGGCTGCAGGTCGGGAGTGAGGGGCACCAGCAGAGCTGTGAGTCTGGAGGTCAGGACTGGGATAACAGGGGCTGCGGGTCAGGAGTGAGGGGCACCAGCAGCGCAGTGACTGGGAAGTTCAGCGGGGAGCCCAGGGGGCTGCGGGTCGGGAGTGAGGGTGTGATGCAGTAGTATCTGTTTGTGTGGGGGATGGGAGAGCAGGGGGTGACTTTAGGTGATGGTCTGTACCTGAGCCTGTAACCTGAGTCAGGCAGGGGGAGTAAACAGCTCTGAGAGCCTGCTGGAGAGGGTTTGGGTCAGTTTCGGGTTTGGGGCTGGGTGGTGGAATTCAGGGAATCCCAAGCTGGGATCTATGCTCCCTGAATCTCCATAAGGACCAGATTGAGGGGTCCTGGCTGTGCCCACAAGCTCTGCTGTAGCCTGTGTTCCTGTTGTCCAATAAACCTTCTGTTTTACTGACTGGCTGAGAGACACTGTGAGTCCCAGGAAGAGGGGTGCAGGGCCGGACTCCCCCACACTCCGTGACAACTGGTGGCAGTGGCGGGACCTACTGCGCCCCGTGGATGGCACTTCCTGCAGTAAGTGACTGGGGAGCAGTAATACAAAGGGATGATTGTAGGGGTGATTAACCCCTTGTTGGTGCCACTAGGCCTGAGTAAACCAAAGTTGTGACTTTGGGCCTATGTGACCCAAAGTACCTTTATGTAAAGTGCTTTTGTTAGCCTTACTAAACTTTTGTAACCTTTTGTGTTATGTGCTAATTACTGCAGTGGTAAGGTTGCTTGATACTAGATGTAGCCAATATTAAATAAGATAGGCGTAAAGCAGGTGCTGTAATTAAAGTTATATGCATGAGAACGTAGCCCCCACAGTGGGAAAGTACAGATAACTGATCACAGAAAAGTTGCTAACAAGCTAAGGTGGTTTTTTGCCAAGTATGACTTAACTGCTTCATGTGATTGCTATTGCAAAGTGTATTTGCTGCATGGGAATGAAAGGTGGGGGGAGAGGAGGAGTGTGGGGGTAATGGGAATGCGTAGCTGAAGTTCTGTATAAAGAGAGGAAAACTGCTTGTATCGGGGTGCAGGATTTGAGAATGCTTTTCTCCCTGGCACCTATTTGGGCTTAAATAAACCTGGTTTTGCTTCTCCACCCTGGTGTGATAATTAGTGCGACGCACACCGGGCAACGAACCCTACTGTTGCTCCGCCTTGGGCTCTTTGAGCCGGCAACAGTTTTGGCGTCCCTGGGTGGGCTCGAGGCAAAATTGTGCCTTGCCCGGACTCCTCCAATGGCCGGTGGACGATGGTCACAGCCGACGCCTAGCGCGCACCGGTGCCTTTACCGGGGGTCTCGGCAGAGACGTGTCAGGCTGACCTTGGAGGACACAACGGTGCAATGCGCTCAGATAGTGGAGAAGCAGCTGCGGGCGACGGTGGGGAACCGGTCTCGTGAATAAGGTAGGAACAGTCCAGTGCTGTTAACCTTTTGTTTGCCTGTTAAGACCTGGGGACGCCCAGTGTCTTCCCATAGGTATGGGGCAGGAACAGAGTACAGGCAGGGTATGGTGTACACCCTTAGAATGCATTCTGATGAATTGGAGAGTGTTTGAATCAGATCCATTGGCTAAGAGTAAACTGAAAAGGTTCTGTACAGTAGACTGGCCTCAGTATCAGCTAGAGAGCCAGGAAAGGTGGCCACCGGAAGGATCACTTAATTACAACACGATCCTTCAATTACTCCTGTTTTGTCAGCGAACAGGTAGCTTCTGAAGCTGTTTGTATGTAGAGCTCTTGTAAAAATCCCTCATCATATGCCCCAGAGCTGCACTGGGAGGAGAACTGTCCGTGGGAATGTCTGTCTCTGCTGGGCTCATGCCATTTGAATTTATTGACTGTGCAGCAAGATAAAATGCATCGTGGTAATAGGAAATAATGGTCTTGGTGTATGTGTGTGTGTGTGTGTATACCAGTGTGAGTGTCTCTCCTGTGTAAGTGCCCTGTAGGAAAGATCCATAGTTTATGTGCTGCTAGCGGGGACAGGGCACCCTCTGTGTGTGTGTAAGTGGAAAATGGGGGAGGGACAGTCTAAACATTTTTACCTCACCCCCTAAGGGTACCCCAGTATGTTACATGTACGTACATTATGGTCCTGAAACCTGCAGGTATTTAGAGAATTGGAATCTTTACACGTGTGAAAATCTATCTAAACAATGCCCATTAGAAGGTATCTTCAATCTAAATAAGATCATATATCTCAGAGGAGCTTTTAATCACAAAGAAAAGCCTCTGACACAGTGTGAGCAATTTGTCTAGGAATGGGTTAATTTGAAACTCGGCTAACCCCAGAGATAAGGAGAAAGCTGCTCTGTGTACAAGGTCAAAAATCAGTACAGACTATGTTAAGTACAGAAAAAAAAAAAAAAAAAAGGATCGGGCCCAGGCGGCCAGGCAACAGACAGAGAGCTTGGAGAACAGGTTGGAAACTTTTAGGGTGTAGTGAAAAAAACAAAGACAAAAACAGAGTAAGTAAGTATACGCATGTGGGTTCAAATACTCAGAAGAATATTTGGAATGGTGATCTGAGTTGGTAAGTGGTTGTTGAAAGGACAAGCAAGTGATTTAAGGCACAGTGAAAAGTTAACTCTATAGTTGCTGGAGGGAACAGCAGTTGAATTTTGTAAATGTACTAAAGTAAAAAGTTCTTGGTGTCTTTGAAATGTTTGTAAATAAATTCAGGCAAAGAAATTATTAGATTGCAATCATTTGGCTATGAACAATTTTGTTAAATTAGCTGAAGAATGTATCCACTGCTATGTAATTAAAATTGTATTAGGCTCTAAGAGCACTGTGAGTGATGATGTTTTCTTTCAGTGTTTACAAGCAGGAGTTACAAGTGAGCCAGCAAGCATCTGTATTAATGCAAATTATCTAACTAATAAGATAGGAGCCACTAAAACAGGGGCTGCCTATAAAACACATACAAGACAATATGGGGTAATTCTCCTAAATTAACAAGAGTATTTGTATATTTTAAGTAATGATTGACTGACCAGAAGGGGTAGACTTTTGTTTCTGTCTTTCAGATAATCAAAGAGAAAACTAATGCCAGCTGAACAGCATTCAACATATCATGCATTTACTGACAGAGTAACAATTATGTTTTGTGTTCTATGTATGTTCTGTCTTGTGGTGTTTGTCTCAAGTGGCCAGAATTGTTGTGATTAATATTTTTTATGGGATGGTCTAATTTAAAATCAAGTGGCAGTGTTAAATTGAAATGCAGATACTTGTTTTGTTTTATTTAAAATACAAAGTGTTTGAATATATCAGAAAAATGTGATATACTAAAGTCTAATACATTTTCTTAAGTAAGAGAAAGAAACTTTATTAGCCAAATCTTTTAATTTAAAGTGGTTATTAAAATTTGCATACTAACAGTTTTTGAAAGCAAGGACATGGAAAGTTAACCCACTCCCCATATTGTACATGGGATCCTTCTGGCTACCTCAGACTTCTAGCCAGAGGGCTAGGGATGGTGGAAAGCTATTGGACTAGAGGTTGTATTGAGTGAACTCATCAAAGTGGGTGTGCTTGTCCTGGCCTGTTGTTCTAAAGCTCTGTAATAAGGTTATTTTAGTGAAAGGGTATATGTGGCATACATTAAATAAGACTAATGTACTGTGTATGTGTTTATTGTTAACAAAAGGTGTATAAGTAAAAGTTTCCTTTGTAGGTTAAAAAAAGAAGCCAAAAAGGAAAAAAAAATGAGTTAACTGAGAAAGTAAATAGTTAACATACTCAGTTTCAAAATAAGACACTGACTCCGTTCAAGGACACAGCCAAGTTTTAGCTGTGAGCAAACAACCAAGAAAAGGGGGGGACTTGAATATACCCAAGCAGATGTAAAATCTGCAAAGACACTAATGCAATGTGTTAGGTTTTTTTCTCACAGGTAAAGAAGAAACAACCCAAAGATCCTAGCAGCCCTACCACTCCTAGGAACCAGAAGACTGGGTCTACATAAAGATCCATCAACAAAAGACTGCCTTGGCTCCACGCTGGAAAGGCCCTTTCCAAGTCCTGCTGTCTACCAACACTGCTGTGAAGTGCCAAAGACTGACTGCTTGGACCCAGGATTCTCACTGCAAAAAGACCCCTCCACATCAGAAGAATTTTCCTATTGATGATTAGCCTATTCTTTCTTCTAGTTCTACTGTGCTTCTGGACAGCAGGGAAAAAGCTCCCTTGTCCACTGACAGACCAACTGTGCCTTTAGACTTTTCTAGAAAAAGCACAGCTATTACAGGGTGATATGTGCTGGAAACCTCTCCCCTGTAGGATGCTAAACCACAATTGTTTTGGGAAAGAAGAAGAAACACTCACTCCACTGACATTGCCAAAGTCCAGGAATTCCTGACCAGAAAGGACATTGAGAACTGACCCTGGTGAAGAAACAAAGAATTACACACTGGCAGGAAGAAACTTGTGGACCCATGTTTGGGAATGTGGTATTAATTGGATTTTGGGGTTTATTCTACAGGCTGCGCCCTGTGTTTTGGATAAATCCTTCAGTATGTATTGCCCTCCCTAATTGGATTTTAAATGACATTGCCTTTATTCAGTTTTCAGATCACTTTTACATACCCAGATTGCTCACAAGGGGCTGCCATTAGATTAGCACAACAAAGAGCCTGGGTTATTTCCTCTGGAAAAAGAGGAAATTGGGCAGATCCCTGTGGGCTGGGGCTAACAGTGTAACAGCCATTTGGAATATTCTTAAAGGCCAAAAACATGATAAGAAATTGGGCCGACCAGAAAGGGCCACTAGCCTTATTTCTGAAGTTCAGCTAACCCAAGTATAGGCTGAAGTTGGTGAGTTACATGTCATTTCCACCCTTAGTTCTATAACCCAGAAGTTACTGACAGAGATGGTATTGAATATCACTGAGGCTGGGAAGGTATTGCAGTGGGATCTAGTATGTTTAGAAATTCAGGATTTCCTGAATGACCAGCTGATGGCCATTCAGAGTGATCTTGAGCACCAGATTTGACCCACTGCCCTTACAGACACATCAGGAGTACCATCTGATCTGTGGTCATGGAGACATACTTGGACACTTTCTGAATGGAAGTGTGGACATTCACAGTGCTCCTTCCAAGCATATGGACCGGTTAGGGTGGGTGTGGCTTCCACATACCGAATCCTGCTGGATCCATGGGGAGGATGCATATGGGACTGAATTATTCACCGAGACATCTGGGAAATTAAACCACTTGGTATACCTACCTGATTTATAGTCAGTGCCCCAATCCCTTAGTTGTTAAATGAACATTCCACTCTTTTGTCCATGCATTCATTCCTGGGTTGGGGGTAACTAAGCTCAAAAGAGCAGTTGTACATATATCTGTAAAGCTTCATTGTTTTTTGTTTTTAAAGTTTGAGAAAACTCGCCAAAAGTTTGTTGAGTATTCTCAAAGGGGGGGATTGTTGGTGCCACTAGGCCTGAGTAAACCAAAGTTGTGACTTTGGGCCTATGTGACCCAAAGTACCTTTATGTAAAGTGCTTTTGTTAGCCTTACTAAACTTTTGTAACCTTTTGTGTTATGTGCTAATTACTGCAGTGGTAAGGTTGCTTGATACTAGATGTAGCCAATATTAAATAAGATAGGCGGAAAGCAGGTGCTGTAATTAAAGTTATATGCATGAGAACGTAGCCCCCACAGTGGGAAAGTACAGATAACTGATCACAGAAAAGTTGCTAACAAGCTAAGGTGGTTTTTTGCCAAGTATGACTTAACTGCTTCATGTGATTGCTATTGCAAAGTGTATTTGCTGCATGGGAATGAAAGGTGGGGAGAGGAGGAGTGTGGGGTAATGGGAATGCGTAGCTGAAGTTCTGTATAAAGAGAGAAAACTGCTTGTATCGGGGTGCAGGATTTGAGAATGCTTTTCTCCCTGGCACCTATTTGGGCTTAAATAAACCTGGTTTTGCTTCTCCACCCTGGTGTGATAATTAGTGCGACGCACACCGGGCAACGAACCCTACTGTTGCTCCGCCTTGGGCTCTTTGAGCTGGCAACACCCTGGGAGTGTGTGACCAGTGAGAAGGACTCTGCAGTAACAGGGTCCCCCGGGGGATTGCAGGAGCAGTCCCAGGGGCGGAGGAATCTGCGGCTTGACCCTGGCAGAGAGATGGTGACCTCAAGAAGGGCTGGCACACTAGGGGTCTCCCTGGAAACCGTGGGGAGCGGTGAGCACCCAGGCCTGCGAGTGGCCAGCAGGGGATCATCCCGGTGCCATTTCTTCCTGGCCTGCACCTTCCTGCCCCATTCCTCTCCCTCCCCCACCTCTTTCTGTCTCTGCTCCTCCCCCTCCCCGCCCAGCGCCTCCTGCACCCCACTGAACAGCTGATCACTGGCAGGTGGGAGGGGCTGAAGGGGAAGAGGAGGAGCTTGTCAGCAAGGCCTGTAGTGGGGCGGGGGGAGCTGGCTGCCAGTGGGCGCTGAGCACCTATTTTTTTCTCTGTTGGTTCTGCAGCCCCGTAGCTCCCATGGAGTCACTGACTTGGCTCCTTTCGCACTCTAGAGAGAGGAGCAGAACCAGGGCTATGGCTGATCTATGGGGCACCAGGTGAGTGGCAGAGGCTTCAGGTGCAGAGAGTTTGCCTGACCCCTCGGGGACACAGTGTGAGGTAGTGTCCCAGGGATCTCTATGGAAGGAGCAGAACAGGATTTCCTTGGGGTGGGGAGAGAATTGAGAGAGTCTCAGGGGGTTGTACAGAGGTATTGCCCAGGTGAGGGACTGGCTAAAACACAGGCCTCGCTGTGAGCAGGATTTGAACCTGTGCAGGGGAACCGTATTGGATTTTGACTCCAACACCTTAACCACTCGGCCATCACAGCCGTGAGCGCAGACCTGCCCCAACGCCAGAGAAACTGGTAAAGAATCCCAATGCCCAGGCGTGAAGTCATCTGAACTACAGAATTCCCACCGCAAACCTGGCTCCCAAAGCACAGGGGGGATTTGGGGTTTGTTCTCTTTGCTTAGCCATGTGCAGTCGCACAGAGAGCGCGTTTAACAGTCTCCCCTCCCACAGAGCGGGAAGGGGAAATGATTCTCAACTTGAAGCCTGATGTAGGGTGACCAGACGTCCTGATTTTATTGGGACTGTCCCGATATTTGCTTGTTTGTCCCACGTCCCGACTGATGTTTGGTCGGGACACTGGACAAACAAACAATTTTGCCCTCTGCTCCGGCACACAGGCAGAGCCCGGAGGGACACTCGCCCCCCCCAACTCCACCCCCTCCTTCCCCCATTGGATCCCTCCCCAAATCCCGCCCTGGCCCTGCCTCCTGCCCCACCCTCTCACTGCCCCATTGGATCCCTCCCCAAATCCCCTCCCTGGCCCTGCCCCCAGCCCCACCCCCTCACTGCCCCATTGGATTCCTCCCCAAATCCCTGCCCTGACCCTGCCTCTTCCCCAAGCAGGCGACATTCCTCCTCCCGCCCAGGTTTGCACACGGGCCATGGCCATGGCCGGGAGCGCAGCACGGAGGCTGCTCCAGCCCTGGAGCCTGCGAGGCAGCGCACTGGGGCTGGGGGCAGTGCAGAGTGGGCAGGACCCATGTGGGCGAGGGGCGGAGTCACACGTGGGGCAGACACGCTCCTGCCGGGAGGACCCGGGCCCGGCTGCCTGGTTCGCCCCTTGCCCGGGAGCTGCAGGAGGGACCTGGAGCGCGGCTCGGCTGCAGAGCTCGGAGCCCAGGCTGGGCCAGGAGCGAGGGGATGGGGGAGCTGGGGGTGTATCGGGGGTCGGAGCTGAGAGTTGGGTGGAGACGGGGCTGTGCCACTGCTGCCTGCGGGGGGGGGAGCCGCCGGCTTTTTTTTTTTTTTTGCTCCTCCCCCCACGTCCCAATATTTCATCTTTGACATCTGGTCACCCCAGCCTGATGTGAATGAGGATGTCTGGACCAAGGGGGCAGGGACTGGCCTTTGCTAGAGAAACCACTGTCAAGTTTGAGCCAATTAGGACAAGTCAGCAAATAAGAACAACCTCAGGTCTCATAAGTGCTGCAGGTAGCAAAGTCCTACAGGGAGCAGTTTCTGGCACTACACCTGTGCAGCTCTGCTCCCCGGCTCTTCTCGGGCTCCTGCTCTCTCCTTAGCTCTGCCCCACTCTGGCCCAGGCAGTTCCAGCTCCCACGGAGGATGGGACCCCCTGGCCTGGTGACTCCCTCATTACACTGCCTGGCCTGTCAGTGCGGCTAACTTGGAGCTTTGGCCTCTCCCCATTGCCCAGGGGACTGTCAGTCTCAGGGGCCTGATTTCCCATTGGCCCTTTCCCCTTTCTATTGGGACTGGGAACTAGCCATCCAAAACCCCCACTAAGTTTTAGTAAGGGGCCAACAGTCCCTTACTCGAGCCAGCCCTGTGAGAGTCACCGATGTGCAGAGAAAACAGCACAAGCTGGTCCCATGGTGTAACGGGCAGCACTCAGGACTCTGAATCCTGCAATCTGAGTTCAAATCTCAGTGGGACCTTGTGTTGGCTTGTGGTAAAGCCCTGGAGTTCACAGTGCTCAACTCCCCTGTCTCCAGCTGTGCAGGAACCAGTCTTTCCCCTCCTGTTGGGTGACTCTCACCTCCTAGAACCAGGCTCTGGGTGGGACGGCTGCAGTGGATCAGGGCTCTAGAACTGGCTACTGACGCCTGAGGGTTGGGATTCTCACAGCTTCACCTGATGCTCACAAGTTTGGCACTTGCAACTGTGCTGTTCCTCTTGCCTGCCTGGCACTTGAAGAAAGCAGTGCCAGGGCCAGGCTTCATAGTTAGGAGGGGGAAGAGTCCCAGGCTGGAGCCCAGCACCTCTCCTCCTCTGGGCACCTTTAGAGCAGAAGCAGCTGGTGCTGACAGCTCCAAGGGAAGGCTTATAAGCTGCAGAGCAAGAGGAGGGGAGAACCATGCCTATGCGTGGCCAGCAGACAGCCAGAAAGACACTGGGCTAGCCTGCTCCCTGGCATGCTGAATCCCCAGTGAAGGCCAACAGCCACCCAGCATGCAGGGCGGCTGCTGATACTCTGTGGCCAACATCAGAAGATGGTAGGAAAGCAGGGCCAGCCCCCCTGGTGGGGCCTCTTACCGTTCCCACTCCAGGTGCTCACTTTGGCCGTGGGGCAGGAGATTTTACCCCAAGAGGCTTTTCCCCAGCTGGCGAGAAGCAGAGAAACACCCAGGCTCCCAAGGTGCTATGTAGCAACCCCCCTCCAGCACAGGGACAGGCGCACACTTGGAAGAGGGAAACTGCTCCACACGCTAGCCTGGGCAGCCGCCCATTTTCTTTGGCAAGTCAGGAAGGGCAAAGGCGAGACTGGAAGCACCTGGGGCTCATGCCCCAGCCTTTGTGACACCCAACCCCCAACTCCTTCCCGGGGCTCTAGCTGAAGCCAGAGCATTGGCCTGAGCGGCCAAGAAGAGGTTCCAGCCCTGAAGGGAGCAGGACTTGCAGCACAAAGTGAGCACAACCACGAGGGGACTCAAATCCTGAATCATCCGATCCACAGGGAGATGCCTCATCCTTTAGGCCACATGATGAGGGGGTCTAAGCTCTTCTTTCGAAAAGGCTACACTGTGTTTCTCAGGTCATCTGCTGAGGGGGCCGAGACTCTCTGGGCACAAGAAGTCGAGTTCCCAGCGACACGTGAGACTTAATTCTCTGGAGCCAGGTGCAGGGCTTTGGCAGGGAGGCTCAGGCATGGGGGATTGAGGTGCAGCGGATGGACCAGCTGTCTAGGTGTGGAGATTTAGTCGCACTGAGGCACAGGAGGGAGGAGGAATCCCGCTGATGGTCAGTGGCTGTGCAGAAAAAAGGGTGTTGATTCCCCCATCCTAAATGGGCTGGTTGGCTTGACCCTTCTCCCCTCTGCAGAGCATGGTGGGGACTGCAGCTCACCTCTTGTGGGGCAGGAGGGCACAGGTGCAGGGCGCTGGGCTCCGATGCACCTAGAAGGCAGCTCTGGTGGGGTGGGGCAGGGCCTGTGGTTTACGTTCTGCGTTGCCTGGTGCTGGGCCATTGCACAATCCCCAGCCACGCTGCACAGCGCGCCCCGAGAGGGGCAGGGGGCCAAGCAGACGATCCAGCATGACGGGGGAGAGGATGTGTGGTTGGGGGGAGGAAAGACCTTGGGCTGCACTGGGGGAGCACAGAGCAGGGGTGACACCCCAGAAACCTGCAGCAAAGGGATGGACAGGTGGGCTGGGTGGATAGAAGAGGCAGTGAGCCTAAAAGGGGAGTGGAGTCTAGTGGTCAGAGCAGGGAGGGGGCTGGGTGCCAGGAGCTCTGGGTTCTATCCCTGGCTCTGGGAGTGGAGGGGGGTCTAGAGGTGAGAGCAGGGGACTGGGAGCCAGGACTCCTGGGTTCCATAGTGGCGGCTGATTTTTCCTGTGTCTCCCTCCCTACAGATCCCAGCCCAGTCCCCTACCAGAATTTGACTGGGGGGGGGGGTTGCCCTGCCACTCCAGACTCGTGATTTGAACCCCACCCCCCTGTGCTCTGACATCATAGAATCTCCTCCCCCCCCCCCCAAGTCAGAAAGTAGGAGCCCCTCCTCGCATGCGGAGGAAACTAGTGAGTTTCTTGGGGGTCTCTGGCAGAAGTGACAGCACCCACCAGACACCCACTCATGGTTGCAAGGAGACCCCCCTGCACCCCTCTGCACAGACCCCTGCTACGAGGGGCCGTGGGCGCCCAGCCAGGGTCAGGAGGTGAGATGGGATCGCAGTGGCAGGAAGGGGGCAGAGCCGCGGGTGGTGCCAGGTCTGGTGCTGGCTACATGGGGAAAAACCACACTGCTCCCCAGCAACACACACACACACACACACACACACACACACACACACCCTCCTGGTGTTGGGAGGGGAACAGGTGAAAGGACAAAAGAAGCAAGAGACAAAGAGAAAGGATGGATGGAGGAAAAGGTGAAAGAAAAAGGACAAACCCTAATGTCCCCAGTGATTCTAAGGGACAAAATCCCAGGTGCAGAATAAAATTCTGCCTCCTTAAGCTCGTGGTTTCCATGCCTAGAATTCAACGGTCACCAGATGGATCAGACTGAACAGGTTTCAAACCTCGAGGAGGCTTCAACCTTCTAAACAGGGACGGCTGTTTTCTAGTAAAATCAGGAAAAGGGGAGGAGAAAACTCAAAAGATGTTCCTCCTGGCACTCACGTCCGTGAACCCGAATACTCTCTCAGTCCTCAAAGAGAGACCTCGAGAAGGAGACTTACTGAAGCAAAGCCACAGGGGGCTCTGAGGTTCCCTGGCCCCTCACCTATCCTGCCTGGCTGATGTCAGCATCTCTCTGTGAGGTCACCACCTCCCCACCACCTTTGACCAATAGTCTGAGGTCCTGCAAAAGGCCTTTGTGATGTCACTGCCACACCCCTCCCTTGCTGTGCTAATGTCCTGCCCCTGCCCAGGCACTTTGGAGGTTTGAGCTACTCCCTGTGGTCACCCCACTCAAGGAGCGTTGGTTCTAGGAAGCAAGCCGGCTAGACAGGAAAACATCAGACGCTGCTCCTAATGCTACACTCAATATTTTAGAAATTAGTCGCCTTTATGGCCATAAGAGACCATTAGAGCATCTAATCTGCCCCCCTGCATATCACAGGCCTCCTGTATGACACAAGAGCTACTTTTGGGGCAAACACATTCCAGAAAGGCATCTAGCCTTCATAAAATGACATCAGGAGATGGAGAATCCACCACTTTCCTTGGTAGCTTGTTCCTGTGGTGAATCATCCTCGCTGTTGAATATTTGTGCCTTAGTTGTAATATGAATTTGTCTCTTTTCACCTTCCAGCCATTGGGTCTTGTTAGGCCTTTTTCCGCTGGATTAAAGAGCCCTTTAATACTCAATCTTTTCTCTCCATTAAGGCCCTTCAACACTTCATTGAAGTCACCTGCCAATCTTCTTTTGATAAGCTAAACAGGTTGAGCTCTTTCAATAGCTCACTAGAAGGCATTTTTCTCCAGCCCTCAGAACATTTGGTGGCTCTTTGCTGCCCCAGCTCCAATTTCACAACATCTTTTTCAAATGAGGACACCAGAACTGGAGGCAGTATTCCAGTATCAGTCTCACTGATGCCGTGTCACCTCCTGTGACGTTATTGATATAATCTGTAACTGTATAGATCACCGTTGCGACCACTGTTCTATATTTGCAGCCAATATGGTAGAAAGGTTGTCGTGTAAGGGGTCTATGGAGAGGTTCTGATTGGCTGATTATAATTATGGAACAATGGGATAGAGAAACCTGCATCACTGAAAGTACAGCCATGAAGAAACCACACATCAGCCTTGCCTAGCTGGCAAGAATCAAACCTCCACAGAAAAACCCCTATGGTGTCATAGCCCAGCTCCCTAAGCCCTCATCACACCCACTTAACACAGGGGCCTTTCTACACTATGGCTCTGTTCTCACTGAAGGGTCATTTCCAATTGCTTAGACCAGCTTCCCCAGCACACTCACTGCTGTGCAGCTCTGTACGTGTGGCCATGGCTGAACAGCAAGAATTCCTGGCCATTTCCCTACTGGCTGGAGCATGGCTAGAGTGTGTCTGTGGTTAATGATGCTGCTGTAGATTGTTCATTCCCTGCCTTGGCAATTCAGACAGTCCCTTTTCCCATCGTATCGCCAGCACCTCTGAGAGTCCAATAGCAGGGCAGGTTTTCTCTGGGCACTGAGATTTTCAGGAGTTGGTGGCTCCTTTCTTTCCTCACCCTGGAGTAAACTCAGCTTTTCATTCCATCCTTGATGACTCATGGAATAACAACAGCAGCATGAAGAGGAGAGGGAATATCTCACTGCTGGGTGAGGAAGGTGGACGCATCCTCTGTTTGACCATTGCCATTGCAGGACAGAAGGTTTCAATGGAATCGAATGCCCTGTCTCAGACAAGAGACACAGGGAGGTTTTGCTGTTCATGGATCCATGCAAAGGAAATTGTGTCTCTGTGTGAAAATGGGGAGGGAAATGAAACGCCCACATGGTGGTGCCTAAGGCAGAAGGGACCCCTATAGGATTAGAACAGGACACGTTCTCAAGCAGCATGTTTCTTACTTTGCCCATCTGTAAATTTTGATTATTATTGATGGAACTATTTTGCCATTGGGTCGTGTGTTTCCACAGAAATTGACATTTACCAACAAACACGTAATTCTTACAAGCCTGCCGAGTCTGCCCTTGGTGAGTTTAGAGGGACACATTCCCTCTTCCCACTCTGCATACCAGGCCTGGACTCTCCATGCTGCCCACTTCCCACACTGCTGGGATCCTTCCCTCATCTCCCCTCAGAGCTCTGCTCCCCACTCCCACTTCTGGGATCCCCTCCCAAGACTGTCTAATGCCCTGTTTCCAGGATCCCTCTCCATTCCCTTCCTCCCCTCTGAGCAAAAACTCTGCATTATTCCCACACTGGGAATTAAACCCAAGCTGCTTTGGTGAAAACCAGGAATCCTGACCACTAGACCCTATGGGACTGGGATTGGGATGTTTGTCTGTTAAAACAACCCCTCAGAAGAGCAGCAGCGCCACCCAGTGGGGGTTGCACACAGGGATGGATTAACCCTTCAGGTGCTGAGGTTTCCCTCTCTCCATTCCCAGTGCCTGTGATCAGGAAACAGACATCAGGGCTCCCAGGTGCTTCACAGACCATGACTGAGATCGGGACCCCATATTGCGCTAGGTGCTGTACAAACCCTGGCCAACACTGGGACACCCAGGGGGTTCCCCGCAATTTCTCTGAGCCTCTGCTGCCCAACTTCTTCTGACTCCCCCTGGATCACCCTCCCCCCTCGCAAAAAACCCACCTTTCCAAACAGTCCTTCTTTCCCTGCCCCCTAATTCTGCTTTCACACCCTGGGACCATCTACTCTCTTTGTCTCTCCCCCCTCAGGTAAAGCAGAGATGGAGGCAACTTCAGCCACTGGAGACAGCCCCAGCGAGGGCTGCAGCCCGCCCGGGGGCGGGGTGTGTTTGCAGACACAGGAAGGGAGCAGCTGGGAGCGGTGGGTGCTGGGAAGAAGGAGGCAGGAGAACTAAGCCCAGAGATGGGACATTGGGCAGCTCCTGGGAGCGGGGCTCTGGCACAGACCGGGGGTGGGCAGCTCCTGGGGCGGGACTCTGGCACAACCCGGGGTGGGGCAGCTCCTGGGGCGGGCTCTGGCACAGCCTGGGGCGGGGCAGCTCCTGGGGGGGGGGCTCTGGCACAGCCTGGGGGCGGTGCTGCGCCTTGGGGCGGGGCTCTGGCACAGACCGGGGACGGGGCAGCTCCTGGGGGCGGGGCTCTGGCACAGCCCGGGATGGGGCAGCTCCTGGGCGGGGCTCTGGCACAGACCGGGACGGGCAGCTCCTGGGGCGGGGCTCTGGCACAGCCTGGGGGCGGTGCAGCTCCTTTGGGCGGGGCTCTGGCACAGCCGGGGGGCGGGGCAGCTCCGCGGGGCGGAGCTCTGGCACAGCCCGGGGGAGGGGCAGCTCCTCGGGGCGGGGCTCTGGCACAGCCCGAGGGCGGGGCAGCTCCTGGGGGCAGGGCTCTGGCACAGCCCGGGGGCCGGGCTGCTCCTGGGGGCGGGGCTCTGGCACAGACCGGGGACAGGGCAGCTCCTGGGGTGCTCTGACACAGCCCAGGGCGGGGCAGCTCCTGGGGCGGGCCTCTGGCACAGACCGGGCGGGGGCAGCTCCTGGGGCGGGGCTCTGGCACAGCCTGGGGCGGGGCAGCTCCTGGGGTGTGGCTCTGGCACAGCCCGGGGCGGGCAGCTCCTAGGGGCGGAGCTCTGGCACAGCCCGGGTGGGGCAGCTCCTAGGGGCGGGGCTCTGGCACAGACCGGGGCGGGGCATCTCCTGGGGCGGGGCTCTGGCACAGCCCGAGGGCGGGGCAGCTCCTGGGGCGGGGCTCTGGCACAGCCCGGGGCGGGGCATCTCCTGGGGCGGGGCTCTGGCACACTCCGGGGGCGGGGCAGCTCCTGGAGGCGGGGCTCTGGCACAGCCCAGGGGCGGGGCAGCTCCTGGGGGCGGGCCTCTGGCACAGCCCGGGGGCGGGGCAGCTCCTGGGGGCGGGGCTCTGGCACAGCCCGGGGGCGGGGCAGCTCCTGGGGGCGGGGCTCTGGCACATTGCGACGCGGAGCCCGGGCGGAGCAGCTGTTCCCTGGTGGCCACGTGCTGCCAGCAGCGCTGGAGCCGCCCGAGCCGGAGCGGAGCCGCTGTTCTCCGCTGCAGCCGGGATCTGCCCCCGGCCCCGCTGGGCTCCAGGTGGGGACAGAGCCTGGGGCCCGGGAGTTCCCCGTTGTGTGGCTGGCGGGGGCGGGTGGGGAGTGGAGAAGCCGGAACTGCAGGCGGGGGAAGGGCAGTGGGGCAGGTGGGGGTTGAGCCTGCCAGGGGGAGAGTCCAGGGGGAGAGTGTGTGTGAGTTTGGGGAGATACCTGCATACTTCTCCTGTTTGTGCCACTTCCCTCCCAAGTACTGGTGACAAGTCTCTCTGGTTCTCCCCCTTTTCTCTCCCCTCACCACACAGGACCGTCAAACCCAAGGAGATTCCCTCGTTTTTCCTAAAATTATTGACTCTCTAGTCTCTTATTTTTCCTGATTTTTTTCTATAATTCTCAAATGTCAATTTAAATTCTCCTCATATTTGGGGGGCTTCCCCCACCCCCCATTTAATCTGCAGCAATTCGTCCTTGTTGGGGTGGGAAATTGTTGCCCTGAGTCATTCCCCAAAAGGGATGGGGGTTCCTGGGTGCTGTTTGGGGGAGCCCTGAGACACAGCTCCCTCTGGGGTGGAGATGGGGTGGCCGTTCTCTGCCAGCCACAGGGCATGGCTGGGTCACCGGTGGGGAAGGAGGAACCAGTGTCCCCTATGGAGCCTGCCCAGCCCCTTTGGTTCTGCTCCTTTCTAGCATTTTGTCCAGAGACTTTATTACTGCGGAGGCTGAAAAATGTCTGTGGATTTAGCCCTGGCAGGAGGGGTCAGGTCTACACTGTAATAAAGAGATCGAGCATTTCCCAGCAAGGCCAGGTAGTATATATTGTGTGGATTCTGCTCACATAACAGAGAAAGTTGCCTGTGCAGCTCACAAGAGTAAATAGGGTCAGAGCAGAAGATATCTTCTTTCCAAGTGGGAATTGTGCAGGGACGAACAACAGACCTAGTGCAGCTGTGTTGCCACTGTCTACTAGCACTGAAATGGTTCACAATGCCTTGGTTCAAGTGGCACCAGTTCTAAAAGTAAGGGTGATTTAGTGCTGTGGTTCTCAAACAGGGGTATCCAATGGTCTTCCAGGGGGTACAGCAACTCATCTAGATATTTGCCTAGTTTTACAACAGGCTACATAGAAAGCACTAGCAAATTTGTAACAAATTAAAATTCATTCACTGGTTTGTTTATACTGTTCTCTATACTATACACTGAAATGTAAGTACAATACTTATATTCAAGTGATTTATTTTTATAAATATTGCATCTGATTTTGTAAGCAAGTAGTTTTTAAGTGAAGTAAAAAATGGGGGTATGCAAGAGAAATCAGACTCCTGAAAGGGGTACAGGTGTCTCTAAAGGTTGAGAGTCACTGATTTAGTGCAGGTACCACCGGTAACATAGAACCCTGCAAAAACTTCTAGTGCAGATGAATTTGAGAGCAAGCCAGAGAGAAACAGCTGCGGAGCATGCTAGAAAGGGCTGACCTGTCCGCATTGTCTGTGCCTGACAAGCTGTCATGTGGTACAGAGGCGCCTGTGAGAGGTATGGCAAAGCAAGAGGGTTTGATTGGTCGGTAGGAGCTCCACATGCTAATCAGGAGGTGTGTTTCTGTAAATAGCGACATAAACATCTTCTAATGGCCAGTGTGCTAAAGCTGTCTCGATTGTGCTTTAATGAAATGGGAACCTGGTTTTAGATTTTTGTTCTTTAATTCACTGGGGGTGAAACCCGTTGTATGAAAACATTCACCATGGGAAGAAAGCTTGTGCACATTAGCCTGGGTGTGTAACTGAGTGCAGTTTGTGGAGTGGCAGTGTCATAATCAATGAAGGTAATCTGAGGTGTGATTATTGCTACTTGAATGTTTTCAGGGATCATTTCTATAGTTTGTAACTAGAGAAGTGTGCTTGAAAGTGTCTGACCTTGCTAACCACAATGAGGAGTTGAAGTGTTCTCTTCTGAACATGAAGTGTGTGGACAGTGTTGCTTTAGTGCATCTGCTATTGCTGACTGTTCTTGCTTTCCTTTTGGGAAGCTGGAAGGAAGAGAACACAGACTGAGTGGTTAGTCCTTATAAAGCAAGTTTAAAAATGAATGTTTTGGTTTTCTTTTCTGTTATCTGAATTTTTTTGAAGCTTCTGTGCAGTTCTGTTTAGTTGCAAGTCTTAATTTGATTTGGTAGAATTTGGAAGAGAAGTAAAGTTGTGAACATGGTGTTTTAAAGGTTTCTAGTTCAGTACTTACTGAAAGATTTTTAAAATTTCTTTATGCTGCTCTCTCTCTCTTTTTCTTGTAATCTATTTAAGAATTTAGGTAGGGTCCTGTGTCTGCACGTTCTCTTCCTTTTCCATGTGCTTCTCTCTTCTTCCCTTCCCATTTTTCAGGAAGCCCCTATTTTTTTTTACTTCTTCTGCTCTGGCAGGGGGTATGCAGTTTGCTCTTGGCCCCAAGCCCATCAGACAATCCACACAGGATCTGAGAGTAGCTGTCTCTTGGCTGTTTAGTGGGTAGAGGGTTCTAAAGCTGTCTCAGGGTATGTCTACACTATGGGATTATTCTGATTTTACAAAAAATGTTTTTTGGAAACAGATTATATAAAGTCAAGTGAACGCGGCCACACTAAGCACATTAATTTGGTGGTGTGCATCCATGTACTGAGGCTAGTATCGATTTCCGGAGCATTGCACTGTGGGTAGCTATCCCATAATTCCTGCAGTCTCCCCCACCCATTGGAATTCTGGGTTGAGATACCAGTGCATGATGGGGCAAAAACAGTGTCGTGGGTGATTCTGAGTAAATGTTGTCAGTCAATCCTCCCTCCATGAAAGCAATGGAAGACAATAATTTCGTGCCCTTTTCCCTGGATTGCCCAGGCAGATGCCATAGCACGGCAACCATGGAGCCCGTTCAGCCTTTTTTTTCACCGTCACTGTATGTGTACTGGATGGTGCTGACAGACGCGGTACTGCAAGTTAGCAAAGATGGTTGCCAGCCAAGCTATACCATACCATGCCATTTGCTGCTTTGCAAATTGACAATGACAGTTACAAGTTATACTGTACAGGTGAGTAGTCTCTTGGTCTATCTAAGGCCGTGATCAAGTGTCTTGATGCTTTTGGCCTCGAGATGAAAACCTTGTCTGTGTCTTGGGAACCTTGAGGTAAAAAATTATCTAAGCTGTATCTGCTGCTGTCATGGGTGCTCTTGGCTAGCCTTGGTGAGGTCAGCTAGAGGTGCATGGATGAAAATGGGAATGACTCCCCAGGTCATTCTTTCCTTACATTTTGTCTAATGGAGAGTAAGTCCTGTCTAGACTATCAGGCAAGCCTACTAAAGACCCAGAGAGGCAAATGGTGGCTCCAGGTCAGAGCCCCAGACATCCGGCAGAAATGATGAGCTGCATGCCATTCTAGGGGGTGCCCCTGCAACAACCCCACCCATTGCTTCCCTTCTCTCCCGCTGCTTCTGGGCTAACATTATCCCCCATTTGTGTGATGAAGTAATAAAGAATACATGAATTTGAAACAACACTGACTTTATTGCCTCTGCAAGTAGAGCTCAAAGTGGGGAAGGGAGAACAGCCTCCAGCTACTATGATATTCCAGGCAGGACTGAATCTCCAGGAGACAAAGCTTAAAGAAGAGAATTACCTGGGAGTCATTCCCATTTTTGCCCAGGCATCCCTGGCCCACCTTACCAAGGCCAGCCAGGAGCACTCACAGGACGATGATGACAGATATCAGTCCTACTATAACGTCTGCCCTTGGGAAGGGAAGGAAAGTGGATGCTGTTGTGTAGCGCTGCTGCACTGTGTCTGCCAGCAGCATCCAGTGGACATACGGTGACGTTGAAAAAAGGCAAGAAACAATTTTTTCCCCTTCGCTTTTGGGAGGGGCAACATAACCCTGAACCACCCGCAACAATATTTTTGACCCTTCAGGCTTTGGGAACTCAGCCAAGAAATCAAATGGTTCTCGGAGAGTGCGAGAACTGTGGGATAGCTACAGTCATCAGTCGTCCCTCCCTCCGTGAGCGTCCATTTCATTCTTTGGCTTTCTGGTACTCTTGTCTCAGCTCCTTAAGTTTCAGCACTGTGTTGAGTCCCTGTTGTGGCCTCTGTCCATCATAGCCTTGGAGATTTTTTTTCAAATGCTTTGGCAGTTTGTCTTTTAGAACAGAGTTCTGATAGAACAGATTCATCTCCCCATACAGAGATCAGCTTCAGTATCTCCCCTATGGTCCATGCTGAAGCTCTTTTTTGATTCTGGGACTGCATGGTCACCTGTGCTGATGAGCTCTCCACGCTGGGCAAACAGGAAATGAAATTCAAAAGTTCTTGGGGCTTTTCCTGTCTACCTGGCCAGTGCATCTGAGTTCAGATTGCTGTCCAGAGCGGTCACAATGGTGCACTGTGGGATAGCCCCCGGAGGCCAATACCATCGAATTGCAGCCACACTAACCCTAATCCGAAATAGTAATACTGATTTCAGCGCTACTCCCCTCGTCGGGGAGGAGTACAGATACCGGTATTAAGAGCCCTTTATATCGATATAAAGGCCTTCGTTGTGTGGACGGGTGCAGGGTTAATGCGATTTAACGCTGCTAAAATTGATATAAACTCGTAGTGTTGACCAGGCCAGAGAGAGCAGCAGGTTTCCCCTATTGTTTCCTGCTGTTGTTTTCTTGACTAGTTTCTCCTCTGCACCAACTTGCTCTTTTGCTTTGTGAGCCTGGCTAGCTCAGTTGGCAGAGCATCAGCCTTTTAATCTGAGGGTCCAAGGTTCAAGTCCTGGGTCAGATGATAAATTACTCACCAAGATCTTAAAGTGTGTTTCTCACATCCTCTTTGATGTTACTTTTTTGTCTTCAGGATTTTCCCTTTCCTCAGAAGGGCCTTTTTGTGTGTGGGTTTGAAGGGGCAACTTCCTGACAGCCCCTCTGTCCTTGCAGCCTGGAGGAATAAAGGCCTCTGGGCATATAGCATGTTCCTTCCCTGCACACACACACACACACACAGAATGTCCCTAAGGAATTAGAATCACCTGCTGCCTTCCCCTGTCCTGTTGGATCCCCAAATGAAGATGCTCTTCAGCCTAAACCCATGTCCCCTCTTTTCCCAGTGCCCCTCAGACCCAACCCTCAGTCCCTCCTATGCTCACTGCTCCTCACTCCCAACCAGAGCCTGCTCCTCTTCACCCTTCTCCTCTGTCCCAACCCACGGCCCCCTCCTATTCCCAGTGCCCCTCAATCCCAACCCACAGGCCCCCCCTCCTCACGCTGCTCCTCAATCCCAACCCAGAGACCCCTCCTATTCCCAGTGCCCCTCAATCCCAACCCACAGGACCCCCCTCCTCACGCTGCTCCTCAATCCCAACCCATAGCCCCCTCCTATTCCCAGTGCCCCTCAATCCCAACCCACAGCTCCCTCCTTCCCTCCAGCAGCAGGTGCTTCAGACCCCCTCAGGAAGATTTTCTTGCAAGATTTCGTGTAGGAGTCTGCATGTGGATTTTACAGTATGTTGGAAATAGGTTGGGTTGTTTGCCGAAATGATCACTTTTGGCTGGTGTTGGATTCCCAGTCTCCTTGTTATTGGGGCAGGAGAAACAAAGGGTTGTTATCCTTGATGTGTGAATCAAGGACTCAACCCTGGGTGCAAACTAAATGAGCTGCCCACAGATTCTGGCAGCCACAATAAGCATTTGGTGCAAGAGCTCAGACCTATCCCTGTCCCAGAAGGAGGGGGTCATCCGTGTGGGGCTTGAACCACTGACCTATCAGCTCTTAACTCCCAAACTTTCAGTAACTCTATTATCAGTGCCTGCGAGTGTAATTTAAACCATAAGAAAAACCACACTGGGCTAGACCAAAGGTCTATCTAGCTCTGAACCTTGTTTTCTGACAGTAGCCAATACCAGGTGCCCCAAAAGCCACTCCCCAAGGCACCACTGGGAGTTGAACCCAGGATCTCCTGTTTACAAAACAGGTACTTTAACCAGCTAAACCAGGGTGCCTGTCTGTGACTAAGGTACAGCATCTGCTCACAACTGACTCCCTGCATCCCCACCTGGGACCCACAAAGCAGAGAGAGAGAGAGAGAGAGAGAGAGAGAGAGAGAGTGTGTGTGTGTGTGTGTGTGTGTGTGTGTGTGTGTGTGTGTGTGTGTGTGTGTGTGTGTGTGTGTGTGTGTGTGTGTGTCTCTCTCTCTCTCTCTCTCTCTCTCTCTCTCTCTCTCTCTCTCTCTCTCTCTCTCTCTCTCTCTGGCCAGGTCTGCACTACAAAGTTATTCCAGCAGAATTATATTGCTCAGGTGTGTGAAAAACACACTATGCTCCCTCGGTTGGCACTGCAATGCCACATCTGGTGACAAAACTGCCCTGTTTTGGTGACCAAATAAAACCACTTCGATGAGCTTTTTGCAGCAAACTTAAAGTGACAGAGTGTCAGTGTAGACGCTGTTGTTCATTATATCACCATAACTGGCCTCTGCCAGTATCCCACAATGCCTGCTGTGAACTCGCCTGCCCTGCATTCCTGCTACAGAGCCATGGGCCCCTCCCCTTTCATCGCTCCGGGAAGTTCTGACAGCTGAGCCTGCTGCTCTGCTCCGGCAGCCAGGAGCAAATCACTGCCGTGGATGCTGCTCTCTCCCACCCTGCGAACACAGAGCAGGGTAGCGGGAACTTCCTTACATGGCGGGGGGCACCGGCATCCGAACTGTGACACCCCCAGGACACCCCTTCCCTAGAGGAGGCTCTTACCTTCTAAACAGGGACGGCTGTTTTCTAGTAAAATCACTAAAAGGGAAGGAGAAAACTCGAAAGAGGTTCCTCCTGGCGCTCACATCCGTGAACCCGAATACTCTCTCAGTCCTCAAAGGGAGACCTGGAGAAGGAGACTTGCTGAATCAAAGCCACAGGGGTCTCTGAGGTTTCCCTGGCCCCTCGCCCCTGTCCTGCCTGGCTGATGTCAGCATCTGTCTGTGAGGTCACCACCTCCCCACCACCTTTGACCAATAGTCTGAGGTCCTGCAAAAGGCCTTTGTGATGTCACTGCCTGTCACGGACTCACAGATCGTGCCCACTCTTGGCCCCGTGCGGTCCGTGGGGGGTGCCCCTTTCAGTGCAACAGCCCTTCTCAGGGGGTCCACTCTCTCTCGGGGTCAGGCCCCTCCACCTGGAGCCGCACCTCTCTGAGCCTTAGCACGTCTGTCTCTTGCCGTGGGCCCCCTCAGGGAGTCCATGCGCTCTGGACCCCCTGGGCCTCCTCACCTGCGAAGGGGTTGATGCCCCCTGCTGTCTAGCCCGGAGTGACTCTCAGCCAGCATAAAACAGGAGGGTTTATTGAGAGTTGAACACAGCACAGGAAACTCTCAGGGCCTCAGGCCTGGCCTCTCACAATAACAGCACATCCCAGTCCCCCTGCAGCCAGGTGGGCTCTGCCTGCTTCCCCTCGCCAGCCCCAAGCCCCCCTGCTCCCCAGCTAGGCCTCCAATATCCCCAGCCCCAAGCCCCATGTCTGTCCATTGTCTTCTCTCCAGGTAAACAGGGTCGTAAACAGGATGTCCTGGGTCTCCTCTCCTCTCAGCCCTCCTCTGGCCCCTCTGGCTGGAACCGGCTGGTCAGGTCACCGGGATCCTCTTCCCGCAGCCCATTGTCCTCCCAACGCCAGAACCGGCTGTGTCTCCTGAGCCCGGTCTCTGGGTCACCAGGTCACCAGTCACCGGGGTCTCCGTCTTCCAGGCCCTCAGCTGGGGTCCCTCGTCCCTCTCTGGTCCTCTGTAACAACAAACTCCCTCTCCCCTCACCTCGTTAAACCAGTAACACCCAGGGACACTGAGTCCCACCCCCTGTGCATGCAAACCACTGGAAAACACAGAAAACCCCAAGAAACCCCCCCACTTCATCACATCTCTCCCCCCTTCATGGCTGAATGGAGCAGGGTCACTTAGCCAGTGACCTGGGGAAGTTCAGGGCCCCCGCCCCGTGATAAAGTATCCGCTATAACATTGGCCTCCCCCTCACATGAACCACCTCCATGTCGTACCCCTGGAGAAGCAGGCTCCATCTCAGCAGCTTGGCATTAGCCCCTTTCATTTGATGTAGCCACGTCAGGGGCGAATGGTCCGTGTACACGGTGAATCGCTGCCCAAATAGATACGGCTGCAGTTTTTTGAGGGCCCACACCATGGCCAGGCCTCCCTTCTCTACGGCCGCATAGTGCTGCTCCCGGGGCAGCAGCTTCTTGCTCAGGTACTCAATGGGGTGTCTCTCCCCCTTAGTGTCAGTTTGCATCAGCACCGCCCCCAGCCCCGTGTCTGAGGCGTCGGTGAACACCAGGAAGGTTTGTTAAAATCCGGGTTTACCAGCACCGGGCCCTGGATAAGTGCCCCCTTCAGCGCACAGAGTGGCCTCTGGCCCTGCTCCGGCCAGACCACCTTGTCCAGCTTCCCCTTCCTACACAGCTCTGTGAGGGGAGCCGCCAGGGAGCTAAAGTGGGGCACAAACCTCCGGTAGTACCCCGCCATCCCAATGAGAGCCTGGCCCTGCTTCTTAGTCTGGGGAGCGGCCAGTCCTGGATCGCCTCCACCTTGGCCGGCTCCGGCTTCAGGTGGCCGCCTCCCACCTTGTGGCCCAGGTATGAAACCTCCGCCATCCCCACCTTGCACTTTTCAGCTTTTATGGTCAGTGCTGCCGCCTGGAGGCAACCAGCACCCTCTTCACCTGGGACACATGTTCCTCCCAGGTCTGGCTAAAGACTCACATATCGACAATATATGCCAGAGCAAAGGGGGATGGAGGACTTTGCTCTGGCATCATGGTGATGGCATTGAGCTTCCGATAGTCCACACAAAACTGGATCGACCCGTTCTTCTTGGGGACCAGCTCCACCGGTGAGGCCCAGGGGCTGGCGGACGGCTGGATCACCCCTAAAGCCAGCATATCCCCGACCTCTCTCTCCAGGTCCTGGGCTGTTTTCCCAGTGACCCTGAATGGGGAACACCTGATGGGAGGGTTGGTTCCTGTCTCCACCCGGTGGACAGCCAGGTTCGTGAGCCCAGGCCGATTGGAGAACAGCTGCTGGTGTGAATGCAGCTCCTCTCTGATCTCTGCCTGCTGGGCAAGGGTTAGCTGGTCAGAGAGGGGGATTGATTTCAGCGGGGGGGTTAGCCCCAGCCTCAGGGAGGAGTCCCACCAGGATCCTCGCCCTTCTCCTCCCACTGCACACACCCAGCCAGCACCAACTTCTCCCTGTCCCAGTTCGGCTTCAGCCTGTTGTCATGATACACCCGGTGGCTGTGTGCCCGGCTGGACAGTTCCACTACATAGCTCACCTCGTTTACCTGTCTGATGACCTTGAAGGGGCCGTCCCAGGCAGCTTGTTCTTCCTCACGGGGATGAGGCGCATCACCTGGTCCCTGGTAGCATGGGAGCGGGCCCGGGCTGAGCGGTCGTACCAGACCTTCTGCTTCCTCTGGGCCCTGGCTAGCTTTCCCCTGGCCAAGCCCATGAGCTCCACGAGCCTTTCCCAGAAAGCCAGGACATGATTCATCACTGATTCCCCGTTGGGAGAGGCCTTTCCCTCCCACTTGGCCCTCATCAAGTCCAGGGGTCCCCTCACCTTCCTCCCATACAGCAACTCGAATGGGGAGAACCCTGTGGATTCCTGGGGCACTTCCCTATATGCGAACAGCAGGTGGGGTAAATACTTGTCCCAGTCCTGCGGATGCTGGTCCATAAAGGTTTTCAGCATCCTCTTAGGGTCCCACTGAATCTCTCCACCAGCCCGTTGGACTGAGGGTGGTAGGCTGAGGCCCAGGTGTGTCGGACCCCACACTTCTCCCACAAGCACTGGAGCAGGGTTCACATGACGCTAGACCCCTGGAATGTAAGGACCTCCTTGGGGAACCCCACTCTGCTGAAGATGGTCAGCAGCGCGTCTGCCACGGTGTGTGCCTTGATAGACGACAAGGCCACCGCCTCGGGGCAGCGTGTAGCGAAATCCACTACCACCAGGATGTGTTTCTTCCTTGCCCAGGTCACCCTGCTGAGGGGCCCCACTATGTCCACGGCCACCTTCTGGGAAGGCTCCTCTATGATGGGCAAAGGTCTCAGTGGTGCTTTATCCTTGTCCCGGGCCTTCCCACCCTCAGGCAGGGGTCACAGGCCCTGCAATACTGTCGGACATCGTCACAGACCCCAGGCCAGTCAAAGTGCTGCAGCAGACTTTGCCTGGTGCACCGGATGCCCTGATGCCCTGACAGGGGAATATCGTGGGCCAAGTACAACAGTCTGCGGCGGCACCTCCGGGGAACCACCAACTGCCTCCCACCTGTCCAAGGTTCAGTTTGCCCTGAACCAGCCCATTCCCGGTACAGGAATCCCTTCCCCCACAGGAATTGCTCCCGGCGGGCCTCCCCCTGGGACCCTGCCCCGCCGTGGCCCACCAGGGCCCTCAGTTTCTCCAAGGAGGGATCCACCTGCAGCTCCGTTTGGAATTCAGCAGTTGGGTTTGAGGATACAGCCCTGGCTGGCGGTGCCTCAGTTTCCCCACCCTGAGACGGAGGTGCCGGCCCAGCCCTGTCGAGCTCTACCCTCAGCGCTTCGCCCCCCCCATTGGGAGGTCCCGTGACCCTCGCTGGCTCTGGCTCCGGGTAAGGACCAGGGTGCTCTGAGTGCCATCCGGCCAGTTCTCCAAGTCATTACCCATTAGCACCTCAGTAGGCAGGTGATTGTGCACCCCGACCTCTTTGGGTCCCTCCTTAGCCCCCCATTTCAGGTGTATCCTTGCTACAGGCACCTTGGCGGGGGCCTGAACACTCCCCTCAGGGTCATGTAGGCATCGGGCACTAGCTGGTCTGGGTCCACCACCTTGGACTGCACCAGCATCACCTCCGCGCCCATGTCCCGGAATCCCTGGACATGCCTTCCCCCCACCTCAATGGGGATGATGTGGCGATTGTCCCCGGGGCCTGTCCCACGCTCACCCGGCAGATGGAGTACGGCCGCTCTGGACCTGGGGCCCTGTCTTCCCCTGCTGGCCTGGCCTGGCGGTCCTCTCCCCCTGGCACAGCCCTCTCGACTGCGGCCCCCTGGCCCGGCAGTGCCCCCTCTTGGTGGGCTTCCACCCAGTTAACACCCCTCGGGTTCTGCTTGGCCGCCATTTCCTTCATCTTCAGGCACTGGGCCACCTTGTGCCCCTTTTGGCCACAGTAATTACATTTCAGGTCCCTCAAGTCCCATGCGGGGGGTCGGCCCACCCCGGTGTTCCTGGCAACCCCTGAGCTGGGCTTCCTGGAGTCCCACCTTTGAGAGGTCTCTGGGTGACTCCCCTTCTGAGCCCCCGATGTGGGTCTCCCTCCTGCCCCTGATCTGCTGTCCACAAGCTCATCTGCCAGTGACCCCGCCTCATGGAGCCGCACCTCTCTGAGCCTTAGCACGTCTGTCTCTCACCATGTGCCCCCTCAGGGAGTCCTCTTGCTCTGGACCCCCTGGGCCTCCTCACCCCCGAAGGGGTTGATGCCCCCCCCGTCCCTGTTCTCTAGCTCGGAGTGACTCTCAGCCAGTGTAACACAGGAGGGTTTATTGAGAGTTGAACACTGCCAGGGCTGGCTCTAGACCCCAGCGCGCCAAGCGTGCGCGTGGGGCGGCATTTTCCCGGGAGGGCGGCAGGTGGGTCCAGTGGAGCTTCCGCAGTCATGCCTGCGGGAGGTCCACCGGAGCCGCGGACCAGCTGCAAGCGGTCCCTTGGAGGCGCGGGACCGGCGCCCGGCAGTGCGCCCCCTGCAGCGTGCTGCCCTGCTTGGGGCGGCCGAATTCATAGAGCCGCCCCTGAACACAGCACAGGAAACTATCAGGGCCTCAGGCCTGGCCTCACAATAACAGCACATCCCAGTCCCCCTGCAGCCAGGTGGGCTCTGCCTGCTTCCCCTCGCCAGCCCAGAGCCCCACTGCTTCCCAGCTGGGCCTCCGATATCCCCGGCCCCAGGCCCCACCTCTGTCCATTGTCTTTTCTCCAGGTAAACAGGGTTGCCTGGGCCTCCTCTCCTCTCCGCCCTCCTCTGGCTGGAACAGGTTGGTCAGGGGGTCCTCTCCCCGCAGCCCATTGTCCTCTCACTGGCCAGAACTGGCTGTGACTCCTGAGCAGGGTCTGCAGGTCACCAGTCGCTGTGGTCTCCATCAGCCGGGGTCCACGGTCCTCTGTACCAACAAACTCCCTCTCCCCTCACCTCATTAAACCAGTAACACCCGGGGACATTGAGTTCCACCCTCTGTGCATGCAAAGGACTGGAAAACACAGAAAACGCAAGGAACCCCGACACTTCGTCACAAGGGGCACCGTCAGAGCTGAAAGAGAGCCCAGGGGGCTGTGGGTCAGGAGTTAGGGGCACCAGAAGAGCTGTGAGGCTGGAGGTCAGGACTGGGCTAGCAGGGGCTGCGGGTCGGGAGTGAGGGGCACCAGCAGAGCTGTGAGGCTGGAGATCAGGACTGGGATAGCAGGGACTGCGGGTCGGGACTGAGGGGCACTGTCACAGCTCAAGGGAGCCCAGGGGGCTGCGGGTCGGGAGTGAGGGGCACCAGCAGAGCTGTGGGGCTGGAGGAAGCACTGGGATAGCAGGGGCTGCGAGTCGGGAGTGCGGGACACCGTCAGAGCTGGAGGAGCCAAGGGGCTGGGGGTCAGGAGTGAGGGGCACCAGCAGAGCTGTGGGTCTGGAGGGCAGGACTGGGATAGCAGGGGCTGCGGGTCAGGAGTGAGGGGCACCAGCAGAGCTGTGGGTCTGGAGGGCAGGACTGGGATAGCAGGGGCTGCGGGTCGGGAGTGAGGGGCACCGTCAGAGAAGTGAGGCTGGAGAGCAGGACTGGGATAGCAGGGGCTGCAAGTCAGGAGTGAGGGCACCAGCAGAGGTGTGGGTCTGGAGGTCAGGACTGGGATAGTAGGGGCTGCGGGTTGAGAGTGAGGGGCACCAGCAGAGTTGTAAGGCTGGAGATCAGGATTGGGAAAGTAGGGGCTGCGCGTCGGGAGTGAGGGGCACCAGCAGAGCTGTGAATCTGGAGGTCAGGACTGGGATAGCAGGGGCTGCGGGTCAGGAGTGAGGGGCACCAGCAGAGCTGGGGGGAACCCAGAGGGCTGAGGGAGTGAGGGGCACTGTCAGAGCTAGGGGAAGCCCGAGGGCTGCAGGTCGGGAATGAGGGGCACCAGCAGAGCTGTGGGGCTGGAGGTCAGCACTGCGATACCAGGGGCTGCGGGTTGGGAGTGAGGGGCACCGGCAGAGCTATGGGGCTGGAGGTCAGCACTGGGATACCATCCAGCCTGATGGTAAGCGATGCCCAGCTGAGCCCATGGCCAGTAGGTCTCCTGCTCCACCCACAGGCGGGCTGGGAGCCAGGACTCCTGGTTCTTCTCCCCAGCTCTGGCAGGGCAGTGCTGACTAGTGGTTAGAGTGGGGGTTGGGAACCAGGGTATCCGGGTCCCACCGCTAGCTCTGGGAATGGAGTGGGGGCGAGTCGTGGTGCCCCCCCCCCCGGCTTGAAGTGGTTTCCATCCTGTGCAGGGTTTACAGGTTTGTTCACTGGCTCTCAGCACCTCCCACTATACAAATTGTCCCAGTGCCACAGGGTCTAGTGGTTAGAGCAGGGGAGGCTGGGAGCCAGGCAAGGGTGGGTATAAGGGCCCAGGGGAGTCACCTGGCCCGTGCTCCACCCAGAGGCCCTGCTCCCACGAGTCCTCTCCCCGCAAGGCCCCGTCCTCACTCCGCCCTTTCCCAAGTTCCCATGGGGCTGTGGGGGGAGGGGCCGGGGTGCAAACGGGGGTCAGGGGAGTGGAACAAAAGGGTCCTGAGGGTGGAGTGTGGGCGGGGCTGAAGGGGGCGTGTGGGCGGGGCTTCAGCAGGAGGAGGCGGGGCGCGAGCAGGCCTTGGGGCAAGGCCGCAGGCCGGGCCCACCCACCCTCCCTCCCCAAATGCAGGAGTCCCAAGCTGCCCATGGAGCCAGGACTCCTGGGTTCTGTTCCTGGCTCTCCCACAGACTCCCAATCTGAGCTGGTCCAGGCCATAGCGCCCTCCCTGGTGCCTCAGTTTACCCCGTGTGAGACGGGTACCAGTGTGAATGGCTGCAGAGCTGTGGAGAATCTCGTCCCTTCTGGTGGCTCCTTGGTAGCCCTGGGGAAGCAGCCAACTGCTGCAGCCCCTGGATCCCGTCTGGGCAGCCCAGAGCTGGGGGTGGGATCTGGGCCATGGGAAGAAGAAATCCCCCCCTTCCCCCACCCCACCCCAGGTTGCATGGGGGGAGGCAGGGGAGGGAGTCCTGCAGCCCTCCCAGGGGAGAAGGGGCTGGTTCCCCAGCTTGGCTGCTGGTGGCGGGGTGGGGGGCACTGATGGATTGAGGGCTCCCCCCAGCGGGGCTGGAGATGGAGCACGGCCTGCTGGGAGCTGACGTCTCCTCTGTATGTGGGAGGGTGACACTGGCCAAATTGTGGGACCCCCTGTCCCCCCCCAGGACACGGGAGGGGCCTCTCAGCCTTGCCCCCTCCTCTCTCTTTCCCCAGCACCTGCCCAGCCCAGCCCGGCCCAGCCCCACGGTCCTCAGCGCCAGCAGCTTCCCATTGTGGGGAGTGGAGCAGCCGGGGAGTGGGGGCCTCTCAAGCCCCCCGCGGGGAGCAGGGCCGGGCACTGGGGGGGCAGGGGCTGCGATGGGGGGAGGTGGGTTGGAGAGATGTCGGGGGGTGAAGCTGGGACGTGGGGGGGGAATGGGGCAGGCTGCAGGGAGGAAGTGGGGGGGTGCCACGGGCGGGAGCTGGGGGGGCTGCTCAAGAGGCAGTGGGCCGGGGGGGGGCGGGGCGGGAGCTCACACAGGGGTTGGGATGGGGGGTCAGGCCATCGCGGGTCTCCTTGTGAACCCCCCGGCCGGCAGCGCCCCCTGCTGGGGGCGTCTGGTCACTGCAGCCCCCAACCTCGCACTCAAACCCGGGCGGGGGGGGGGGGGCAGGTTTCTTCTTGCGCTCCCATTGGTCAGGGCTCTGCCTCCTCTTCCTATTGGCTGTCTCGGGAGAGGCGGAGCTTCCCAGGGGCCGTCACGTGGACGTGAGGCATTCGCGAGGCGGCTCTTGAGCTGCCCAAACAGCCCCCCGAGCTCCCCCTCCCCCGGTGCCGCCCATCCCCCTCTTCTGCCCCCGCCCCCAACACCCCCCCGAGCTCCCCCTCCCCGGTGCCGCCCATCCCCTCTTCTGCCCCGCCCCAACACCCCCAGCTCCCCCTCCCCAATGCCGCCCATCCCCTCTTCTGCCCCCGCCCCCAACACCCCCAGGCTCCCCTCCCCAATGCCGCCCATCCCCTCTCTGCCCCGCCCCCAACACCCCCAGGCTCCCTTCCCCACTGCCGCCCATCCCCTCTTCTGCCCCGCCCCCAACACCCCTCCGAGCTCCCCCTCCCCACTGCCGCCCCTCCCCTCTCTGCCCCCGCCTCAACCACCCCCAGGCTCCCCTCCCCACTGCCGCCCATCCCCTCTCTGCCCCCGCCCCCAACACCTCCCGAGCTCCCGATCCTGCCCATCCCCTCTTCTGCCCCTGCCCCCAACACCCCGAGCTCCCCACTGCCGCCCATCCCCTCTTCTGCTCCAACCCAAACACCCCCGAGCTCCCGATGCCGCCCATCCCCTCTTCTCCCCGCCCCACACTCCCTGAGCTCCCCTCCCTGATGCCGCCCATCGCCCTCTTCTGCCCCGCCCCAACACCCCCAGCTCCCTCCCCAATGCCGCCCATCCCCTCTCTGCCCCGCCCCAAACACCCCCAGCTCCCCTCCCCACTGCCACCCATCCCCTCTTCTGCTTCCTCCCCAATTCCCCGAGCTCCCCCTCCGCGAATGCCTTCCACCCCCTTCTACCCCTGCCCCAAATATCACCCGCCCCAAATACTTCCCCTCTACACCTCACCCCCAAATAGCCCCTGCCCCTCCCCAAATGCCTCCCACCCCTTTTCTACACCCCCACCCCAAATACCCCTCTCCCCTCCCCAAATGCCTTAAACCTCCTTTCTACCCCCTCAAAATACCTCCACTCCCTTCTACCCCCGCACCTCCAAATACCCCTACCCCTTCCCAAATATCTCCCACCTCATCTAGCCCCCACCCCTCAAATACCTCCCAACCTCCCCTTCGAACCCCTGTCCCAATACCTCCCCCTTTCAGAACTCCACCTCCCAAATACCTCCTGCCCCTTCTTTTACCCTTGCCCCCAAATCTCCCATGCCCCTCTTCTACCCCTCCCCAAATACCTCGCATCCTCCCCCTCTTCTTTCCCCTTGCCCCAATAGCTCCCACCCCTCATCTAGACCCTGCTCCCCAAATACCTCCAATTCTCCTTCTCTTCTGGCTCCTCTCCCCACAATTTCTCCCCATCTTCTAGCTCCTGCCTCCAAATACCTCCCACCCCCTCCTTTTTAGGCCCTGTGCCCCCAAATCCTGCCTTCTAGCTCCAACCCCCAAATACCCTTCACCCCTTCCTCTTCTAGCTCCCCTCCCCCAAATCCCTCCCATCCTCTCCCTCTGCTAGTCCCCCAAATCCCTCCCACCTTCTCCCTCTTCTAGCCCCCTGCCCCAGATACCTCTCACCCCTCATCCTCTGGCAGCCGTGCGTTGAGTGGAGCTTTTCATTGCTCTGGCTGCAGCACCCTGCAGATCCCTTCGGTGAGTTGTGTAGCCGCTAATCGGTTCTGCTGCCGTCGCTGGGTGTAATGCATGTTCAGTAGGGGTTTGTCCCCGCTGCCCTGTTTGTATTTCCTCTCCCTACTAGTGTCCTTCTCCTGTTGGTCAGTGTATTGGTGATCTCATCTTGGGGGCATATGTGTCAGGTCGGTGCCAGGGCACCCCTGTGGTCAGACATCTGAGGATGTTCTGTCCAAAGGCCGGTGCTGGCTGGCTCCTGTTCCTCTGGTTGGCTGGTGTCTTTACGGACAAAATTCCCCCTTAGACACTCTATTTCCAGTTCCCCAAACCTCAGGGGTGACCCTTAGGCTAGTGATCTGTGCCACAGTTCATAGACCTCGAGCCTTATGTTAACTGCCGATGCCAGTGTCCTACAGGAGACAGGCCCGTGGGTTCCTTACATTACTGCCACATAAAAGAAATGCTCAACCTAGCTACATGGGCTCCAGGTGGTAGTTAATTTACCCCCCAGGAGAGTTTGTGAGTAGCCCTAGTTTTTCTCTCCAATCTGCATTGCTTTGCATTTAGAAAGATGAGGTGGGTGAGATAATCTTTTATTGGACCCACTTCAGGTGGTGAAAGAGACATTTCTGAGCTACACACAGATCTCTTCTTCAGGAGACTATCCTAAAATTGTGCCCTCCTTTCTCTCTGGTTACCTATTTCTAATTTCATAGTCCCTGAGACTTTTTCCAGGGTTCACTAATAATAAAATATTCACACAAAATATCCTCAGATTTTGACCTTTTCTCAAATTTTTGAATATATTTAGAAAAGTTTTGCAGATGTTTCCCATTTTCTGTCAATTTGTCAAAAAACACTATGAAATTCACTCTCATGTTACCTCTTTACCTACTATTGATGATCAATACAAAATTCTTCACATTTTTTTCACTTTCTGCTCTACTTTGTGAAAATTGATCCAAAACTCTCCAGATTTCCACCCTTTTCTCTTTAAGGACTTAACATAGACATCAGGTGTCAGATGTTTCTTTTTCCATGTAATTATTAAATGTCTGTTAAAAAACATCTCGTGTTTGGAGACGTTCTCATGTTTAGTTACAGCAAGTTCTCCTCTTTTGGAGGGAATTTGTTGCTTAGTCATTCTCCATCCTGGCGGTTGCAGGGAGTGAAATGGGGAACTTTCTCCTCTCATCTGAGACTCGTTTCTTTCCCCCTTTATCTTCATTAAGCGGTTTGCTGATGAAAGTGACTTGCCCCATGTAGTGAGGCGGCCTGGTTCCCAGGCGCCCCGGAGGACGAAGAGCCCAGCAGAAGGCCGGACTGGGCGGAGCTACGGAGCTCTGAGCCCGCCCTACAGAGGTCAAGCGCCGACCCGGAAGTATAAAGGCAGGTCCTCCGAGCTCAGTAAGGTGCCAGCCATCAGAGGGACCGGACGTCTGCGACCGAGCTCCCGCTGGGGAGGCAGCAGAAAGCAACGGCCGGCCGAGCCTGCCCCGCTCGCTATCCTGGGGGAAGCCTGGCCGAGCCTGCCCCGCACTCGCTACCCGGAGGAGGCCTGGCCGAGCCTGCCCCGCTCCAGCTGCCCGGAGGAGGAGGCGAGCCTGCCCTGCGCTCACTACCCCGAGGAGGCCTGGCCAGGACCGCCCCGCTCCAGCTGCCCGGAGGAGGCCTGGCCGAGCCTGCCCCGCTCCAGCTACCTGGACGAGGAGCCGAACCTACCTTTCGCCACCTACCCCGAGGACCTGCTGAACCCGCCCAGGGACACTCACCTTGAGGAGCCGATGGTGGTTGACCCCTGCGCTGACCCCACGACGACTCAGGTACTCGGTGAGGGGGAGGTTGGAAGTAGCCCGGGGGCAGCCGACGCCAGTCTGGCTACAGCACTGCCAGAGCCAATGTCAGTGTGTGGCGGCCAGGATCCCCACTGACACAGCAGCAGGCGGCCTGCTGCTGGTAGGGCCCCGGGCTGGGACACAGAAGAGTGGGTGGGCCTGCGTCCCCCCTGCCACCCCACTCACGGGTGGCATCTCCCCCTCGCCCCGAAGCTTAGGCCCAGGAGCCTGGGCTTAACATACTGAACTGTTTGCTCAGCCCCTGCCTAAAGGCCTGAGCCTATTTGACCTGCTGTGTTTGCTGCCCTGCCCTAAACCCAGGGCCTGGGCTTTAGGGACTGAACTGCTTGCTCGGCGTAGTGAGGCGGCCTGGTTCCCAGGCGCCCCGGAGGACGAAGAGCCCCCTCTCCTGACAGCGGATCCCCTAGCACCCCATATTTAATACACACCAAAGCCAGAGGCCTCCCCCTGTTTGGGGCAACGGTGTCTCCCGGCTGCCCACAGGACAGTTGGCTGGACCCTTTTCTGTTCCTCAGGGGGCACAGGACGAGGGCTCAGTCTGTGCCTGGCTCCTTGCTGCCCAGGCGGTCCCCAGAGTGGCTGAGAATCTCCACGCTACTGTATTAGCCCCTCCCTTCCCCTCACCACGTTCAGCAGCAGGATCCCAAACCCCCATGACGAATGGTCTCCATGAGGGGTTGCTTTGCCCAGTGCTGAGATGGAGTCGTCTGTGGGGTGGGTCCCTATTGGCCATTATCTGCCAGTCACCGGACATGGACATTTCTTACAAAATTTGGCTCCTCCATGCCATCCACTGTGCTGTTAAAGAAGCGTCGCCCAGGGCTCCCCCCACACCCCGTGAGAATGGCTGGCAGGGGCTGCTGAGAACCTTCTCTCCATTTATCAATTACTGATAGGAAATTACCACAGACTTTGCTTCTCTCCCCATTTTCAAAACTGGAGGAACTTCAGGTTTCGGAGGGAAAACTGTTGCTGAGAATCATTCTCAGAAGAAAGGGAGGGAATGAGGGAGGCCGAAGGGACTCTGGCCTCCTCCCTCCTGAGCCATGTTTCTGGTCTCACTGAGACCAGGGTTAATCAAGAGACACTTCAAGGAAGAACATGGAGCGATGCCAGATTAACATGGGGGCAAATCAAATCAGGCCATGACCCTGTGGGGAGGGGGTTCAGTTGTTGCTAAAGGGCGAGGGGAGCCCTCAGTCTCTGTCTGACTGTCTCTCTCTCTCCTCAGGATATTGGGGTTGAGCTTCCTGGGTCAGACGCTGTTGCCTGTGTTGTGATCTTGGAGCCAAGACTGAGCAGCTGCTGCTCCCCCGGTGGGGTCTGGGCTCAGGAGAGACTTGGAGCAAAGCTTCCCCTGTGTCCAGGCAAGGTGAGGGCTTTCCCCAGCTGTAATTAGCTCCATGGGCCAGCCCTAGGCTCTGTCCACCCCAACATCTGAGCCAGAGACTCCAGGTGATTGATAGAGACCTCAGGGAACATGCTGGGGAAGGGCATGAAAGTGACTCTGCACAAATAGCCCCTCCACACCCCACAGCTCTCCTGCCCTCAGCAATTGGAGGAGCTGATCCAGCCATAGGAGAGCAAACACCCAGGAATATGTCTGTCCACCAGAGGGAGTGGGACAGGAGATGGGAAACACAAGGAGAAAAGGGAGAGAGATTGACAGGGGCAGTGGGAGAAATTGGGGAGAGATTCCCAGATCTCGAACCTGCCCACACACACTTACTGCAGCAGCCCTGGGCAGATTCACTTTCCAGTGACGAAGGTGACGTGCAGGGAGAGGAAAAGCCAGTTCCTGACTCTCCCTGTGCCCCCGGCTGTGGGAGTGTGCTGCCCTGGGGACAATGGCAGGGGAAATCCCCCAGACTCACTCCTTTTTCATAGATTCATAGATTCTAGGACTGGAAGGGACCTCAAGTCCAGTCCCCTGCCCTTATGGCAGGACCAAATACTGTCTAGACCATCCCAGATAGACATTTCTCTAACCTGCTCTTAAATATCTCTAGAGATGGAGATTCCACAACCTCCCTAGGCAATTTATTCCAGTCTTTAACCACCCTGACAGTTAGGAACTTTTTCCTAATGTCCAACCTAAACCTCCCTTGCTGCAGTTTAAGCCCATTGCTTCTTGTTCTATCATTAGAGGCTAAGGTGAACAAGTTTTCTGCCTCCTCCTGATGACACCCTGTTAGATACCTGAAAACTGCTCTCATGTCCCCTCTCAGTCTTCTCTTTTCCAAACTAAACAAACCCAATTCTTTCAGCCTTCCTTCGTAGGCCATGTTCTCTAGACCTTTAATCATTCTTGTTGCTCTTCTCTGGACCCTCTCCAATTTCTCCACATCTTTCCTGAAATGCGGTGCCCATAACTGGACACGCTATTCCAATTGAGGCCTGACCAGAGCAGAGCGGAAGAATGACTTCTCGTGTCTTGCTCACAACACAGCTGTTAATGCTTCCCAGAATCACATTTGCTTTTTTTGCTCTGCTCTTGTCTCGTATTTGGTTCCCAGACTTTGTTACTGGGAGGATTTCAAAATGTCTTGGTTGTTTAGTGCTGGTGGGATGGGCTGGGTCAGTGCTGTGATGAAATGACCAACCGTTTCCTCAGAATAGAATCAGAGAACTGTAGGGCTGGAATGAACCATGGGGGGGTCACCTATTCCAGCCCCCAACGCTGAGGTGTTTGTCCAACCTGTCTTTAAAAACCTCCAATGATGGCGATTCCACAACCTCCCTTGGTCACCTATTCCAGTTGTGAACTAGCCTTCGTCACAGCTGAGTCACATGACTGGCTCAGATTCAATTTGTGATCCACTGTAACCTCCAGATCCTTTTGAGCAGTACTGCCCCCAGCCAGTTAGCCCCCAGTTTGTAGTTGAACATTTGTTTTTCCTTCCTTAGGTGTAGTACTTTGCACTTGTCTTTACTGAATTTCATCTTGTTCATTCAGATAAATTCTCTAATTTATAAAGGTCACTTTGAATTCTAATCCTGTTCTCCAACGTGTTTGCAACTCTTCCCAGCTTAGTGTCATCTGCAAATTTCATAAGCACACTCTCCACTCCATTCTCCAAGTCATTAATGCAAATATTGAGTAGTGCCAGATCAAGGATTGGCTCCTGTGGGAGCGCATTAATTACATCCTCCCAGTTTGTCAGCAAGCCATTAATTACTCTTTGAGCACAGACTTTCAAGTACACCACATTTCCCTAGTTTGCTGATGAGAATGTCCTTGGGTTTTATGTCAAAAGCCTTGCTAAAATCAAGATTTGTCATGTCTACAGTGTCCCCTGGGTCCATAAGGCCAGTAGCTCTGTTAAAGCAGGAAAAGAGATTGGTTTGGCATGTTTGTATTCGATAATCTATGCAGGCTGTAACTTATCACTTTACTATCCTCTAGGTCAGAGGTCGGCAACCTTTCAGAAGTGGTGTGCCAAGGCTTCATTTATTCACTCTCATTGAAGGTTTTGCGGGCCAGTAATATGTTTTAATGTTTTTAGAAGGTCTCTTTCTAGAAGTCTATAATATAGAACTAAACTATTGCTGTACATAAAGTAAATAAGGTTTTTGAAAAGGTTAAGAAGCTTCACTGAAAATTAAAATGCAGAGCCCCCTGGACCGATGGCCAGGACCCGGGCAGTGTGAGTGCCACTGAAAATGAGCTTGCGCGCCATAGGTTTCCTACCCCTGCTCTAGGTGCTTGTACGTTAATTGTTTAATACATGTTTTTTTTTCTGGGTATCTAAATTAGGTTTGACTGGTCTTTATTCCCCAGGTCTGCGTTGCTCCCCTTTTTGAAGCCAGGTTTTATGTTTGCCCTTCTCCAGTCTTGTGGCACCTCACCATCCTCCCGGAGTTGTCAAAGATCATTGTTAAATGGTCCAAGATTACTTCAGCTAATTCCTCTCATACCCCAGGAGGAATTGCATTAGGCCCTTCTGACTTGAATACATTTAAAGTATGTAAATAGTTTTTTCAACCTCTTATTTCCCCATTGTGGTTTCTGTTCCTTCCCCCTCTTGGTTAGGAATAATGAAGTATCTGCTCACAATTGCATTTAGTGAATGTAAAAAGGCATTAAACAACTTTGTCTTGTTGACATCATCTGTTATTAGTGCTTCTTCTTCTCTGGGAAGTAGCGGACCTACACTTTCCTTCCCCAGTCTCTTGCTTCTCATATATTTATGGAACCCTTATCTTATTGCCTTTTTCATGTCACTTCCAAGGTGTAACTCATTTTGTGAGTTAATCTTTCTGATTTTGTCCCCACATGCTTGTGCAATTCTTTTGTACTCTGCCAGAGACATTTGTCCATGATTCCACTTTCTATAGGATTCCTTTTTATTTTCTGGTCATTAAAGAGCTTATGGGAGAGCCATATTGGCCACTTATTCCTCTTTCAGTCTTTCCTTCACATTGTGATCCCTTGCTGCTCCTCCTTTAATATTGTCTCTGGGGAAGTGCCAGCCAGCTCTCCTGAACTCTTTTCTCCCTCCAAGGTTTTAGTCCCATGGGACTTCACCAACCAGATCTCCGCGTTGGTTGAAGTCTGCCTTTTCAACCTCCATTGTTCGTATTCTACTGCTCTCATGCCTTCCTTCTCATAGAACCGTGGCATTGATCATTTTCTCATCACTTTTGCCCCTATTCCTTTCTGACTTCAGTTTCCCAACTCATTCCTTCATCCTCCAGTTACTGCTTCCATCCTCTGAAAGAAACAGGTGTCCCTGTACATTCCAAGAACCTACCGGACACGGTGTGTCTGGCTGAATTCCTTTTCTAACAGATGGCTGGGTAGATCAAGCCAACCACCACCCCCAGTACTGTTTTGAATTGTTCTATTTGCAGCACAGTCTAGAACATCTGTGTGCAGGGAAAGAGCCTGGGGGGAATTGTGCTGTGAAATTATTTGCTGTTCTGACCTCCCCAAACAGGCTGCAGCGCGACATCCATGTTTTGCTCCAGACCGTTCCGTCCTTCCAGGGGCCAGGAAGGGAAATGGCTGCAGTGGAGCCATGTGAGGTAGGGATTATCACGGAGTTGCTGGTGGGTTCTCTTTGGAGGGAGAAGGCAGTAAATACAGAGGAGGTGGGTGTGATGGGTTTGATCACAGAAACACCTACGGGACTGTCACCTGATGTGCTGAGACTACCTCTGAGCCTGTTTTCTCTGCCAGTTTGGGCCTTCAGAACCCTGCATTGTCGAGCCAGACAGACTGGTCTGCTCCAGCACAGACTCAGGGTCTGAACCACACACCCCAAAGTTGCAGACGTAACTGAAAACAGCTTAAGAAGTTCTCCTGTCTCCAGCACCCAGACACCCAGCTCCAAAGGGATCCAAACCCCAAATAATCCATTTTACTCTGTATAAAGCGTATACAGGGGAAACTCATAAATTGTCCGCCCTCTATGATACCGACAGAGATACACAGCTGTTTGCTCCCTCAGGTATTAAATACTTACTCTGGGTCAATTAATAAGCAAAATGATTTTTATTATGTATAAAAAGTCAGATTTAAGTGATTTCAAGTAATAACAGACAGAACAAAATAAGTTACTAAGCAAAATAAAACAAAACACGCAAGTCTAAGCCTAATACATTAAGAAACTGATTACAGATGAAATCTCTCCCACAGAGATGTTCCAATAAGCTCCTTCCTAGTCTGGGTCCAGCAATCACTCTCACCCCTGTAGTTACAGTCTTTTGTTCCAGTTTCTTTCAGGCATCTCTTTGGGGTGGAGAGGCCATCTCTTGAGCCAGCTGAAGATAAAATGGAGAGGCTTCCAGGGCCTTTTATATTCACTGTCTTGTGGGTGGAACCCCCTTAGTTCTTCTGTGCAAAGTCACAGCAACAAGATGGCGTTTGTAGCCACCTGGGCAAGTCACATGCCCATGAATGATTCAGCTTGCAGGACTCCGCCATTGTTTGTTAGTTCGAACATTCCCAGGAAAGCTGAGATGTGGATTGGTGTCTCCCAAAGTCCAGTGTCAGTTAAGTGTTTCCTGATGGTCAGTTTCTTGAGAACAGTCCTAAATGCTTCACTGAGGCTACTTAGGATCAAACACATTGAGATACAAGTGCATAGCCAATATTCATAACTTCAAATACGAAATTGATACACACATACAGGCAGCATAATCATAACCAGCAAACTACAACCTTTCCATAGACACCCCAGTGGACCTCCCCTGTACAAGACCTGGTGCAGCTATAGGCCCCTGGTTGCAGCGGTGATCTATACGGTCACAGTTCATGTCAGTAACATTACAGTGGGCACTTCCGAGGGGGCTAGTCTGGAAGTGGGAGGGGGTAGGAAAGCCACAAGGTGGAGGAAGGGAGGGGGACAGGGTGTGATAAATCTGCCGAGATTTGTTTACTGTGGTGCCTTGATCCCAGCACCAGCCCCCTATGGTTTGTGGGTGGTAATTCCCTAATTAGTCACGCAGGACCCCCCCCCCCCCCCCCGTATGGGGCTAGGGACACTCACCAGACTTCAGTACTGGAGCCTGAACCTACTAGCCAGAGGCAGCGGTGAAATCTAAAGGGGCACCCACCAGTGAGGCCCAGGGGAGACACCCCATCCCCTCCCATCCGGCTACTGGCAGTGAGGAGGGTGTTGTGATTCACACCAGGGAGCTGTCCCTGGGCCCTGCTGGGGGCTCCATCTCCCATCCCAGCCTCTGGCTAGTAGGTGAGTGAGGAATGGGAAGACTCCTGCCCCCTCTCTCTGCTGGGAGGAGTGGGGGTGCTCTTTGTCTTCCCTCCCCTTGATGCTTCCTGACTGCTGTCCTGTGATGGGGTGTGGGTGGAACTATGCTGCCTGCCTGCCTCCCACAGCTTCCAAGTGATTGGCCCCTCCCCTGTGAGCAGTGGGGTTGTCAGTAGGCAGCAGGTACTGAGTGAGGGGCTCTTGCTCTTTCAGGGGCCTATGGCCTTGGAGGAGGTGGCTGTGTATTTCACCGAAGAAGAGTTGGCTCTGCTGGACCCTGCTCAGAGAGCCGTCCACAGAGATGTCATGAAGGAGAACTATGAGAACGTGACCTCGCTGGGTAAGGATTCCTGTCCCCTCGGTTATTAGAAGGGGAAGGAAGAGTTGAGGTTCACAAGACCCCACAATGCGACCTCTACTCTGCCCTGTTTCAGTAACACTTCAACAGGCCAATGAGACATACTAGCACTTTGACCCCCCCCCCCCCCCGCCACACAACACTCAGGAACAGGATAACACAAAGCCCAACACCTTCTCTTTGCTAAGGCAAAACTTGGTTAGGTCTAGTGCAGGGAACAGAAGCTACCTGCGCTTGGCCTGCACTCAAACACTGAGTCTGCTGCTCACTATCCATCTCAGACTTTCCTAATGTCACCACCCCTTTACCCTTGCACTCAGGATTCCTTCACTTACCTCATTGAGTATTGGAGGCCATTAGCACATATGCCACCAGAATGCTGACAACCCTCGTGACAAGAACACACCCTTGTGCACCTTCATTGACACAACCTACAACACTAAGCACTGACATGAGGAATACCTGTTCCTTCGAGATTCACACGCACCTCTCTTCTTATCACAGTCCCAGCTCTGCCAAGTTGCTCCAACTGTTCCCTCCACTGTTCATGTAAAACTACAGCTGACGCAACACAAATAATGGCATGTTCTTAGTCTTCCTTCTATTGATCATTGATCAGTACATTTTAAGGCCAGGAGATACTATTAGGTCATCTAGTCTGACCTTCCATATAATACAAGCCATACACTTTCATCCAGTTACCATTGTAGTGAGCTGAATAGCTTGTGTTTTGATGAAAATATCTTCCAGAAAGGCATCCAGTGTTGAGTTGCAGACTTCAAGAGATGGAAGTGCCAAATTTTCCCCAGTTAGTTGGTAAACCGTTGCTCCACCCTTACTGACCTATTCCCAGTGACATTTGCTAGCCCCAAGGTTAGGGAGTAGGGGCAGAGCTAAGCTTCCTTTTGCAGGTGTGGTGGGTAGTTCTTCACTTCCTGGTTCTCAGATGTTTAACTTTCACCACTCTCCACATACTGGAAGGGCATGAGGCAGCACTAGGCAACCTTAACTGTGCTTTAATGTAGTTTATAAAATCATAGGACTGGAAGGGACCTAGAGAGGTCACCTAGTCCAGTCCCCTACACTCATAGCAGGACTAAGTATTATCTAGACCAGGGATGGCCAACCTCTGGCTCCAGAGCCACATGCGAATCTTCAGAAGTTAATATGCGGCTCCTTGTATTGGCACCAACTCCGGGGCTGGAGCTACAGGCGCCAACTTTCCAATGTGCCAGGGGGTGCTCACTGTTCAACCCCTGGCTCTGCTACAGGCCCTGCACCCACTCCACTCTTTCCTGCCCCCTCCCCTGAGCCTGCCATGCCCTTTCTCCTCCCCCTCCCCCACAGAGCCTCCTGCACGCCACAAAACAGCTGATTGGGAGGTGTGGGGAGGGAGGGGGAGGCGCTGATCCATTGGTGGGAGGTGCTGGGAGCTTGGGGGAGGAAGCTTATGGGGGTGCTGCTGATGTATTGCTGTGGCTCTTTGGCAATGTACATTGGTAAATTCTGGCTCCTTCTCAGGCTGGTTTAACTGCAATGAATTGACAGCCCTACTTCCTATCCATTCTGACTAACTCCTGGCAGCAGCTCCCTCCCTGCACTTCCTTCTGCCTGATTATTTGGGTGGCAACTGGCTGAAGAATTCATCTCTTCCTCTCTCTCCTTTGGGGAAGAGTTTGGGGAACTTCAGTCCCTGATTTTTTTTTCATCTCCAGCTGTTCTTCCAGTTTGTTCTCCCCTTTTCCATTCCTGTTTGTGATGGTTTTTCTTTCTGTGTCCCAGCAGGTGCTGGGCTGGTGAGTGAGACCATGGAGCAGAATTCTCAACAGGAAGATGATGAGGAAGTGGAACCACATGGCACATTATTGCAAAGATGCAAAGGGAGTGTGTCTAGGAGTTGTGATCAGGGAAAAGCCTGTGAGAGTCAGCACATTCCAGAGAGGTGGCAGGGAAACCAGGCAATGCAGAAGGTTGGTCATTCTGTTTATTATCGGAGAACTCACAGACTTCTCAAGGAAACCACGGCCCAGCAGAGAATCCCCGGCGGGGGGGAGAAATAACACATGTGTTGAGTGTTGGGCTTGGTCTACCCTACGAGTTTATATCGAATTTAGCAGCATTAAATCACATTAACCCTGCACCCGTCCACACAACAAAGCCCTTTATATCAATATAAAGGGCTCTTAATTTCGATATCTGTACTCCTCCCCGACGAGGGGAGTAGCACTGAAATCGGTATTGCCATTTCAGATTAGGGTTAGTGTGGCTGCAATTCGACACTATTGGCCTCCGGGTGCTATCCTACAGTGCACTATTGTGACCGCTCTGGACAGCAATCTGAACTCGGATGCACTGGCCAGGTAGACAGGAAAGGCCCATGAACTTTTGAATTTCATTTCCTGTTTGCCCAGCGTGGAGCTCTGGTCAGCACAGGTGACCATGCAGTCCCAGAATCAAAAAAGAGCTCCAGCGTGGACCGTACAGGAGATACTGAAGCTGATCTCTGTATGGGGAGATGAATCTGTTCTATCAGAACTCCGTTCCAAAAGATGAAATGCCAAAGCATTTGAAAAAATCTCCAAGGCTATGGTAGACAGAGGTCACAATAGGGACTCAACACAGTGCTGTGTGAAACTTAAGGAGCTGAGACAAGCGTAACGGAAAGCCAAAGAATCAAATGGACGCTCACGGAAGGAGGGAGGGGGGACTGAGGACTCCAGCTATCCCACAGTTCCTGCACTCTTCGAAAAACATTTGCATTCTTGGCTGAGCTCCCAAAGCCTGAAATGTCAAAAACATTGTCATGGGTGGTTCAGGGTATATGTCGTCAGCCACCTCCACCCCCTGGTGAAAGCAAAGAGGAAAAAAAATAGTTTCTCACCTTTTTTCAATGTCACCTTTATGTCTACTGGATGCTGCTGGCACACGTGGTGCTGCAGCACTACACAGCAGCATCCCCTTCCCTTCCCAATGGCAGACGGTGCAATACGACTGGTATCCGTCATCATCCCATGAGTGCTGCTGGCTGGCCTCGCTGAGGTCGGCCGGGGGCGCCTGGGCAAAAATGGGAATGCGTCCCGGTCATTCCGTTCTTTAAGCTTTTGTCTAATGGAGATTCAGTCCTGCCTACCTTCATGCCTTCCAGCTTCCATCCCGGACACACCACACAATCCATTGTCTACAGCCAAGCACTGAGGTACAACCACATCTGCTCCAACCCCTCAGACAGAGACCAACACCTCCAAGATCTCCACCAAGCATTATCAAAACTACAATACCCACATGAGGAAATAAGGAAACAGATCAACAGAGCCAGACATTTACCCAGAAGCCTCCTACTGCAAGACAAACTTAAAAAAGAAACCAACAGAACTCCACTGGCCATCACATACAGTCCCCAGCTAAAACCCCTCCAATGCATCATCAGGGATCTACAACCCATCCCTGGACAATGATCCCTCACTTTCACAGGCCTTAGGTGGCAGGCCAGTCCTTGTCCACAGACAACCTGCCAACCTGAAGCATATTCTCACCAGTAACTGCACACTGCACCATAGTAACTCTAACTCAGGAACCAATCCATGCAACAAACCTCGATGCCAACTCTGCCCACCTATCTACACCAGCGACACCATCTCAGGACCTAACCAGATCAGCCACACCATCACAGGTTCATTCACCTGCACGTCCACCAATGTAATATACGCCATCATATGCCAGCAATGCCCCTCTGCTATGTACATCGGCCAAACTGGACCGTCTCTATGGAAATGGAGAAATGGACACATCAGATATTAGGAATAGCAATATACAAAAACCTGTAGGAGAACACTTCACTTCAATCTCCCTGGACACACAATAGCAGATTTAAAGGTAGCCATCCTGCAGCAAAAAAACTTCAGGACCAGACTTCAAAGAGAAACTGCTGAGCTTCAGTTCATCTGCAAATTTGACACCATCAGCTCAGGATTAAACAAAGACTGTGATTGGCTAGCCAACTACAAAAGCAGTTTCTCCTCCCTTGGTTTTCACACCTCAACTGTTAGAAGAGGGCCTCATCCTCCCTGATTGAACTAACCTCGTTATCTCTAGCTTCTTGCTTGCAAATATATACCTGCCACTGCAAACTTCCACTACATGCATCCGACAAAGTGGGAATTCACCCACGAAAGCTCATGCTCCAAAACGTCTGTTAGTCTATAAGGTGCCACAGGGCTCTTTGCTGCTTTTACAGATCCAGACTAACACAGCTACACCCCCCCCCCCCCACTTTGTCTCTGCTTTTATATCAGGATACTGAACTCAAGCTAGCTAACTCCATGGCAAATCCTAGTGCAGTCAAGGTCCAGGTAAATTTAACCTCCATGTACCTAGTTGAAGTTAATTCCTCTCCCTAGAGCTGATGGACATTCCTATTGGAGGGGCACACACCTCCATGACATGGCACAAAGGAGTGGAGGAAAAAGAGTGTGGGACTCATCCAAAGGAAAGGTGAGCTGTAAAATTGAAAAGCAAACAACTCAGGTGAGGGAGTTGAGAGACCACAGTGACAAATGGTGCCTCAAAGTTCGGTTTGTGGGAATTAGCAAAAGGAAAACAAAATCTAGACAAGGTTTTTATGGTCTTTAACTCCCTTGCTGCTTCTCTGAAAGATAAGGGCTGATCTCTGACAGAACTGTGTCCCAAACCCGGAACATCCATAGGGTTTCTCCCTTGTGTGGATCCTCAGATGTTGAATAAGGTTTGGGCGCTCAGTGAAGGTTTTTCCGCATTCACAGCATTCCTAGGGTCGCTGCCCCATGTTGATTCTCTGATGTCTAATAAGGTTTGAGCGCCTACTGAACTACAGCTAGGGGTGACCATGGGGTCTGAGCCGGGAAGCAGGAGCAAGGGGGCAATGTGGGGGACTTGTCACTTGGGAAAAATGAAACTGCAAAATCTCTTTGTGCTGCAGCAAAAGCCTCTCGTTCAGGGGCGGCTCTAGGCACCAGCAAAACAAGCTGGTGCCTAGGGCGGCAACATCTAGGGGGCGTCCCCTGCTGCCGGGGGGGGGGGCGCGGCAGGCTGGGCCGGCGGACCTGCTGCAGTCATGCCTGCGGGAGGTCCACCGGAGCCCCGGGACGACTGGACCTGCCGCAGGCATGACTGCGGAGGGGGCGCTCGTCCCGCGGCTCGGCTGGACCTCCCGCAGGCATGACTGCGGCAGCTCAAGCGGAGCCGCCGGACCCGCGAGCCGCCCGCAGCTGCGGGAGGTCCAGCCGAGCCACGCGGGACCAGCGGTCCCTCTGCAGTCATGCCCGTGGGAGGTCCGCTGCTCCCGCGGCTCCGGGGCGCCTCCCGCGCATGACTGCTTGGGGCGGCCAAAAAGCTAGAGCCGCCCCTGCTCTCGTTTATCCCCTAAACCCCCTGCATGTAACTCTCCACCCCTACCCTGGCGCTCAGAAACCCGCTCACTCCTGTGCACATTTTTAATTTTTCTTGGCTTTGTACAAACATTTTCCCCATCAAAATGATCAAGGACATTTAAAATGTGAAAAACAAAACCAAAGAAACCCCCACCAGTCTCCCCACCGCACATGGCTTGGGTCTGATTTTTTTTTTTTCTGAAATTTTAAGGCAGTAAAATTCCAACGTCTATTGGCCAGATAACAAATGTCATTCTCCCATGCTGCACCTCAGGCCTTGTCTACAGAGGTGCGAAGCCACTTTCGGCGATGGAATTCCTCAGTTTCAGCGACATGATAAAACCACTTTGATGGGAGTCGTAAGGGTTTTTATGCAAAAGTTTTGTCACCAAAGTGCTAGTGTAGACACTGTGCTTTATTTTAGTGCTGTGGTTGGCCTCTGGAAGGCATCTCTCAATGCCTATCCTGACCCCTCTAGTCAGCAGTTTACCCGGCTGCAGGGCAGCAAAGTTGAAACACCTTCCGCCCCTCCCCCTTTAAAGGCCCAGGAATTTTTGAAATTCCCCTTCCTGTTTGCTCAGTATGAAGTATTCACATCCCATCTTCCCCGCTGACCATTGGGGCTCCATGCAGCAAACACTATCCTGCTTGGAGCACTGCAGAACTGCTTGATCTGATCAGTATCAGTTGCTCTGATTCCCCCGTGCACCCAGCTACTGGCTCGCAGAACCACCCCAAATCCTCCAGCGGCCACCCTGGCAAGGCCTGGCCTAGCAGGCTGGGCAGTGGGTGTCCAGCTCCCCCCAGCTTTCTCCACCAGGGACCCACAGCCCCAAAGGTTGCAGGAGGCAACCCTGGCCCTGGGGCGGACATGCCCGGAATTGCTATGACCCTCTATGCCCAGCTGCTGGACCATAGAGCCACCCCAAATCCTCTAGCTGCCCCCCAGGCTGAATAGCAAGTGTGTAGCCTCCTCCACAGGGGACCCACAGCCCCCAAAACTGCAGGACTGGGGTTGACCTGGTGGCTGAATGGGGACTTAGAAAAATTTCTAGCGCAACCATCAGGGACCAGTCACTCATGCCTAACCGAGCCTGACAGGTGCCGTGTCCAGTGTGAGTGGTCATGAATTATTATAATCCTTACAAGATTCCCATGGAAGGTGGGCGGGGTATATAGTTTGAATAACAAGTCAAGAGAAAGGAAAGTCTGCACATGAGGGACAGAACTTCATGGAACAGTGGTTTTATTTATTCTCTCCCATGCTAACAAAGGTATTAATAATATCTAGGGAATGCAATAGAGCCCTTTGACTAAAAAGCCTGGCCGGTCTTCCTTGTTGGTATTCTGGCATGCCCAGGCTGAAAGGACTTTCACATTGATCTTCAGCCATTTCCCTCTTGCTCCTAGAGGGAAACCATAGTATTTGACTTCATTGGCCCCAGTCAGTTCTTTAATCTGATTTGTCAACATTTTAAAATGCCTCGCTGTCTCTGCTGCAGCATCGTCGAAGACTTTTTCCTTATAGTCAAAGCAAACTGTGACATCTACCACCAAGACTGTTCCATCTTTAACAAAGATGAGGTCTGGTTTCCTTAGCTCATTCTCAGCAGTGTGTAAGTGAGGTTCTTCATAAATCACCCATTTCAATTCATGGGCTTCCCGCTTCAATGTATCACAGTTTGTCTTCATATGCGGGCACCCAGGACTGCAGGACATTGCCCTAAAATGTGAGCTAATGATTCGTAAGAGGCAGAGCACTGCCTGCAATTCACAGTTTGATTATTCTTGCCACGTCCTAGGTATTCTTTGGTGGGATGCATCTTTGATCTGAGGTTGAGGGCTGTCAGAAACTGATGTTCTGAGAACCCACAATGAAATTTCAACCAATCATTGCTGATTGAATTATTATAAAAGTGTTCAACGCCACTGCCTTGGCATGGTAGATTTTTGTGAGTGTGTGTGTGTGTGTGTATATATATATATATATATATATATATATATATATATATATATATATATATATATATATATAAATAGAATAACTATGACTCTCTTAGGCTGTGTCAAGAGTCTAGTTACAGGGCTGCAGCTTCGAGACCTCAACCTCCACGTGGTCCCACTGGACGGCTCTGGGTGATGAGTTTGTCTAACTGAGGCTCAGCTGCTTTGTTATCCTGACCCTACTGTTCTGGTTCACCGGCCAGGCAGTAGTATTTAATGGTGGAAGAATCATAAAGTGATGGCGGCATTCAACAATGCCCGAATAAGCCCAGGTCAAAGGGCTAATTCGACAGATTGGCATATGAAGATTGTACATTGGGGCAGGTGCATCTTTCGACCAAATGAGCCCCTGACCTGGTATCGTGCCAAAGTCTCTACTGTGGCAACACAAACCGAAAGTGAGGCATCAGAGGTCCAGCATGCCTCACAGACAGATATAACCATAAATGAAGTACATTTTTCATCTTGTACCATACATCAAACCAAGAATGATGTTTTTAATGGGCAGAAAACTATACAAGAAAACCAAATAGGCTGTTTAATCCCTACATTGGAATTTGTGAACACCGCATTTGTTGATTCTGGTGGGGTTGTTCGTCCGGCAGGCCTTGAGTTGGTTGATGTGTTGGACTCAGAGGGCTTCAAGGTAGGGGTAAATGAAGTTCATCTGACTCCTATCATGGAAGAGCCAATAGCTGAAGAAGAAGCTATTAAAACAACTATAAATGGATCTCAAGAAAATACTATTATACAGCTACCTAATGATAACCCTGCCTGTCCTTTTTGTGGTGACCATGTCGGTAGACCAAGTGCCTTGAGTGTACATCTTAAACGTAATCATGGTGGAAGAGCTGTTGAATTTTGAAGTGTATAAGAATAAATGGGAAGTTCAAACCCCTTTTGAAGGATTGGGCCAATTTAAATCCTTTGCGCCTGCTGATAATTCAGCATTTGAAGTCCTAATTTCAGCTAAAGAAATAATGAAAAACATAAGGGATATGAATAAGTACTCGGCACCAGGACCTGATGGGATCAATCTGAGGGATTTACTCTTGTCACGGAGTCCCTGGGTGATGCTCTGGAACTGCTCCCCACAAAGCCAGTCAGGACTTTGGGGAGCCTCCTCTCCCTTGGAGCAGACTTGTTCAGGGCAAGAAGCTCACACGTCTTCACCTCCTGGGTCTCTCCTTGGAGCATTCAGCATCCTCTGCCCCTCCGTGCGCTTCCCACAGTGAGCCCGCCCCAGCGGGGTCCTGGGGAAGCCACAGGGTCCTTCACCCCCACTTTGCAGTTAGATGTGACTCAGCCAGCCAGTAAAACAGAGGTTTATTCAATGACAGGAACACGGTCTAAAATAGAGATTGTAGATACTGTGAACCGGACCCCTCGGCCCAGTGAGCCAGACCCCCACGTCTGCCCTCACTCCTCGTCCCCAGCCAACTCCAGACTCCCAGCCCCTCCTCCTCTGCTCAGTTCCTTTCCCGGGCCAGGAGGTCACCTGATCTCTGTCTCCAACACCTTCAGTTGGCACCTTTGCAGAGAAGGGGCCCAGGCCATCAGTTGCTAGGAGACAGAGTGCCAGGCATTTTGCTGCAGAGCAAGGGACCACTGCACCTATCACACAATCTTAGTCCACCATATAGATATTAAGAACTGCCTAGGGGACACTGAGGCACTGTAGCGAGGACGGGACAGGAAGTATAAAAGCCTGGCCTCAGCGTTCAGTTGGGAGCAGGCTGCCAGAGAGGGCAGAAGCTGGTGCCCGAGCTGACGCCGGGCCCAGCCTGCCCCGTGCTCGGTACCCAGAGGAGCACTGGCCCGACATGCCCCGTGCTCGTCACCCAGAGGAGCCGCCTGAACTTCCCCACATCTGACCTCACTAGGAGTGGCCTGAACTTCCCCACGCCCGGTATCCTGAGGAACACATGGCCTGGGACCCACTGGACGACGCCGGCGGAAGACAGGTACCCAATGAGGGGGAGTTTGGAAGTGACCCGGGGGTAGCCGACCCCGGTCAGTCTGCAGATATACCTGAGCCTATGTCAGTGTGTTGCGGCCAGGATCCCCACTGACTGCAGCGGATCCACGCCGCTGCTAGGGCCCCGGGCTGGGACGCAGAGGAGTGGGTGGGCCTGCGTCCCCCCTGCCACCCCTCTCACAGGTGGCAGTCTCCCCCTCACCTCAACACTCAGGCATAAGGGCCTGGGCCTATACACTAAACTGTTTGTCTGCTCAGCCCCTGCACCAGAGGGCCTGAGCTCCCTGAACTTTGTGTTGTTGCTCAGCCCCTGCACCAGAGGGCCTGAGCTCCACTGACTTTTTGTTGCTCAGCCTTGCAGCTGGAGGCCTGAGCCCGAACTTACTCGGTATTATCGTTGCTGCCCCGAAGTAAGGGGCCTGACCTGAGTACGTGTGGCGGGCTGGTGTGGCTCCCCTCAGCCCCAGGGAGGGTCGAGCCCCGGCCCCACATTCACCCCCCTCCTACAGGCACCAACACAGTATTCAGAGAAAACATTAAGAACATTCCCAGTTTGCCACAACTCTTAATAGATCTGGATGGGAGTGCACTGGAGAAACTATTTAATACTTGATCACAGGAATAATTCCCGATGGCATAAAAAACTGCCATTAGCTGTTGATCCCTGAAACAACAGATTCTGAAGCCTTAAAAGACTTGGGGAATTGGAGACCATTGACTATTGGATCCATTGTGCTTTGGCTTATTTCGCGAATAATATCAAATCAACTTATGAAGGCATGCCCATTGAACGCACGACAAAGGGGATTTATTGCCACGTTCGGCTGTTTGGAGAATCTTAAAATTCTCCATATAATACTAAACCAAGCTAAGAAATGCAAAAAATCATTAGGAGTGGTATTTGTCGATATTGCCAAGGCATTTGGCACCGTATTGCATGATCATATCATGTGGGTACTGAGAGAAAGGGGCCTGGACCAGCATATGGTGGATATCATCAGTGACTCTTATAAGAATGTCCACACCTATATTGAAGTTGGAAAAGAATCTTTATCATCTATTGCAATAAAAGTTGGCGTTAAGCAAGGAGATCCTATGTCTTCATTATTGTTCAATCTTCCGCTTGACCCTCTAATTACAACGCTAGAGAAGACTCGTATGGGATTCTCCTTTTGGGATAAATAAGATAACATCTTTAGCCTTTGCAGATGATTTGGTCTTGCTTAGTGATACCTGGGAGGATATGAATATAAACATTGGGATTTTGGAAACCTTCTGTGGATTAACTGGCCTAAAAATACAAGCTAACAAGTGCTATGGGTTTTTTGTAAGCCCCACTCACGACTCACATACTATTAACAATTGTGACGCTTGGAAGATAAACAAAGATAATTTGAACGTGATTCTCCCTGGTGAGTCCGAAAAATATCTGGGACTCAAAGTTGACCCATGGACCGGGTTTTCTAATCCTCTACTTTCTGAAAAACTCAACATGTGGCTTGAAAGACTTATAAAAGCTCCATTAAAGCCCTCTCAGAAGTTAACGATGTTAAATGTATACACGGTACCTAGAATCATCTATATGGCTGATCATACTTAGACTAAAAAGTCTTTATCTTCATTGGACAATAACATTAGAAACATGGTGAAACAATGGCTTCATCTTCCAGCGGATACATGTAATGGTTTTATATATGCCAGAACAAGAGATGTGACAATACTCGCTAGCCTTATTCCTTCAATCCAAGCACGGTGATTGCATAGGATTGCCAACTCAGATGATACAACAATCAAGAATATCACATTAATAAATAATATTTGAAGAAGAATACCAAAATCTGTGGAAGATTGCCGGAGGAAAGGAGGACAAAACCCCTAAAATAACAATTCAGTATTCATTGACTATAGATTGCCTCAGCATACATTGGAATGTCTCAATGAATGGGAAAAACCAGCCCCAAGGAAGATATATCCAACCCCATGTAATTGGAGGAAAATCAAATTCACTCATTGGAAAGACCTGCCTTGTCAAGGAAGTGGAATAGAATATTTTGATAATGATACAATAAGCAACGTCAGGATGAAATACCATTGCGGTTTCTCAGAACGTCAGTACCTTCTGGCTCTCAAACTTAAAGTTAATGTATATCCTATTAGAGAATATCTAGGACGTGGTAGGACAAATAAGGTACGTCTACACCATGGGATTATTCGATTTTACATAAACCGGTTTAGTAAAACAGATTATAAAAAATCGAGTGCACGCGGCCATACTAAGCACATTAATTCAGTGGTGTGCATCCACGGTCCGAGGCTAGCATCGATTTCTGGAGCGTTGCACTGTGGGTAGCGATGCAGACATTGTTCTGCGCTATATGAATCTCTATCACACATCTTAGGACAATGTCCGGCAGTACAAGAAGCCCTTATTAGAAGACATAATAAATTATGTAGTATGCTGAAACGGGAAGCTCGAAAATTAAAATGGGTCATCCATGTGGAACCACATCTGAATACCATGGGAAAGGAATTGAGAAAACCTGACCTTATTTTTGTTAAAGGAGAAAAAAGCCCTAGTCGTGGATGTCACCGTCCGATTCGAATATAAAGAGAAGGTATTTGAAGACGCTGCTATGGAGAAGGTGAAATATTATGAAGATCTAACAAGTCAGATAAGAGAACTAACTGGAGCTATGGAAATAGAATATTGTGGGTTCTCTCTAGGTATTAGGGGGAAATGGCCAAAGATCAGTGAGAAAGTTTTAGTAGCTCTAGGTATGTCAGATTGGCCGGTCTCTTTAGATGACAAACTTTTTAGTAAAAGGACTATATTGTACTCTCTAGATATCCTTAGAATTTTTGAGAGCTTAGGGAGAAACAATAGAACTACTGTTCCATGAGGTTCTGTCCCTTGTGTTTTATACTTTTTCTCTAATCTATATCTTAGCCAAGCTATATACGCCCCTAATTTTCCTGGGAATCTTGTGATGATTATAACACCTCATGATCGTTCACTGGACTTGGTAAAACTGAGTGGACGGGCTACCTGATGTGTTTTTACACTCTGAATAACTCGAAAAAGAAACCCGTGAGAAATAGCCAAATCCCTTGCTCTCAGAGAGCAGGTCAACCCCATGGGCTAGAATGGGATTGACCTGGTGGGCGGTCGTCCTGTGGATGTCCAAAAGGGGTCGCCCGAAACCGCCTCGGATGACCAAGAGAACCAGGAGGTCGGCGCGGATTTCAGGTTCGTCCCGCTGAAGCGGGGTTGGCTTTTTTGAGGTGTCCTTTAAGAAAGGTGTGCGGAGATTTTTGAGGACAGGGTTTTCAGAACCTGTGAGAACCAGAGCTCAGCCTAGGGGATCAATCCGAGGATGGTACCTGAACTACCTGAACTACCCAGGGGAGGGGGAGCGGCCATGTGACGGCGGAGGGCACTAGGCCCTTCGAGATGGCCACCTTTCTCTGGCTCTCTGCCAAAGTGTTGTGGGGGGCCCCCAAAACCTACCCAGCACACCCCCCGCACAGGCGAGGTGGCCGGGACCCTGAGCTACAAGTGTCGGCACCCCCCAGAGAGAGGGGGCCCACTGTCTTCATGCGACCGATGTGGCCCTGACGTTCGTGATGGGAAGGGCCCTTCATGGGCCAGCACCCCGACCATGTGGCCATCTGGTGTTCAGGTGGATTGGGACCCTTTTCCTTTTCACGCGCACCGATCCCAGGGGACCAACATCAACTTCTGTCCTCATAGTGGTGGTGGGGACCGGGTGCGGGCCTGGCCCACCCCAGCCCCTCCGGTCCGCGGGAAGTCCAGGACGGAGAGGGGCTACCCTGCCTCCCTCTCCGCATTGGGGCCGAAAGGCCGGGGCCCATCAGCCTCTCTCTCCCCTCCCCCCTCCACCCGATCCGAAAGGGCTGGGGTGGGGGTGCGGGCCGAGGGTCGGTCTGAACGCGGCCCCGGCCGCCTGGCCCCTGCGAGCCAAGCGCCTGGACGTTACCCGAGCCTCTGGGCTCGGGTCTTAAAACCCTTGACGGTCACGTACGAAGGGCGGACGGACACCGAGGAGGGGGATGCCCCGGCTGGGCAGGACGTCCCGTGCGGGGGACGGACTGGCGGGCGGGCTCAGGCGGCGGCGAGAGAAAGAGGGACCTTCAGGCTCCCCCCTGCTACCGTCGACCCGAAACCCGCCCGACCGCGCTCCGCCCCCCCCCTTTGGGGACAGCAGGCCAGGGACCCGACCGACCGGTGTGTTGCGGACAAGGAACCCCCCCCCTGCGCCGGCGTGGCTTTGGCCGCGTGGGGGGAAGAAAAACGGAAGGGCCTACCGAAACCCAAAAGCCAACGTGACAACTCTTAGCGGTGGATCACTCGGCTCGTGCGTCGATGAAGAACACAGCTAGCTGCGAGAATTAATGTGAATTGCAAGACACCTTGATCATCGACACTTCGAACGCACTTGCGGCCCCGGGTTCCTCCCGGGGCTACGCCTGTCTGAGCGTCGCTTGAAGGTCAATTGTCCCCGAGGATGCGGGGGGCGGCGGGACACGCGCGGCCCTCCTCCCCTGGCGGTGGAGGGCCGTGAGCAGCCCCACTGCCGTGCCCTCCGCGGGAGGCGCGACTGGGCGTCGCGCGCGCGGGCGGGTTTGGTCGCGTGGCCCCCTTCCCGTCCTCGGGAAGGGGAGCCCGGCGGCTCTCCCCGCCCCAACGTCTTCGTCCCCTAAGTTCAGACCCGATGCCCGGGCGCCCGCCGGGAGCTCGTCCCGTTCGCGGAGGAGCGCAGCGTCACGGCGGTCGGTCCCGTGCGCCCCGTCGCCCCATCCACTCTTCCCCCCCCCCCCCGGTTTCTTACCGCGGTCGGTGGCACAGGGCGCGGGGGGCACGTTGCGTTGGCGGTCGTCGGGGAGACAGGGTCCGGCCGTGGGTGCCGGCTCCCAGGTGGATCCCGAGGGGGAGACGGGCCTGCCCCGCGCGGCTGTCTGTGGCGACACGGCTGCCCGCTGGGGTTCCCGGTCCCCTCCCCTTCCCCTGCCCGGGGTTACGACGGTGCCCGGGACCTGCCGGGGCGCGGTCGGGGCGCGAGGGCGAGACTCCGCGCCAGGAGGAGGAGGGCGTCGGAAAGTCAGGGAGAGAAGGAGGAGAGCGGGCGGCACGCGCGCGTGACGGTGGAGAGAAGCGGGAGGAGGAGGAGGAGGAGAGGCGAAGGAGAGGGTTTCGCGAGGGCGCCCAGGTTGCGAACCCGACCCTCGTCCAACCACCACCGCCACCACCCCCCCCCGCCGCATCTGCTCCGTCCGCCGCCTCTGCCGGCCGTTTTTTCTTCCCCTCTCCCTGGCCGACGGCGCCCCCCGCGTGCACTCCTGGCACCGTCCGCCCCCCGCTTCCGCTTGCCCCGGCGCCCGCGGTGATGCCTCTCGTTCCTCCACTGGGCCGTTCTTGCCCTCCGAGGGTGGTCGTGTTACGAATCGGGCCTCCTCCGGGGCCGAAGCGCTTTCCCCCGCGGCGGCGGTGGGGCCGGCGGGCAGCCGCCGCGCCCCCCACCCCGTCCCTCTCCCGCCCGAAGTCCCCATCCGACTGCGACCTCAGATCAGGCGTGGCGACCCGCTGAATTTAAGCATATTAGTCAGCGGAAGAAAAGAAACTAACCAGGATTCCCTCAGTAACGGCGAGTGAACAGGGAAGAGCCCAGCGCCGAATCCCGTCCGCGGTGGGGCGAGGGAAATGTGGCGTACAGAAGACCCACCTCCCGGTGCCGCTCTCGGGGCCCAAGTCCTTCTGATCGAGGCACAGCCCGTGGGCGGTGTGAGGCGGTAGCGGCCCCGGCGTGCGGGACCGGGTCTTCTCGGTCGGGTTGCTTGGGAATGCAGCCCAAAGCAGGTGGTAAACTCCATCTAAGGCTAAATACCGGCACGAGACCGATAGTCAACACGTACCGTAAGGGAAAGTTGAAAAGAACTTTGAAGAGAGAGTTCAAGAGGGCGTGAAACCGTTAACAGGTAAACGGGTGGGGTCCGCGCAGTCTGCCCAGAGGATTCAACCCGGTGGGTTGGTCGGCGGCCGGGGCGGCGGATCCCCTCGCCCCGCTCCTCCGGGCGCGGGTGTCAGTGGGGACCGCCGCCCGGCGGCCACGGCCCGGCCCCGTCGGGCGCATTTCCACCGAGGCGGTGCGCGCGACCGGCTCGGGTCGGCTGGGAGGGCCTCGGCGGGCAGGTGGCTCGCTGCCGCGGGGCAGCGAGTCTTACAGCCCCGGGGCCGCACCTGTCGCCGCCTCCCGGGGCCGAGGGAGATGACCGCCGCCGCGCCTTCCCCCCGTGGCCCCGTGCTCACCAGCGGCCCCCCTCCCCTCGCGGGAGCTCCGGGTTGACCTGGTGGCGGCGATCTCTCCGGCCGGCCACCAGGTTAACCCGGGTCTCCCTACGGGCGTCGGAGCTCCGGGTTGACCTGCTGGCCGGGGACCCCTGCGGCCGGCCACCAGGTCAACCCGGTTCTCCCTACGGCCGTCGGAGCTCCAGGTTCACCTGGTGGCCGGCGATCTTTCCAGCCGGCCACCAGGTCAACCCGGTTCTCCCTTTGGCGGCATGGGCTCCGGGTTGAGCTGGCGGCCCGTTGGCTCTCCGGGCCGGCAGTCCCCCCACACCGGGTGCAGCACAGCACCGCTCCTCAGGACCTCCGAGGGGGGCTTAATAGTCGATCCCCGGCAGGTCCGGGGCCGGCTTAATAGTCGACCCCACGGGCAGGTCCGGGGGGAGGCTTAACGGCCGTTCCCCCAGCAGTCCGGGGGGAAAGCTTAACAGTCGTTCCCCCAGACTCTCCGGGGTGAGGCTTAACGGTCCTCCCCCGGGATCTCCGGGGCAGGCTTCCCTGTCGTCCCCCAAACTCTGCGGGGTGAGGCTTGACGGTCCTCCCCCAGCAGTCCGGGGGTAAGCTTAACAGTCGTCCCCCAGACTCTTCGGGGTGAGGCTTAACGGTCCCCCAGACTCTCCGGGGTGAGGCTTAACGGTCCCCTCCCCGGGATCTCCGGGGCAGGCTTCCCTGTCGTCCCCCAGACTCTGTGGGGTGAGGCTTAACGGTCCTCTCCCGGGATCTCCGAGGCAGGCTTCCCTGTCGTCCCCCAAACTCTGCGGGGTGAGGCTTGACGGTCCTCCCAAAGCAGTCCGGGGGTAAGCTTAACGGTCCTCCCCCAAACTCCTCGTCCGCCCACGGCCCCGGGGGGGGTGTCCCCCCGAGGCTTCGGGAGCCGCGGGTCCTCCTCATTGGTGGTGGTGGGGGGGGACTCTGGAGCGAGGAGGGGGCCTTCGGGCCCCCGCCCCAGTTCCTCCCTCCCCAGAAAAGGAGGGAGCCGGCCGGGACCGGGAAAAGCAGCCTACGGCACCTGGGATTCCCAGGCGGTCACCCATCCAAGTACTAGCCAGGCCCGGGACGGTTTACCTTCCGAGATCGGACGGGATCAGGGGCTTTCGGTCCGGTATGGCCGTAGGCACCCGGCTCCGCGCCTCCTCGCCCGCTTCTCCCCACCGCCTGCCGCCGACTCCCGGGCCTGCCCGACGGCCATCGTCTCTGGCCGATTTCTGGGGGAAACGAATCAATAAAAGAGCAAATGAAAGAAAACACTTCCACGGGCCCGAGCCAAACGGCCGGGAGGCAGTCCCCGGCCGCAGCCGGGCAGGGCGCGCCCCGGGCCGCTCGCCCGGCGGCCGGGTCCCGGTCTCGGTGGGGGGCGATCCGCTCCCACACCCCCGAGCGACCCAGCGGCTCCCGCCCGCCCTGGAGGGACCCTGCCGTTGGCGCCCAGCCTGGGGGACCCACGGTGCGAGGGGCGGGGGAGAGGGGAGCCGTCCGATCGCCCACCCGGAGAACAGGTCCACCAACCGGGTCGACCCGACGGCCGGTCGGTCTCGAGGTCATCTCAAGTTTGTCCACAGGAGGGGCAGCACTGCGGCCGGGCAGCAGGTCAACCCGGTTCTCCCTACGGCTGTCGGAGCTCCGGGTTTACCTGGTGGCCGGCGATCTGGTGACCCCAATTTGCTGACTGGGCCTGTGAAGTATGTAATAAACAATTTAATACCAAAAGTGGGCTTTCTCAACATAAAAGAATAGCCCATCCGGCAGTGCGGAATAAAGAGCATATTGAAGCCAGTCAGCCTAAAGTAATTTCCCAACGTGGTAAGCACAAGAGCTGTTGGACTGCCGAAGAAGAACAGCTCCTCGTTACTTTTAATAATATGTTCTGGGGTGAAAGGAACATAAATATTTTGATTTCGGATCATATTCAAACCAAAACAGCTAAACAAATAAGTGATAAGCGCAGGTTGTTGGGCCTTAACAAGAAAGCTGTAGTGACAACAATGGACCCAGTACCTGTATTGAGTGTATGTCATTTGGAAGCTAAAACTGGTAGCCCTATTACCATCACTGGACTGAGGGATGCATATATATGTAAGATAAAGCAAAATATAGGTGAGCAGGGTCAGATAAAATTTGACCCTGACATCATAAGTGCATGGATGGCTGGAGACTCCAATATAAGATCGCTTGTCGAGTCCACCTCGTTTGATATCCTCTCCACATTTCTAAGAGAATCACCTAAACCAAGGCAACGAGGGAATAATAAAATTATGAGTAATAAGAGTGGAAAGAAAAAGAAATGGATGGAGAAAAGAGCGGCAAAGAAAGGTTTCTATAAAAGATATCAGCATCTTTTTGAGATAGATAGATGCAAACTTGCCTCCATCATTCTTGATGGCACCGAACGTTTGCAATGCCAAATCCCTCTCACTGAGATATTTGAAACATACAAGAATAAATGGGAGAGTTTGACTCCTTTTGAAGGATTGGGACAATTCAAAGCCCATGCAGCGGCCAATAACACTGCTTTTGAAATTCTCCTCTCGGCCAAAGAAATAATGAAAAATATAAAGGGGATGAATAAGAACTCTGCACCAGGCCCTGATAAGATCAGCCTAAGAGACCTACTCCAAGCGGATCCGGAATGTACTGCTCTTGTGAAATTGTTTAATACATGGCTTATTACTGGTATGATACCTGATACCATAAAAGAATGTCGCTCCTTATTGATCCCCAAGACTGCAGATCCTGAGGCCCTAAAAGATCTGGGGAATTGGAGGCCTTTAACTATTGGATCCATCATATTAAGGCTTTTTTCAAGAATAATAACAAATCGACTTGCCAAGGCATGCCCAATAAACCCTCGACAAAGAGGGTTTATTGCTACATCTGGTTGTTCAGAAAACCTTAAGATACTTCATACAATATTGAAGCAAGCAAAAAAGAGCAAGAAATCATTGGGGGTTATATTTGTGGATATTGCTAAGGCATTTGATTTGATATCTCATGATCATATTATGTGGGTACTACAGGAAAGGGGATTGGATCAGCATATTGTGAATATAATTGAAGATTCCTATAAAAATATCCACACTCGAATAGAAGTTGGTGCAGGCGTACTTCATCTATTGAAATTAAAGTTGGTGTCAAGCAAGGAGATCCTATGTCTCCACTGTTATTTAACCTGGCAATGGATCCTCTAATTACAGCATTAGAGAAGGCTAATATGGGATTCTCTTATGGAATGAATAAGGTAACATCACTTGCCTTTGCGGATGATTTGGTTATGTTGAGTGACACCTGGGAAGGTATGACTAAAAATATTCAAATATTGGAAGACTTTTGTAAGTTATCTGGCCTGAAAGTACAAGCCAAAAAATGTTATGGGTTTTTTGTTAGTCCTACTCATGACTCTTATACAATCAATAATTGTGAGACCTGGAATATAGATAAAGATAGTTTGAATATGATTTTACCAGGCGAGTCGGAGAAATATCTTGGACTTAAAGTTGACCCATGGATTGGATTTTCTAAACCCTTACTTGAAGAAAAACTTGTTGTTTGGCTTGAAAGATTGACTAAGGCACCATTAAAACCTTCGCAAAAGTTAACAATGTTGAACAATTATACCATACCACGGATCATCTATTTGGCTGATCATACAGATACCAAAAAGACCTTGCTATCGTCATTGGATGATACCATCAGAACCATCGTCAAAGGATGGCTCCATCTACCACCCGATACTTGTAATGGTTTTATATATACCAGAATTAGGAATGGTGGATTGGGAGTGGCGAGACTCGCTAGTCTCATCCCTTCGATTCAAGCGCGGCGATTATATAGAATTGCAAATTCTGATGATGAGATAATTCGGTCTATCGCATTGGCAAATAACTTTGATGAAGAGTTTAAAAGCTATGGATAACTGCTGGTGGAAAGGAAGATAAAATTCCTGGAATAACAGATCCAGTCTCTATTGATTATGGACTTCCCCGACAGATCCTGGAATCTCTCAATGAATGGGAAAAGCCAGCTCCCAAGAAAATATATCCAATCCCATGTAATTGGAGAGAAGTAGAATTGGCTCATTGGAAAGATTTGCCATGTCAGGGCAGTGGAATTGAACATTTTATCAATGATACAATAAGTAATGACTGGTTACAATTTCATCCTGAATTTTCAGAAAGACAATTTCTTATAGGCCTCAAGCTTAGAGTGAATGTATATCCCACTAGAGAATATCAAGGGCGTGGTAGGATGAATAAGAATGTGAATTGTAGACATTGCACTGCACCTTATGAATCCCTTTCTCATATTTTAGGGCAATGTTCTGCGGTGCAGGAAGCCCGTATACGACGACATAATAAATTATGTGGTTTGTTAAAACAAAAAGCTAAAGATCTGAAATGGGTTGTCTATGAAGAACCTCACTTGCAAACCATAGAGAGGGAATTGAGGAAACCTGATTTTATCTTTGTTAAGGAAGATGTTGCCCTGGTGGTGGATGTTACTGTCCGGTTCGAATATATGGAGAAAGTTTTTGAAGATGCTGCAGCAGAAAAGGTGAGACATTATAAAAACCTGACAAGTCAAATAAAAGAACTGACTGGAGCTAAAGAGGTAGAATATTATGGGTTCCCCCTAGGTGCTAGGGGGAAATGGCCGAAAATCAACGAGAAAGTCCTGACAGCCCTTGGCATCCCGATTCATCAGCATAAAAGAATTGCTCAATGTTTTAGTAAAAGAACTTTCCTATATTCCATTGATATTATAAACACCTTTGAAAGCATTGGAAAGAACAAACAATTTACTGTTCCATGAGGTTCTGTCCCTCATGTGTCTTGAATTTCTTTTCTGATATCTTTTTCTTATCCATACTATATACCCATCCCTTTTCTTGGGAATCTCGTGATGATTATTATAATTCATGACCGCTCACTGGCTATGACAAAACTTTGGTTGGACGGGCCACCTGGGGTGTTTATACACTCCGAATAACTTGAAAAAGAAACCCATGTGAGTTTTTAAAATAGCCAAATGCCTCGTCATCTAATTAGTGACGCGCATGAATGGATGAACGAGATTCCCACTGTCCCTACCTACTATCTAGCAGATTTGAGACCTCAACCTCCCCGGGGTCCCGCTGGACGACTCATTGGGTGATTGAGTCGACCAACTGAGGCTCAACTGCTTTCGATTTCCCGCCCTATTGTTCTGGTACACCGGCCAGGCAATAGTATTCTGATGGAAAACCACGAGATGATGGCGGCCCTTGATAGAGCCGGAAATAGCCTGAGTCGAGGGCTAACTCGACAGATCGAAATCACGAAGGTTGTACCTTGGGGCAGGTGCATCTTCCGACCTAATGAGCCCCTGGCTCGGTTTCGAGTCAATGTCTCCTCAGTGGCTACACAGACTGAGAGCCCTGTGATTACTGAAAGTGAGGCAGATAATGTCCAGCCTGCCCCACAGACAAAGGAGGTATATTTCCAACCTCGTATATTACGGAATTATACTAGATGGTTAACAGTTATTCAAGAGGAACAATGGCTTGGTCCCCTCCATACGATAGAAATTATAGGCAGTGCCTTTAGGGAGACTGTAAAATCTACTTGTCTATCAAATCCAGATTTCTCTTTTATTACATCTGATGATGAGGATTTGGATTTGGGGACGAAGTACAGAAGTATGCGTGAGAGTAACGTGATTACCAATATTGAGGAGAGAATGGAAACAATATCAAGCGAGAGTCATATTCTTACTACTATTGAAGAGACAGTGGAAACAACTGTAAGTGGAGCACAGGAAAAGACCTTAATTCCACTACCTAATGATAACCCAGCGTGTCCCTTTTGCAGTGATCACGTTGGAAAACCAACGGCTTTAAGTGTTCATCTTAAGCGCAATCATGGTGGAAGAGTGGCTGAATTTCAATGCTCCATGTGTGATAAAAGTGATTCTAAGGTACACAGCATCTTGTGCCATATTCCGAAATGTAAAGGAAAATAACAGAAGATCAATTGGGTTACTGGGCCTGTGAAATATGTAATAAACAATTTAATACCAAAAGTGGGCTTTCTCAACATAAAAGAATAGCCCATCCGGCAGTCGGAATAAAGAGCGTGTGAAGCCAGTCAGCCTAAAGTAATTTCCCAACGTGGTAAGCACAAGAGCTGTTGGACTGCCGAAGAAGAACAGCTCCTCGTTACTTTTAATAATATGTTCTGGGGTGAAAGGAACATAAATATTTTGATTTCGGATCATATTCAAACCAAAACAGCTAAACAAATAAGTGATAAGCGCAGGTTGTTGGGCCTTAACAAGAAAGCTGTAGTGACAACAATGGACCCAGTACCTGTATTGAGTGTATGTCATTTGGAAGCTAAAACTGGTAGCCCTATTACCATCACTGGACTGAGGGATGCATATATATGTAAGATAAAGCAAAATATAGGTGAGCAGGGTCAGATAAAATTTGACCCTGACATCATAAGTGCATGGATGGCTGGAGACTCCAATATAAGATCGCTTGTCGAGTCCACCTCGTTTGATATCCTCTCCACATTTCTAAGAGAATCACCTAAACCAAGGCAACGAGGGAATAATAAAATTATGAGTAATAAGAGTGGAAAGAAAAAGAAATGGATGGAGAAAAGAGCGGCAAAGAAAGGTTTCTATAAAAGATATCAGCATCTTTTTGAGATAGATAGATGCAAACTTGCCTCCATCATTCTTGATGGCACCGAACGTTTGCAATGCCAAATCCCTCTTACTGAGATATTTGAAACATACAAGAATAAATGGGAAAGTTTGACTCCTTTGAAGGATTGGGACAATTTAAATCCCATACAGCTGCCAATAACACCGCTTTTGAAGTCTCCTCTCGGCCAAAGAAATAATGAAAAATATAAAGGGATGAATAAGAACTCTGCACCAGGCCCTGATAAGATCAGCCTAAGAGACCTACTCCAAGCGGATCCGGAATGTACTGCTCTTGTGAAATTGTTTAATACATGGCTTATTACTGGTATGATACCTGATACCATAAAGAATGTCTCTCCTTATTGATCCCCAAGACTGCAGACCCTGAGGCCCTAAAAGATCTGGGGAATTGGAGGCCTTTAACTATTGGATCCATCATATTAAGGCTTTTTTCAAGAATAATAACAAATCGACTTGCCAAGGCATGCCCAATAAACCCTCGACAAAGAGGGTTTATTGCTACATCTGGTTGTTCAGAAAACCTTAAGATACTTCATACAATATTGAAGCAAGCAAAAAAGAGCAAGAAATCATTGGGGGTTATATTTGTGGATATTGCTAAGGCATTTGATTCGATATCTCATGATCATATTATGTGGGTACTACAGGAAAGGATTGGATCAGCATATTGTGAATATAATTGAAGATTCCTATAAAAATATCCACACTCGAATAGAAGTTGGTACGGAGCGTACTTCATCTATTGAAATTAAAGTTGGTGTCAAGCAAGGAGATCCTATGTCTCCACTGTTATTTAACCTGGCAATGGATCCTCTAATTACAGCATTAGAGAAGGCTAATATGGGATTCTCTTATGGAGTGAATAAGGTAACATCACTTGCCTTTGCGGATGATTTGGTTATGTTGAGTGACACCTGGGAAGGTATGACTAAAAATATTCAAATATTGGAAGACTTTTGTAAGTTATCTGGCCTGAAAGTACAAGCCAAAAAATGTTATGGGTTTTTTGTTAGTCCTACTCATGACTCTTATACAATCAATAATTGTGAGACCTGGAATATAGATAAAGATAGTTTGAATATGATTTTACCAGGCGAGTCGGAGAAATATCTTGGACTTAAAGTTGACCCATGGATTGGATTTTCTAAGCCCTTACTTGAAGAAAAACTTGCTGTTTGGCGTGAAAGATTGACTAAGGCACCATTAAAACCTTCGCAAAAGTTAACAATGTTGAACAATTATACCATACCACGGATCATCTATTTGGCTGATCATACAGATACCAAAAAGACCTTGCTATCGTCATTGGATGATACCATCAGAACCGTCGTCAAAGGATGGCTCCATCTACCACCCGATACTTGTAATGGTTTTATATATACCAGATTTAGGAATGGTGGATTGGGAGTGGCGAGACTCGCTAGTCTCATCCGCCGATTCAAGCGGCGATTATATAGAATTGCAAATTCTGATGATGAGATAATTCGGTCTATCGCATTGGCAAATAACATTGATGAAGAGTTTAAAAAGCTATGGATAACTGCTGGTGGAAAGGAAGATAAAATTCCTGGAATAACAGATCCAGTCTCTATTGATTATGGACTTCCCCAACAGATCCTGGAATCTCTCAATGAATGGGAAAAGCCAGCTCCCAAGAAAATATATCCAATCCCATGTAATTGGAGAGAAGTAGAATTGGCTCA